>NW_021963024.1:0-346932 GCF_901765095.1 Microcaecilia unicolor
ATGGATAGAGCTTCATAAATACAGAACAAATGAGCACAAATTAGAAATAGAAATGTGCAGGCAAAAGCTCAGCTGGGATCTCTATATATAAAAAAAAGACAGTCTACAGTGCAGTACTGCAGAAATAGACAGAGAAATGGAAATGCATGTCATTGTGTGCTTTGCAAACTACAAAGATGCCAGAGATGCTGCACATTTAGATTTTCAAAGCTGGCTTACTGAAATCATTAAACCAAAACCAAAATATCTCTTTCCTACTTTTCTAGAGGGCAAGTAGGTGCCATCTTCAGAACTATTTTAGAAAGAAGCATAGGCACTTATGTGTCTTTACAAATTGCTGGCATAAACAGCAGAAATTGTGCCTACATTGCAGGTGTAAATGTTCACACCTAGATTATTCAAGTACTTATGTAAATGAGAGCATTTTAGAACCATGTACGTACTTGCAAACTCTACCTGTGCTCTGACCCTGTACAGGTCTAATAGCAAAACACAATCCCTCATGTCAACAAGCACAATTTTATGCTGTTTGGAATTTTTAAGTGTACTTGTACCCATCACAGAGAACCCTAGGGCTACGGTTTAGAACTCTGACCATAATTTGAATTTTCCATGGGATAATGGTCAAAGTGAAGGTGTTTGTACTCTTTCACTTACACACAAATAGACTTTCCAGGGTTTTCAAATGACATTGAACACCCCCCCCCCCTCCCTATTTCTTTCTTAAAAATAGGCTACCTTATGATTTCTAGAGTACCAGTGATTCCTGAAATTAATTTGCTTTGTGCACTGTGAGGTCAGTTCTAGAACAGGGCACCTACAATTAGGTACCTGGGGGCACCTGGTAGGAGCCTATTCTTTAAGACAGTGTTTTCCAAACCTGGTCCTAGAGGCACCCCAGCCAGTCAGGTTTTCAGGATATCCACAACGAATATTCATGGATAGATTTCCATTCAGTGGAGGCAGTGCATGCAAATCTGTCACATGAATATTCTGTCACATGAAAATTCATTGTGGATATCCTGAAAGCCTGACTGGCTGGAGCACCTCCAGGACCAGATTTGGGAAACACTACTCTAAGGGGTCCTTTTACCAAGCTGTAGTAAAAAGGGTCCTGTGGTAGTGGCATGACCATTTTTGCCGCACGCCAGGACCCATTTTACACAGTGGGTAAAATGCCCCTAAAAAGACATGGCCATGAGGTAAAATTATTCTTATGGCATGGCTGGGGGGGGGGGGGGGGGGGGGGGGGGGGGGGTGGGGCAGACACTTACTGCCACCCATTGAGATGGAGGTAAGGGCTCCCATGGTGCAGACCACTACCCAATTACCACCAGGCTAATGATGCACTAGAAATTACAGCATTATTTTCCATAGTGCCAGAAATGGGTTCACTTGAGGCAGAACTACCGCCAGCAGTCACATTGGGCCAGCAATAGATCCAGGTTGCCATGTGGCAACCCTTTAGCAAAAGGGCCCCTAAAGAAACAAAAGTGCTTTCTTTCTTTCTTTCTTTCTTGTATAGAACAGTAGCCTAATTTGGTATTTATATGCTTAGCTGGCAGTTCTATAAATTGGCACCTCATTTTAGGGGTGTGCTTAACACCAGTTTTATAATGGCTAAGGTGCACCTACGCCATTATAAATACTGTGGCAATGTTAGGTGGGCCTACTTATGATTCTACATTTCTCTTCCTGTGTTCAGGTCATATGCATTATTGATGTGTACATTGCAGATCGCATTAAGAGACTCCTGAGGCAGGTCCGTTGGCCGAAACACGGCCATGTTGAGGTTGTTAGTCTGTAGAATAAACTTTGAATTTGAGAGCATTGTCTAGTCCTTTCAAGTTATCTTCACTGTTTCCTGTGTGACCACAAGCCTGCGAGGATATTTGTTCTGTGTGTGCATGACCTACTTATAACAGGTCAGTGGTTGGTGTACATGGGCGCACTTAAGTGCCCCATGTCATACACGCAATTGATAGCATTCTATAAGTTGTGTGCACAAGGGGTGTATTTTTTTGGGGGTGGGGGTGAGGGGGGCTTTGCCCCCCCAAGCAAGCTTCCCTTACCTGGGCAGGGACATAGGCACCCAACCAGTGGCTTCTTCTTCTCCCAGCTGCTGCTTTGATGACTTGGAGGTAAACTGCGAGCTTCCATGTTCTGCCCTTCCCTTCCTCTCATTCACACTCTCCACCCCCCCCCCCTTCTGTAGATGCAGCTTCAAAGCAAAATGAAAATGTGTGTGGAGCCGTTAGTCCTGAGTGCGCCTCTGCCACCGGCTTCTCCTCCTTCTCCATCCCCTCCTCATGATGACAGTTGCTATTTCCAGAGAGGAGGTGGAAAGCCAGCAGAACTATGGCCCCCGTGCACATTTTTCATGTTGCTTTGTTAGCAGCAGCAGTGGCGGCGGGGCGTGAGGTTTGGAGAGAGTGAGCGAGCAAGAATCAGGGAAGGGCAGTTTGAGCACAGAAGCTCAATGGTTCCTCCAGGCTGGCCACAGCAGCAGTCCGGAGGAGAAGCTAGTGTTTTTGGCGCCTATGTCCCTATCCTTGCCGGTGGGTAAGGGGAGGAGAGGTGAGGTGAAGTGGGGGAGAAGCAGGGCTTTTTTGAGGGCTACTTGGGGGTACTGAGTACGGCACCTTTTTCATTGTCTGCTAAAATTGACCCATGGTCCCCCAAGTTTATATGAAAGAGCTCAGGCCCTACACACCAATCTGCCTTATCATAGATTCTGTGACTGGTTGCAGGGGACCCTGGCCATTGTGGGGTGGGTCCCTCAGTGATCACCCCACCCCTGAAGTATGGCTTGGCATTTTGAGTACCGGCACCTTTTATGCTAGAAAAAACGCACTTGGGAGAGGAAAACCTGGATGGCTGTATCAGGGAAGGGGATGAGAGCGGACATTCTAGGTTGGAAGGGAGAGACACTGGATGGAACAGGGAAAGAAGAGACAGTGAATGGAAGAGGAATAGAGAGAGGGGGAAGTGAATAGATAGGGAAGCACTGGAAGAGATAGAGAGAGGGGGAGATGGTGGCAGAAGGAGCAGGGAAGACACTGTGTGGAAATGAATGAGAGAGATGGGAGATGCTGCAAAGGGGGGAAATAGAGGCGAGAGATGCTGGAGGGAAGGTGGAAGGGGAGACACTAGATGGAAGGTAATGAGAGAGATGGCAGATGCTGCGAAGGGAAAGAAAGAGGGTGCTGGATGGAAAGGGAAGGGGAAACACCGGATGGAAGGGGATGAGAAGAGATGGAGATGCTGGATGGAAGGGGAAGAGAGCAGAGACAGTGGATGAAAAGGGAAGAGAGACAGAGATGGAGGGGACATTGGGAAGGATAGAGAGAGGAGAAGATGCTGGATGGAATGGGGGAAGAGAGGGATGAAAGGACACACAGGATGGAATAGGGGGATTGGACAGAAGGAGGAGAGGACAGAGTTAGTGAAAGTCTGGGTATATGAGGAAAGGGGCTGGGGTGAGGGAAAGAGATGGAAACTTGTAGGTAGATGCAGTAAAAAAGGGAAGTTGAAGTCTGGTTGTAATAATTAAATCTGGACAGAGGCAGAAAAATAAATAGAAGAAACTGGAAGAAAAGATCAATGCTGGATATGGATGTAATGAAGAAAGTGAAGAAGACAGGAGGAGAGGGAAAAATGCAAATGGAAGAGGAACTCTCGCAAGAGAGCAGAAACCAAGACTGGAATCAACACGATTAGAAAATGACCAGATCATATAAGTAGAAAAAAGAATTTATTTTTAATTTAAAAACTAGCACATTACAACAGTGCAAGTGGAAAATAAGGTGATAGTTTTCTATTGGACTAAGTTAATACATTTTTCAGTTAACTTTCAAAGCCTAAACCACCTTCTGGTTAGGACAGTATACCAAGCTTAGGGATCCGTTTACTAAGGTGCGCTAATAGATTTAAGCATGCACTAATGATTAAGCCACATTGAGCCTGCAATAGGTGGGGGGAATGTGGGATACAATGCAATAAATAAAATTAGTAATGTCCTAATTGTTAAGAAACCCATAGGTATAAAATCTTTGCATTTAGCATGTGCTAAATCCATTAGCGCACCTTAGTAAATGGACCCTTAATTTGTAATGTAGTATATAGAATAAGTCAGATATTGAAATTTACACCTGCTCTTTTTATATTTTACACAGTATAAGGGAACACACTACTTTTTCCTGGTGTATTGTGTGCAACAGTGGCGTAGCCAGACTGCCAATTTTGGGTGGGCCTGAACCCAAAGTGGGTGGGCACAAAATTTTCTCTCTACCCCCCCCCCCCCCCCAGCAAAATTTAGTCACACTCAGATGCATTTGTCACACAGGGTAAAGTGCTGCTTTCAGTGCATCAGATTTCAGACAATTTATTAATAGCCTAATCCTTTTCAGTGAGCTTTCAGAGGCCAAAACCTCCTGCCTCAGGTCAGTATAATGCTGTTACGGTATCCTCTCCTGACCTAAGAAGGAAGTATTGTCTCTGAAACTTTATTAACACCATATTACTTTATCCTAAATTAAAATAAAATTATTTTCTTTACCTTTGTTGTATGGCCATTTACTTTTTCTCATTGTGTTGCTCCCAGTCTCTAGATTCTGCTTTCCTTTGTTTTCGCTTAACTCTTCTGCCAGCGTTTCTGGCCATTGTCATTTTCTCTCCTTTTTCTTTGCTTTCTTCAATATTTTTCTGCCCTCTCTCTGTGTCCAGATTTAATTCATTCTTACTATCCTTCTTTAATTTCCTTCATCTACTTATGGCTTTTCATCTTTTCTCACCCTTGTTCTCCCCATGCCCCTTCCTCTTATCTCCAATCTTTCACTACTCCCCCTTTCCATGCAGCAGCTCTCCTCTTTCTCTCCCCATCCTTCCCAGTGGTCTCCCCTCTCTCTCCCTTATCCTTCCAATAGTCTCCCTCTTTCTTTCGCATCTCCATCGTGTCACCTCTTTCTCCCTACCATCCAGTGTCTTCCCTCTTTCTCTCCCCATCCTTCTACCCATCTACCTTCTCTCCTGATCCTTCCATCTATTGTCTCTCTCCCTCCTTCTAACCAGTGTCTATCTCTCTACCCTTTTCTGTTCAGTGTCCCTTCTCTCTCCACATTCTTCCAGTCTCTCCCTTTTTCTCTGCATCCTTTCATCCACTCCCCTCTTTCTCTGCCATCCTTCCATCTGTTTTCTCTCTTTCTCTCCCAATCCTTCCGTTTTTCCCCTTCTCTGCCATCCTCCCATCTGTTTTCCCTCTTTCTCTCCCCATCCTTCCATTTTCCCTCTTTCTCTGCCATCCTCCCATCTGTTTTCCCTCTTTCTCTCCCCATCCTTCCATTTTCCCTCTTTCTCTGCCATCCTCCCATCTGTTTTCCCTTTTCTCTCCCCATCCTTCCATTTTCCCTCTTTCTCTGCCATCCTCCCATCTGTTTTCCCTCTTTCTCTCCCCATCCTTCCATTTTCCCTCTTTCTCCCCATCCTGCCATCCATTTTCCCCTCCCAATTCCGGCCCACCAGCCCCAGCTCCCATTGCCGGCCACTGCTGCTTTTCCTGCTGAGCAGCAGGGCTGGCGCTACAAAAAGAAGAAGCGCTCAGCTGACTGAGCTGAGCACCAACGCAAACGATGACTCACTCGACGAGAAAAAATGTTTTTAAAAAAATGCGGCACCGCAGGCAGCCTCGAAGCATTGGCTGTTGGCTCTGCAGGCTCCTCCCGTCTCTTACGTCACTGCCCCTGCTTCGCTCCATAATTCCCTGTAGTGGTGGTCAGTATGCATATTATCAGTAAGAGAAATAATTGGGGGTGGCTAGCTCATTTCAGTGAAAAAATCTTCACTGTCAAATAAACTGGGTTCCTATCCGGTCTATTTTTTGAGATAACCATAATGAATATGTATGAGATGTATATACTACTACTACTACTACTTATCATTTCTATAGCGCTACTAGATGTACGCAGTGCTGTTATATATATATATGTGTGTGCAAATGAATATGATATGTCACAGCCACATTTTGCCCCCCAAATGGAACAAACTACGCCTATGTGTAGCAACACTTGCAACACTACTATGCAGAAGTAGTGTAGCCAGCAGGGCTCTCCCAGAAGGAAGACAAAAGGAAAGGTAAAATACTTTATTCTTGAAAGTACCCAACACGGCACCGTGTTTCTTGCTTCAGGGGTCTTGATACAGTTCGTCAATCTCTTTGAACTGATGTGGATAAAATACAAGCTGTCTTGAAAAAGACACAAGGTTAAAAGTTGGGTGAATCAATTCCAGACAAGGATATAAACGCCACAACCAAAAGTCGCTATGTGCTGTGTCATGTTCTTTCAAGAATAAAGTATTTTACCTTTCCTTTGTCCTCCTGTTGTTTTTTTGGCAGAGCCCTGCAGGCTACATTACTCTTCTAGTGAACATTTTTATACGTGAGTGAGCCACAGTCTTCCGCTTCCTCAGATTTACCCTATACCTATGTTCTGCCCACATGTACACCCCCCCTGACAATTGCCCGCGAATCAATTTAGGCACATTCCCCTGAAATCAGGGGCGTAGGCAGACCTGACATTTTGGGTGGGCCAGAGTTAACCTGGGTGGGCCCTTTTTCACCCTCACCCTACCCTGTACATAACATACAATATAGATATTTTTTTTAATGACCGATGTCTGCCCATTTCTGCTGAACCCCCTCCCCGGTCATACCCTCAGAGCTGTAGGCAACCTGTGCCGGCCCTGCAGGCTTCTCTCTTCTACCAAGAAGTGACATAATTGAGGGCAGGACATGATAGAGAGAAGCCTGTAGGGCCGGCGCAGGATGCCACCGGCAGTCTCTGAGGTAGCCTGGGAGGGGGTTAAGAGACCAGGCAGATGCCAGGCCACAAGTGGAGAAGAGGGCGAGGAGAGTAGTGAGGCACTGCCACTGAAGAGTTTTGGGGGCCTCATGGCTGATGACTGGGTGGGCCTGAGGCAAGTATGGGTTGGCCTGTGCCCACCCAGGCCCACCCTTAGCTATGCTACCAGCGGCATGCAACAGTTTGCTGCCCGCCGCAAGGTGTTAAACTTGGATATTCAGTGCTAGGCCTTTTCTGGCAATTTGTATTGAATATCCAGTTTCTTTTTCAGCTGTTAAGCATGTGGGGGTCCTTCTTCTAAGCCGCGTAAGGCACCTACACATGCCCAACATGCACCCATTCTGAGTTAGCACCCAGCTACCATGTAGTGTAAATTCTGAAACCCAATCTTACCATCGGGTGTGGGAATGACACTATTCTATAACTCTGCATGCAATTTTTAGAATGCCCTTGCCCTGCCCCTACTCACACCCCCTTTTGAGTTGCACACTAAGGAATTTAGATGCACAGTGTTATAGAATAGCACCAGGAAGATGCACGTTCAAATATTTAATAATACCAATTAACATCAATAACTGATTAACATGGAATTCAGAGGTTGGTGTTTAAATTTAGGTAGCAACTTATAAAATTGCCCTTTTAACATTTAGGTGGGAGCATTTACGCCATTCCTAGGCTCCGATGATCAATTTCCCCACACTGTTGCAAAACAACGCTTTAAAATTAGCTCTGGTACAGCACCTGTCAAGCATTACCGATGCTAGGGGCTGCAGGTCCAGTGGACCTCCAGACCCCCAACCCTCACCACCTGGACAGAAGGCTAGAGGGCTGGAGGTCCAGCCTTCTACCCTGGTGGTCTAGCACTCCCTGAACCTGATCTGACCCAACCCAACCCCCTGACAGAAGATACCCCACCCCTCCTTGACTGAAGAGAGGGCTGGAGGTCTGGTGGATCTCCAGCCCTACCCTGGTGGTCTAGCACCCCTGTACCTCCCCTACCTTGAAATGGTGGAGGAGGGAGTAGCACTCCCTTCTTCCAGTGCCACCTCCAAAATGGCAGAGCACTGCCCTGCCCAGTACTTTCCTGGGATGTCTTGGGTGGGCTTCCCCTTATATGGTAGGGGTACCATATAAGGGAGTTTCTCCCTTATATGGTAGGGAAGCCCCACCCAGCGCATCCCAGGATTCACTGGGCAGGGCAGGGGTACTGCCATTTTGGAGATGGTGCTGAAAGGAGGAAAGGAGGAGGGATTGCTACTCCCCCATTATTTCAAGGTACAGGGTTTTGGGGATGCTTGACCACCAGGGGGGATGGAGGTCCACTGGACCTCCAGCTCTCTCTTCTGTAGGGGGTAGGTGGGGAGCCTTCTGCCCAGGATAGGGGATCGAGTCAGGTTTTCCACTGGGGGGGGGGGGTGTTGGTTGGGTCAGGTCTTTCTGTCTGGGGTGGGATGGGGAGGCCTGCTAGCATGCAGATGCTTGCTGGACATGACTCCCCATTCCTCACCAATGCTCTGCAAATCCTGGCAAAGGGTTTGCCGTGGTAGCAGCGCCCTGGTTTGGCGCGCTGCCCTCTGAGCATTGGGGAGGAATAATTAATTCCCTGGTTAGCATGCATTGCATGCTACTTGTGGTCATAGCTGTCGAGTGCTTTGTTTCACGTGTTCACCGGCTTTGATCATGGGGGGAGGAGAGCAAATGCAGGCACTAGTATGGTGCTAATAGCCTCTAGCACCCGCATTTGCTTCTAGGGCTTTTGTATTTGTCCCTAAGTGCTACATATATGTACGTAACTTACAGTACTCTACAAGTTATGTGTGTGTAAGGTTGAGCCCCACCCAGACCTCCACCAGTGTACACCTCCTTGCAAATACATGCTCTGCAAATTAATGGGCATGAGAGAATAACACTTAGGAAGAATTTTGGAAGTTATATGGCATTTGTGCAAATATGCACATATATGCCATTATTACATTACATTATGACATTGTATCCCACACATGCCTCCTGAGTTCTGTGTGGGTTACAAGATAAGAAGCTGGGCATTCCTGGGAACATTACAAAGTTTTGCTATAAAAATCAAATAAGAACATCTGAGGACCAAATACTTCCTAAACAGCAGTTTTGTAATGTACCATAATTTGTCTGATGTCTAAGCACGCATGGGGCTCATTCCATTGACTTGCAGCCTGATATGCAAATGTTGCCGAAAAAAGCTTCTTATAAACAATCTTCCTGGGGTTAGGATAATGCAGAATTAAAAATTCCCTAGATTTAGAATTTGAGTTTCCTACTGCTAAATGAATAAGCGGAAACATATAGCTAAGGGGCACAACCCTGCAGGATCAAGACAACTAGTGAACATAGCTTGAATATAATACATGGTTGTGCCAGCAGCCAGAGCGATTGCAACAACAAAGGCATAGCCCTTTCAAATTTTGAAGCTTTAAAAATAATTCAGGTGTAGTATTTAACAACATCTGGGGGTTTCATTCTAACAATCTCTTACTGCCCAAGTAGATGATGTTCAGTAATTGACATGGACTAGTACCATTGTTTGTGCAATCATTCTGAAACATCAGGAGTGAAATTAGATCTGATGCATCTCAATTTCTATAATAGCTTAAAAACTTTAGCTGCCATTACCTGTATCTGAGGTTCAAATGTAAGACATCTATCAAAAACAACTCCCAGAATTTTTAAAGTAGACTCTATAGGAAAATGGATTCCATCAGTGCATAAGTCCATTAGTGACATATAGCACCCACATTTACTGCGCAGAATGTTCAGAGGCCTAACCATGGGAACAAACAAGTGTACAGACGAACAGCGCAAGTAGCATTCTAATGTAGTCATGCTCATGTTAATGAGGTCATTTTGTATTCCTCCCCAATGCTCACAAAAGAGCACCTGAAACAAAACTGCCTTACTGCTGCAAACAAATAATGCTAGGTCGGAGCAGGTGTTAGGGTGTTGGAAAAGAGGATTTCTCATGATTCCCATGCTTCTCTCAAGCTGCTTTCTGCAAAATCTGCTGGTTTTGATTGCTTTTGGACAGCAGAAGGAAGCCCATACACGCCCTTAAGCTTGGTCATGAGAAACAGCAGACCCAAGCGAAAGTACACATTGGCGTCTGTTTCCTGTGTCTAAATATAAACATACAAGTTTAAAAAGAATTAAAAATGCTTATATTTAGGCCACAGGAAAACAGACGCCAATGTGTGCTTCATGTTCGGGTTTTACCAGGCGCATGCGCACAGGAGCCGAGGCTACCTCCAAACTTTTCTGCGCATGTGTCAAGTACAATCCTCCCGCACCAAAGCACAATCCTCCCGCTGATCTCCCTAATGCTCAATGCTATAAGCGTGGCTATATTGCATCTCATTAGCATTGAGCATTAAGGCATTATTCTGCGCTATTCCGGTGGTATTTTGATGGCGCTATTCGGAACAGCATTGGCGTTTTTGAGCATCAGGGCCTCAGGTGCCTAGAAGATATTGTTACATTACTTCTAAGTATTACTTTGTTTCTTGATGGATGGGGCTGATTTGTTGCTATTTACAAGGTCGTTTTTAAAACCTGAAGTAGTTCACTGGTGGAACAAGCTATTGTTCCTAATGAATTGCTTGGGTTACTTTTATGTGCTAAAAGATTTATATTCAGTTTATTAGTTTAATTTCTTTTTTTGCACAGTCACTTATTGTACAGTAAACGTGGACTAGAACTCCAGATGTGCCCTTTCTGGAAGATGCTTTGAGAGTTAGGTTTAAAATATGAGGCTCTTTTAGGTTATTTATTTTGGTTTTAGTGGGATATTTGTCTGCATTGATATTATGTTTTAGCGTGTTTGTTGCTTAGGTCTGTGCTGTTTGTATTGTAGTGTTTTATGTTATTTTAGTGTTATGTGATTATGTTGAACACTGTGAGCTGTTGAATATAATGGCATATAAAATGTTATAAATGAAGTGAGATGAAATTAAAATGAAATTTGAATTAGACTACTACTACACTGCACTATTGTTGGTGATTTCAGGTCTAGATGAAACACACTCTTAGCTTCTTCTTTTTTTTTTTTTAAATCTGTAATCATGAGAACTGATCCAGGGAATGGAACATATAGAACCTAAAAATCATAGAATAGATGCATTAAGGACAAGTGGACTGCTTTATTTGTACAAAATACTTTTATTATTGATAGGACATTTTAAGGATTTTCTGCTGTCCGTCTTTGCCTTGTGCTCTCTTTATTAGCATTACCAGTACGTTTTCCTTTAGATTTCATCACCTGTGTTTGATTTTTCTTGTGTTCCAGACGAGCCACTCAGGCTTATGGGGTTGCTTTGAGTTTGCAATCCAGTAGATCAAGTAATGCGTAAACAGTAATAAAGAAAAGACAAATAAAACAAAGAGAAACATTGCATTTTATTCACAGTGACGAGTCCTGTGGTTCTGCCAGCAAGAAACCCGAAAGTGAAACAGAGGATCCGAAGGAAGCTGAGATGCAGAAGGTCCAGGAATGCAAGTTTAACTCCTCGACGTTTAAAGGCAAGCATGAGGAACTTCAGGAAGAGCATGCAACGGGGTGCTCCGCATTGGTGCAGAAGGCCAGCCTTCACCACACGGCATCCCCGGTGAGAGTGCAGCGCAGCAAAGGGACTACCACGTGCTCCCATGCAGCTGCCTCCGATTATGAGATTTCTCTGACTTAAAGAACAAACAGGTACACCTGCAGCATCCTCAGGACTTGGTAGAGGTCATATTGGGTAGTGGGTAGGGTTACCACCTGGCTCCACGTCATAAGAAATAGGTTAAGCCAGTTCTGGCTTTATCCAATTGCATCCATGGACTTGTAGTTTTGACTTGCTTGGGAAACTCAATGGGCAATCTGAGTTACAAGTCTAAGCATGCCATAATGTAAAACCAGAACTGGATTCATCTATTTCATATGGTGTAGAGTCAGGTGACAATCTTTGAAGTGGTTGTCACAGGGTGATGTCCTTATAATGTAATTAGAGTAAGAAAAGCACAAGTATCTCATATGATGGGCTATATAATGGGTGACAAAAAGAATCAGGATGGTAATTACATTTCATTTTTATGGTGCACCTTTGTATGCCACCTGAATTTAAACTTTAAAAATAGATACATTCAGTTCATTGAAGACAAGTTCTCTTGCCCTGATCCCTGCAGACCAGATTTCTCCAGTGCAGCAGAACTGCATTCACTTTTGCCTTACAATATATCATAGTTAAGAAAATTGTGTTCCGTTATCTATTCTCCAAAGCTCTGACCTGATTTTGAAGTGCAATCAGATCTGTTTGAGTTCCATGTTCTATATTCTATGCATGGGCAGCCAAAACTTTTTTGCTTGGTGTAGTTTCCTTTGTCATTTACAGGAATTTTTGCTTTATATGGGGTTTTCTGGCCATTTTGTTGTTTCGTCAGTTTCTGACTATATTGTGCACTCTTTGGAAATAGTGCACATTGTGGGCTAGATTCAGTACATGGTGCTCAAAAATTGGCACCAGAAAAAAAAATCAACACTCTGTGCTATTCTATATAAATGTTTTTCCAGGCTGTGCGCCCTTTATAGAATAGCACGTAATGCCGATTCCTGTGCCCAAATTTGGGTACCAGGGCTTACACCTGCTGAAACCAGGTGCAATTCTTGGCTCCCAATTTGGGTGCACATCTCTAGTATTCTATAACACTGCGTGCAAATTTTCAAAATGTCCCTGACCCACCCATACCCCTCCCATGGCAATACTGCCTTTTGAGTTGCACGCATTATAGAATAGTGCACAGCCAGATGTGCATGCAAGTCCAAATTGGTGCAAATTAACATCAATAATTGATAGTACCCAATTACTGCTGTTAATTAGCTCATTGTCCAGTTAAGTTGCTCACGCATCTCAGGATCATGCTCAAATTTTGACATGCAAATGTGGGTGACCTTTATAGAATCTGGGCTTATGTGGAAAGGTGATGCACTCTTTTCCCAAGTTTGCACATATGCACTAGTTTGTGTATACACAATGGTTCATCATTCATGGTGATTCCACCATCAGAAAATAGTGCTCATTGTTTTCACAGAGGGCTAGATTCAGTAAATGATGCTCAAAAATTGGCACTGAAAAGAATCGGTGCTCAGGGCTATTCTTTAATAGGCACTCAAAGAAGAAGGCCCAGTATAGAATTAGCATTGCGTGCCAATTTCGGCGCCCAAATTTGGGTGCCAGGACTCACATCTGCTTAAACTAGGTGTGATTTCTAGCACCCAATTTGGGCACCCATCCCCAGTATTCAATAAAACTGCATACAAATTTTCAGAATGCCCTGACCCACCCGTGCACCTTCCCTGGCCACCTCCCTTTTGGGTTGCACGCTATGGGATTTGGGCAACATTGTTATAGAATGCATGTAGCAAGATCCGTGTACCAAATTCAAATTAGTGCCAATTAGCACTCAATTATGGCACTAAGGCCCCTTTTACAAAGGCATGCTAGCTTTTTATTAGTGCACTGCTAAAAATAAGCTTGCGCTAAACACTAGTCCTATGGGCATCTCTAGCATTTAGTGCAAGCTGATCATTAGTGTGTGCTAAAAACTGCTAGCATGCCTTTGTAAAAGATCCCCTTAGTTGGGTGCACATCTTACATTGATGCCCAGTTTTGAGTGCCATGTATAGAATCTGGGGGATAGTGTGCACTGTTATAAGCAGATGACAAAGCATGAAATTGTGTATTTTTATTCTGCTTGTTTTTGATTGGTATCAGATGCAGTGGCACAGGATATGTTGTTGACATCTATGTTGTTGCAAACGACAATCCACCCTAGGGTGTAGTTATCAAAGTGGGCTACTTTTAAGGTGTGTTATTTTACCACTAACTCATGCTATTTTAGCACAGGTCCCATTTTATGCACTGAGACCTAATTAATAACTAGGGGTAACAGTAAAATAACACAGCTTAATGATAATGTCCCCCTTTAACTCATGCTATATTAGCACAAATCCCATCTTATGAATTTAAACCTAGTTGCTAATAAGACAGGTTAACACTAGTTAACAGTAGCCTACGTTGATAATTTTCTTCTTTTACTAAGCTGCGGTAGACTCTACACGCATGCAGTGTGCACCAAAATGAGAGTACTGCCAGGCCAGAGCACCCTCCTGATGGTAATTTCAGATTTGGCGCGCACCCTGGATGAATTATTTATTTATTTCCTCCTATGCACACCAGTTCTGCTGGTAATTGGCACTTGGCGTGCGCCAACCAGTCACCACAACGTGTAGCACGTGAGCCTTTCTAGTGGGTGGTGTTATGGACTTAGGCCGGTTTTGGGTGCATGCTGGTTTCATTTTTACCGCAGGCCTTTTACCTGTTCCATTAAAAAAAACCCTCATTTTTTGTAGTCACGGTAAAAACTGGCTCGGCGCATGCCCAATACACGCACCTATATTACCGCAGGCCACATTTTAACGCAGCTTAGTAAAAGGACCCCTTTAGTGACTAAGGAAAGAGCTTGTATTACATTCATTCATGGCTCCAAATTGGTCAGTGGTTAAAACCTTCCCCTTCATCCTTCCCATCAAATTAATGGAATGCATTTCTGGCCATTGTCTAGAGCTCCAGCACAGTGTTTGCCCACAAACAGTAAAGAATGTGAACCAGGAGAATTCAAAAACAGCTTTTGTTAAGAGCTGGCCCTGAGGACTCATTACTGGTGAACATTGTAGCAATGTAGTTACAGTAGGAGCAGAGGGATCTTTGCCCCCTTAATTGCACGAATCATCCTTGTTATAAATGGGCTCGCATTCTCTCTGGGAAAATACCCCATCTTCATGTAGAGATTGCAAATGAAATCATTTTAATTACGTCTATCCAATACAATAAGCTAGACTCAGATTTTACTGCTGCCACAACACACATTTTATATGTGTCTGTGCTATCCTCAGTTATCTGTGCTGAAAGTCTACTGTTTGTATACTGGGCAACCCCAAATATCATGCCATCCAGTGGCAATATAAATTACTGATCATTCCTAACAAAGCCATTGAATTATCCAATAATGTTTCAGCCTACCAAGAGAGATTTTATCTTTCAGGCAAAACAAAAAGGAAATGGTGCTTTATGCTTTTGTTGTGCTGCTTATGTCTAGGCTTGAAGAGCCAAGTCTATGAATGGTCTTTGCACATTTTAAACAGCAGAGTGGGCTATCAATTTGAGCTAGTTAGTATGAATGGAAAGTTCTGGTCTACTCTACCAACATATGAGGGGGATCACTAGCAACAGTTGGCGTTTCTCTTAATAACTCAACTGGTCACTTATCAGGCACATTTCTGGTGCTCTTGTCCAAAATGGATGCTAGTAACTGGCCAACACATCAAACAAGTAAACAGATTGAGATCTCTGGCACAGTACAGTATGTGTGTTTATTTCTGGCTTTATGTGTTATTTTGTGTCTGGAAGGAATAATAGCAAGTTAATGTCAAGAATCTCCAACACTAATTTGCTGTTGCAGTGTACTTAGTCCATTTTGTTCTCTTTGAAACTGGCTCTGATGGGTCATGATAACCTTTTACTGTCTTAGGGTGGAAGTGAAAGAGCGTGCCTCCATGTTCATTTGATTTTGGTTTTGTCTCACTCCCTTACCCTCCAATGGGGCAATTCTATAAGTGGGTGCCTCTTTTTACATGCCCTGATTTCACATGGTGAGACTATTCCACAATGGCATCTCATCTGGGTGTCCAGATTCCATTATAGAATACTAGCATAACCTGGCATCAACATACCTTTCATTTAGATATCTGCAGTTACACCAGCCATAGACCTGATGTAACTTGTGGATGCCCAAATGTGTCAAGGGCGCATGTAACTTAAAGTATTCTATCTATTCTGTGCATAATTTAAAGCTCCACCCATGTCCTGCTCATGCTCTGCCCATATATTTATTTATTTATTTATTTTATTTATTTATGACATTTATATCCCACAGTATTCCCATGTGCGCCTAGTACTAGGCTTGCCCTTCATGTGTCTGGATCCATCACTATGGTGGAAACAAACAAAGCAAATCAGTAGAAGATACAAACAAATTTTTTCTGAAGAAATACAAATCAGTACTATGCCTGACACAGGCTATGTTTTGCCCACAAAGGGGGCTGCGTCAGAGGCTATGTGTTCACAATCACACAGCGACACTGCTGTGTGTTTGTGAGCACGCTGCTATCTCCTGAAGAGTGTATTGATAGATGTGTAGTCACTATGTTGTTTTTTTTTTTTTAGCTGCTATGGTGCCTTTTCCAAAAGAGTATTGATTTTTTTTGGTGGTAAAGATTTTTACATACACCACATAGCTCCTGACGCAGCCCCTTTGTGGGCGAAACACAGCCTGTGTCAGACATCGAATTGATTTGTATTTCTTCAATAAAGATTTGTTTGTACCATCTACTGATCTGCTTTGTTTGTTTCAATGTTGGATTTTATGGATCGGCTGCCTGGCAGTGGCATAGCCACAGGTGGGCCTGGGTGGGCTGGGGCCCACCCATTTAGGGCTTAGGCCCGCCCAACAGTGGCACACGTTTAGCGGTAGCTGGTGGGGATTTCAGGCTTGGCCAGCTGAAGACTTCCCCCTGATGGTAATTAAAACGCTACTCTCCACGATACTGGCACCCGCGCATGCTCTGTTTTCAGTACATGCCTGCTGCAGACTGCCAAGGTGGAAAGAAGCATTTCCCCGCCAGCTGAGTTATTTTTTTTGGTGGTGGTTGGGACGGGGGAGAACACTTGGTGCCTACCCACTTCTTGCCTAGGCCCACCCAAAATCTGTTACTGGCTACGCTCCTGCTGCTCAGTTGTTTTTTGAATCCATCACTGTACAGAAATGTCAATCCATCTGCAGGTTCATTCATTCCTGGATTTCCTTCACTGCTTTTGCAGTGTAGCTCAGCACTATCCTTCACAAATAATGTTCTCCTGGATTAAGAGGAGAAGACAGTTCTGTTCTCAGTTATGTCTGTATTTTTCTGCAGTGCCCCACAAGTGTGACCACCCAGCTCTGGCCCTATTGACCACCTGCTGAGACGGTTGAAGGATTTCGTTTTAAAGCAACTTCCTTTCAGAATCTATTTTTGTTTTAGCATTTAGTCCCAGAGGCTGAGCTAAGACCACCAAACTAATGTCATCAGTGGCAAGTTCATTGCTTGATCCTGTTCTGGTGAATGAGAGTGGATGGAAACTGATTCCAATGGTATGAGATTACGTTTTGTTCCCATCTTGTTTGTAACTTGTGCTAGTACCATCCGTCTTTGTGTGTGTCTTGTGTGCCCTGTATTCTTTTTAATTATGTGTTAAAACCTGTGAGTACTGGAGAAAGTTACTGAAACTGCATT
Organism: Microcaecilia unicolor; assembly: GCF_901765095.1. NCBI lineage: Eukaryota > Metazoa > Chordata > Amphibia > Gymnophiona > Siphonopidae > Microcaecilia > Microcaecilia unicolor. The sequence goes on from NW_021963024.1 coordinate 17,251, forward strand.
CAGATTTGCCATCATTTCCGTTTAGGAGGAAACTTTCCTCCTTGGCTAAACAATTTAGAATTTTCCATTGTTCCTCTCCTAAAAATACTCACATTCTAGTGCATGGCAATGGAACGTTACATAATCTCCCTCTTGTTTTATTTCCAGTTATCCCTTTCAGAATTTTCAGATATAAACATGAACTCTGAAAGTCAGGATCTAAGGGGAATGTCTAGCGCCAGTTCAGTAATGTAATCAGGGGCGTATCTAGACCTGACATCACCCATCATCGAGTTAACTATGCAGTTCCCACAGTTCCAACCCACACAACACCAGCCCAACCCACCATCACTTCACCAGTGTCCCCAAAGTTTTTTGTTTTGTTTTGGGTTTTTTTGTTTTTTACCTGGAGAGTCTGGATTCTCAGTCTGGACTCTGGAATGGACAGCAGGCAGGGCAGTGTGGAGCCTGGAGGACTACTGGTGCTGCTGCTGCAGTGATAGGCAGGCTAGGCAGCGGATGGTGGCTCTGGTCGGTGGTGGGCTCTTCAGTGCTGCAGTCCTCCTCCTCTGGTGAGTGGTAACTAGTTTGCGCAAAGTTCGCGAACCCGAAGTTGTGAGGCACGAGGCAGGTCACGATGAGCAGCCAGCCAGGGCAGCAGTGAGGCACGACGAGGCGGTGAGCAACAGGGCGGCAGCGGGAAGAATTGTGGAGTTGGACGGCCGCTGACCTGAACCGGACTAGATCAGGCCAGACTTCGGCGGGAAGGACCGTGTGGACGTCACATCGTCACAGAAACAGAAGCGCGCGGCCGGTTTCTGATCTGCAAGGGCGGGCTTCTGTTTCTGTGAGTCTGATGTCCTGCAGGTTGTACGTGCAGGACATCAGACTCACAGGAGCGAAGCCTGTCCTTTCAGATCCGCGTCAGAGAACAGGACTTGTTCGGCTGGCGGCGCCAGCAAAGGTACCAGCAGCAGGAGGGGGGTCGAAGGCGTTGGCAGTAGGGGGGTCCAGGGCCAAATCTAGGGGGGCCCAGGCCCCGGTGGCCCCACGCAGATAAGCCCCTGAATGTAATGTTATGTTATATCGATCTTTTATTACCATAATTGGTTCAATGCGGATTACAAAATTTAAGATACCTGGAAAGCAATCCAGGAACTACAGTCCGATCATTCTTATTTTCTAATATTGAAATCATACATGTTAATTAAATAGATAACGTTTTAAGAGCCTTTCAGATGATCAGGTAGCTTTTCAGTGCACGAATCTGCAAAGGTAGCAAGTTCCAGATTGAAGCAGCTTGGTAATAGAGAGAAGAGTCAAATATTTGTCTCCTTGTAATCTGCCTGGCTGAAGGAAAACATAGCAGCATTTGATTATGGGTTCTACCTATAGGACCTTTATGTAAAAATATGACCCATTCATTTAAATGAGATAGGATATCACCATACATAATCTTAAAAATCATAGTGTAAAGCTTAAACAGTCCTAGCATTCACAGGGAGCCAATGCAATTTAATAAGTAACAAACAGGCAGAGTCAAACCTACCAGCAAAATATATCAGCTGTTCAGCCGTATTCTGAATACGTTGTAAATGTTTAACCACAGGTTTTGAACAACTGATATACACAATACTGTAGTATTCAAGTCTAGATAATATCAACGCTTGAGCTAGCAATCTGCCGGTTTGAAATAATTACGAATCACCCTCAGCTTTGTCAGCATATAAAAAGATTTTCTTATTAATGACTAATGGAGTTAAGGCATGTCTAATCCATTATAGAATAGTAGTGCAAAGCTGCTTTGGTGTGCTGAAACTTAGGTGTGGCAGTCTGTGAAATATGCACATCTGATACTTTTCTATAAGGTGTGTGTGTTGCTAGGCAGAACACCCATGAGATGCTCCTTCCACTGGTACAATTCCGAGTCCTCTTAAAGAACCACAAATGTCTGCAGAGAAGGGAGAGTATCAGAGTATTATCAATGTGCAAGTGGACCAAAACTAGGTTATGGAGCATCTTATGGGACATCCCATTCCAAGCCCTCCAACCTTAGGTCATATTTTTCCTCAATCATTTACTCTCCACAACTCGCAAACATCTAAACTCAAGTTTTATTATTATGTTCTAAATATGTCAAAAAAGGGTGCTAAACTACCCACCATAAATTCAACCTATAAGTTCAACACATAAGCGATCCAAAAAAGGCATTAAGCTCAAAACATTCTCTGGCGACCGCTGTCACTCGGAATATGCAAATCTTTAGTTTGACCTGTGATACGAGTAGTGGTGATCAAATTTGTGTTTGATTGAAGATTGTCTAGAAGCAGGCACATGTTGTGCCAAAACACCAGGATAGCTTTCTTGTCTTTATGACTGATTTGGTGGGCATTGGGTAATGAGTGAGTGACAGCAGCCACCAGAGAACTTTTTGAGCTAAGTGCATATTTGGGATCTCTTATGTGTTGAACTTATGGTGAGTATTTTAGCACCCTTTTTTGAAATATTTAGAACATAATAATAAAACTTGAGTTTAGATGTTTGCAAGTTGTGGACAGTAAATGATTGAGGAAAAATGACCTAAGGTTGAGGGCTTATAATGGGATGTCCCGTAAGAGGCTCCATAACTTAGTTCCGGTTCGCTTGTACATTGATGGTACTCTGATACTCTCCCTTCTGTGAAGATATTTGTGGTTCTTTAAGAGGATTGAGCATTGTACCATCTCCCATTTAACCATTTTAAAATATTGATTTAATGGGTTTCGGCTGGTTGACCCTTATTGTTTGGATTTCCACTCCCTGGTACAGCACATTTGCTGTTATGCACCATGTAACTAGTGCACCAATTTTGTAGAATATTTCCTAGCACATACACTTGTAAATGTCAATTTGTGACATCATTCACATGCATAAATTACTTTATCCAATTGTGCCAAAATTTGGACATCCTATATAGAATTGCCCTTCTAGTCATATATTGAATAGCTGTTGAACTCTTGTCTGTGAAGCACCAAAAACTAAAATGTGATTTTCTGTTGCTGCAAATGGTATACTATAAATTCATTAGTTAGATATTTAATCATAATTCTTGAAAGATGCTGAACTCCAAAGTGATGTAGGGGCTCACTTTCAAAGCACTTAGACTTACAAAGTTTCCTTAGTAACCTATGTAAATCTAAGTGCTTTGAAAATAAGTCCAATAGTGGTCCTGTGTTAATACCGAACATAGGGTTATTGGTACAGTATGTCTGTACTGTGACGATGAGCATAGAAGCCCTTGATTATAAGTAAGTGTAGTGACATGTGGAGGATATTTGTACCAGGCAAGTCAGTACTTCTTGCAGTAAAATGTTACCTACTGAATAAAATATAGTGCAGCATGAAATTGGTACCTTTAGGTGCACAGCAGTTTCCATGTAATGCTATGCTACAGTGCAGATGGGCCTTTTATAGTTCATTTGGAATCTAATCCCAAGACTTTGCCCACTGGAAATATTATTTACTGCAACATCAGAGCCCTTCACGTTACACAGAAAGGTTACTGAAGGCACAAGTTAGCTTTGGCTTTAGCAATCCCGCTGCTATCATGTAAGTTAAACCGTTACTGCCTTATCCTACATCATGTATTTCCCTTCGTTTCTCAATTGTACTCTTTATAGTTTGTGATATCTTTTATTGGAATAATATAACCATCAACTTACAGATCTATGTAATGTCAAAAAATCATGTAAAACTGTATCTAGAGATAATTATAACCTTGGTAATCACAAGCTGGAAAGAGTACAGTTTTATCCAGAACCAATGTGACTACTAGAGTTCTCTCTCCTGTATTATTCGTGGGTTAAGCCTCAAATTCAGCACAAGCTATTGGTCAAACTTCTTAGTTAAGGTCATGAAGCACTAAAACTAAGGGGAATGAAGGAGAAAATGTGGTAGGCCAAGAAGAAAGATTTAGGAGTTTGTCCAACACACAGTTCCCAGAAGAACATCTAATATGGCTATTGTAGGTCTCATGTGATGTCAGCTATGTATTGATTTTTCCATCTGTCTTGTATCTACTAGGGAAAACACAGAAATGTTGTACCTACTGGATGAAAGTAGAAAATGCATAGGACTTATACCAGGCATGGTATTTTTCTACAAGAGGAGGTCACAGACATTCCAGCCTATTCCATTTCACTTACAAATAATTCCTTATTCAACTGCAAGCTTGGGTTGCTAATTCAGACATTTCTAGATAGCAAAGTATTAAAATAATTGTTCCTTATAATAGCTTTCTCTCCCTAATTGGCATTTGCTGAAGTATTGCTCCATTGAGATGAGCAGTTTCAAAGACACAAATTACTTGTGATTCCTATCCTTTAAAAAAATTAAAATAAGGAAACCAGTCAGGCCTTTCTCTCTTCTCAGACTGAAAGAATATACTATTCATGTAGTAACTATGAGGTAATAACATGAGATTTCTGGCTGTTTTTCACTTTGTTGTAGCAAAATGAGAATGGTAAGGAATCATTTAGGCTATAATCAAGAATTTTTGTTGTGTATTTATCTGTATAACTAATGCTAGGAGAACATTTCTCTTCATTCTATAAGAGATTGCCTAACTTTAAGTGCCATTTACATGCTTAAATTTATAGTGGGTAATATTCAGCCAGACAGCAGTTAAATACTGACTGTTGCCAGTTAAATTAGTCCTGGATATTCAGTGCCGAGCCATGTGCAGTCACTGGCACTGAATATCCGGTGCTAATTTTGATTGTCCTGGCCGCCAGGGCCCACATAAGACAGATATATAAGCCCTGGGAGGTCCCTCCTGGCCCCTGAAAAAATCCCCCTCCTTCCTTTCCCCCTCTCCCCAGTCCGCACCTTTAAATCCCCCTCCCTTCAACCTGGTAAAACCCACCTGGGCTTACCTTAGCTCCCTGGTGGTTCAGTGGGGACGATGGAGGCAGGAATGAAACCCACTCACTCCTGCCCCTTGCGGCTGCTTTGAGAAAATGGCTGCCACAATCTCTTACGGCAGCCCCGGGGTACTACACAAGTACTGTGAGGCTGCTGCGAGAGATCGTGGCAGTCAATTTCTTAAGGCAGCTGCAAGGAGCAGAATACAGTGGGCTTTGCTCCTGCTCCTATTGCCCCTACTGGAAGGCTTGGAGGAGTAGGTTGGGTGATCATTTCGAGGGGGGGGGGGGTATTTAAAGGTATGGGTGGGAGAGGAGAAATGAAAGGAGGAGGTGCTTTTGGGGGGGCTGGGAGGGGGCTACCAGGGCTTATATATATCTTTTATATAGTTATATGGGTCCTAGCCAATATTCAGGGCTGGGGCCTGCGTAGCTAAGTGGCCAAAATTAGGACACCTTCCCATTGCCACCCCCTGTACCACCCCTGACCTGTCCACAATTTTGGGGGGCATCAGAGCCATTATTCAGCAGCACTGCCTGGTTAAGTGGCTCTAAAGAGACTGAACAGCCCCAGGTGATTTAAGTGGGCAGGAGCCCATATGTAAATATTATAGAATAGGTTCACTGCCCATTCAAATACAGCACCAAAATATTGGCACCCTTTCATAGAATTGCCTCCAATATGTTTACCACGAACTCAATATTACTTCCATAGATGTGAGTGAGCAAAGCTCTCTCCTAGCTTATGTCATTTGGAAAAAAAAAAAGAATTTGGAAGTTTCCCTCATGGTCCCATTAGCAACCACTAGTCTCTTTCTGAATGAGATTCAAGATATCTATTTTTTTTTTATTTCCAGCTTTGATGGACCTCTCACATTGGTCAATATCTGATGTTTCTTGGAGGACTTTGTTCTCTCTCTAGAAAGACAGTACTGCCAATGTCATGAAACTGAGTTAATGATATAATATGACCTCATGTCTTGTTTTATGATGAGAAATAGAAACATCGAGCATGTTGCACTGAAGACCTTTTTACTGTATTTAATCAGAGTGTTGTAGCTCAAAAATATTGGCAAATCTGAACCCTTTGTTCCCTCTGTAACATTTATTATTTCACTTGCTGTCTTTGTCATTAGTTGCCAGAGATCTCAATCAGACAAGGTTTTTGTGAGATAGGCTATCGTGGAGTATTTTCTAAATTAGATAATGAACTATTTCTGCCAGTTAGTCAGCAGTGAAGTCCAGTGCACATTTTCTGAAAGTACTAATAATTCTTTGATAATTTGTCAGTTAGAAAAATGAAAAAAAAAACAAACAAACCCCAAAAGGCTCAACATTATGTTTACCAAAACTATTCAAAATGTTCTAAAAATAATTCACTTGTCATTAAATGTACTAGCAGGAGAGTTGTTGTCCCTACCACTCTGACTGCTACCTGATTATTTCATTTACATTTCAAAAAGACTTTAATTTTCCTTGGTTTATGCACTTTGTCACACTTCATAGCAAAGATATACAAATCCTTTTCTAATTAGCACATTTATAGATGTGAAAGAGCTTACACTGCTGGAGTGATAGTTTGCAAAAGCTTTACTTGGTAAAGTTTTCACTGGAGTCCTAATTGGTGCATATATATTTAGACTACAGTTTCAAAGGCTTAAGACCTTTGAGGGTAAATTATGGGGTTATGTGGATGGAATGGCTGGATCCAAGAATGTGGCAGTTCAGCTGGCTAAAAGTTAGCATGGTCTTTCACAATTCATGTACTATTGTCCATATGTAAAGATATGTTCCCAAAGGTATAACTTGGTTGGGGGGAAAGCTATCAGGACAATTATATAACTTGGTGCCAAGATGTATATGCCACAATAGAGCGCACTTAGCGTTAGTTCTATAAGGGCTTCAGGGCACATCTAAGCTGTTATAGAATGCAAAGTAATTTGTCATGCCACAATATAGGCATGCCCACTTATGACAGGACAATGGCTGTTGCAAGTTGGTGTGCCCAACTGCACCATGCAATGTGCAGAACTGATAGTATTCTATAAGTTGTGTGCATTCCTTGGCAACATGCCCATGGCCCACCCATGCTCCGCTCAAATATACACCCTTTCGCAGTTACACGCTAAGGAGGGAATTCTATACGTAGCGCTCAAAGGGACCCTTTTATTAAAGGGTTGCTGTGTGGCAACCCGGAACTACTGCTGGCCCAAAGTGGGTGCCAACAGTAGTTCCACCCCCAGCGAGCGCTATTTCCAACACTAGTGGAAATGTTTAAAAAAATATTTCCACAGGGGGGTTACCCGGTAGTAATCGAGCAGCATCACAAGCTGTTCAGTTACCGCTGGGTTAGCACAGGAGTCCTTACCTCAATGGGTAGTAGTAAGTGATCCTTCCCAAAATGGCCGCATGGCAAGTGCGAACTTACCACACTGCCATTTCACCAGCTGCAGAAAAAAGGGCCCTGGCGTGCGGCAAAAATGGCCGTGGCCGCTAGTGCAGGGCCCCTTTTACTGCAGCATATAAATGAACCCCAAAACTAGGTAACAAAAACAGCGCTAAGCGCAATTCTATAAAGGGCACTCACCCTTTATAGAACAGCATGTAACACCGATTCCCATGCCTAACTTTGGGTGTCAGACTTACACCTGCTGAAAACTGGTGTAAATGCTGGCACCCAAGTTAGGCACATTTATCTAGTATTCTATAAATATGTGCATAACCTTTTGGAACCCCCTGACACATGCATGCCCCTCCCATAACCATGGTGGAAAACAACCAAAGCAGATACGTAGATGAAAAACAATATTTATTGAAAATTTTATTTCCATCTAATTTTAATTTTATTTCCACCTATTTTCAATAAATATTGTTTTTCATCTACGTATCTGCTTTGGTTGTTTTCCATCTTGGAGTTTGCAGATCTGTTACCCTGTTGTTTTCTTGGACCTCCCATAACCATGCCCTATTTTGGGATACTCGATATAGGCTAGATTCTATATATGGCATCTGAAAAATCCACGGTGAATAAGCGCAGATTATAGAATATGCCATGCACCCATCCATATGACTAAATTTAGTTGTGGGCAGTTATGCCAAGTAAAACTTGACGTGAATGCCAGTGCCTAAATTAGGGGTGAACTGGGTGCATTCTATAACAATGCACATAGATTTCAGAAATGCCCATTACCTGCCCATTCCATACCCATGGCCACACACCCTTTTCAACTATGCAGCTTAGAATTTACACGCATCATATTGCAGAATAAGCTTAGACAGTTGTGTGCGTAAATTCTAAATAATGACAGTGTCAATAATTGTTTAAGTGGCAATTAGCTCTGATTGGCATGTTACCTAATTAAGTTGCATGCACAAATCCGGAATATGACCGGATCTGCGCATGCAACGTAAGTCACGCTTTATAGAATCCCAGGGTATGGGTATTAGGCACCCTGCCTTATAGAATAGTGTGCAGCCACATATGTGCCCAAATTTTAATGAGTACCAATTAACATCAATAATGGGTTGTTGGCACCCATGACGGTTAAGAACTCATTAACCAATTAATTTGCATGCTCATCTCAACAGTACACCCAAACGGGTGTCATATATACAATCCAGGGGTAAGTGACTTTTGGCGTGTACATTGTAAAATAGCGCCTAATGGTTACACACATAACTGCCAATTATTTTCAACGCTGACACATGTAAGTGTTATTATGTTATAACATACATGTGCACTTGGCATTTAACATTAGTCACCAAGTTATAGAATTGCTCTTTATGCTTGTATATGTATATTCTAACAAATGTATCAATGTTAAGGGTCAATATTCAGCTGGCGGTGGTCAGCGTTTTTTTTGTCTGTTGCTTGCTTTGGTTCCAATTCTATATATGGCGCCTAAAATTAATGCGCAGTAGGCTATCATGCCTAAGTATAGCCTAAATACTGCACATAAATCTAGGCTTGTTGAGAGCTGTTAGCAATGCTTAACAGCTTGTTAAAGCAATTAATCTACATAGTTATAGAATATGCCTAGATTTACAATCATAACCTTGCATAACTCTAGGTGCACTATACAGAATCCGGGGGTTTATGCTCAAATATTCAATGCCGTGCCATGTCTGGGCACAAACATTGAAGATTTGGTTGTATGTGGCCAGCTAAAACGTATGCGGTTAAGTGCAATATTCAGTATTTAACAGCAAAAGTTGAACCAAAAAAAGATAGGACTGTGTTTTATGCAGTAACATAGTAAATGACGGTAGATAAAGACCTGTGTGATCCATCCAGTCTGCCCAACAAGATAAAACCCATTTTACATGGTATGCAATACTTTATATATACCCGAGTTTGAATTGTCCTTGCAATTTTGAGGGCACAGACTGTAGAAGTCTGCCCAGCACTGTTCTTGTACTAAAGGTTCTGAAGCTAACGTAGAAGCTCCTTAAAATTTACACTCCAGCCCATCCATATCTATTCAGTCACGATCAGGGTTCAGACCATAGAAGTCTGCCTAGCCTGGTTTTGCTTCCCAAGCACCGGTGTTGCCAATCAATCTCCGCTAAAATTCCATGGATCCATTCCTTCTAAACAAGATTCCTTTGTGTTTATCCCACACGTGTTTGAATTCCATTACCATTTTCATCTCCACTACCTCCCGTGGGAGGGCATTCCATATATCCACCACCCTCTCCATGAAACAATACTTCCTGAACATTACTCCTGAGTCTGTCCCCCTTCAACCTCAATTCATATCCTCTAGATCTACCGCCTTTCCGTCTCCAGAAAAGATTTGTGTGCGGATTAATACCTTTCAAATATTTTAATGTCTGTATCATGCTAACCCCGTTTCTCCTTTCCTCCAAGGTATACATGTTCTGGTCAGCAAGTCTCTCTTGTATGGTTTGCAATGCAAATCCCATACCATTTTTGTAGCTTTTATTTGCACCATTTCCAGTCTTTTTACATCTTTAGCAAGATGCGGCCTTCAAAACTGAACACAATACTCTAAGTGGGGCTTCACCAATGACATGGAGAGGGACATCAACACCTCCTTTCTTCTGCTGGATACACCTCTCTATATGCAACCTAGCATCCTTCTGGCCACTGCCACCACCTTGTCACATTGTTTCTTCACCTTCAAATCCTCGGACTCCATCACCCTAAGGTCTTTCTCCTGAGTTGATCTTACTAATCTCTCCCCTCCTATCCGGTATCTCTCTTTTAGGTTTCTGCGCCCTAAGTGCATCACTCTGCACTTCTTGTCATTAAATTTTAACTCTAATTGAAATTAGGGGTCTAAAATTCTACTGGTATCTTTCTCATACAACTGTTATCTATTAAGTGTACCAGTCTTATACATTTAATTTATTAAAATATTTTTGGTGCTCAGTGCTTGTGAAGTGCCCAGCAAACCATTTACCATGGTACCATGGTGTTTGAAACTGGTACCATGGTAAATGGTTTGATGGGCACTTCATAAGCACTGAGCATCAAAAATATTTTAATAAATTAAACTTATAAGACTGGTACACTTAATAGATAACAATTACATTTTAACTACCAATCTCCTAAATCTTGTATTAATATTATGATAATAGTGCTCAGATTAAGTGCATTATACCAAACATGGTTCAGGATCCATCTCCTCCATAATGTACTCCTCCACCATCATCACACTGAGTCCTTCCCACCTGCCTAAAATCATTAAATCTTGATGAGTAACAGTCATACAAATGTGAACTTCACTTATCTGCAAAGATGACGTTCCTCAGATGGATTGCTCTTTTAATCAGTGCTGATGTAGAAAAGGCTCCTGTTCTCATGTATATATCCACTGTGTCAATAAACCCCCAAAATATACATGCTTCAAACTTGACCTCCACATTGTTGGTAATCTTGATCTTATACTCCATTCTCACTCTCTGTTGTCTTTTCTCAACATGGCTTCCATGTTTCGCCTGACTAGGTGTCCTCGGGAGAACAAAACACCAAACTGCAAGCTTATATGTGGCAATATACATCGAAATTTGCCTTATTATACTGTGTCCTGTGTAAATACTATCTACACTTTAAATCATCCCAAAAATATAACTAATATCAAAAAAATGTAAACAAAATTCAAAAAAATCAAAACTCAAAAATGCAGTAATGGCTACCTGCGATGCACTCGTCTGTCCTTTCTCTGGTGCCCTGGGAAGATGCCAATGCATGCCCATCTATTGCTAAACAGATCACTCCTCCAATGGAAACCCTGAAAATTTAAATGCCTGCCATTCAGTTTCTCTATTGAGACCCCTAGGGTTCACTGTTTGCCAATTGATAATGAACTGTTGATTTTATATTATTTAAAAGTACCACTGGTATATTACCCCCTCTCCTCAACTCAACACAACACGAAACAACAGCACAAACATCAAATCCCCCCCAACACGCCAATGCCAATACCAGCGACTGGCCCCACAACCGTGCAAACCACTCAAATGCTCTGCAACTCCGCCCCCCCCCACCCCCACTCATCGCCTGGTGTGTCCCACACACCATCCACCACAATGTATGTTACTATATGCAGTCACCTCATGAAGTAAGTGCTGAATATTGGCACTTAACCGTGTAAGTCCTGACTCTGCCTCTGCATTGCCCGTAAAATAGCCGGATTTGGTTTTGGCGGTTAATGCTGATATTCAGCGGCATTAACTGGGTAAGTGCAGCTGAATATTAGTGGATAGCCCCACACAAGCGATGTAACCGGTCAGGAACCATTTCTGGCAGGTTAAATCACTTTGAATATCAACCCTGTAATTTTTATTCATTTAACCACTCTGGATCTTCGAAAACAAACTGTGTGGGTAGTTTGTGTTTGAAGATCAGATTGGTTTACCTGCACTAAAAAGTATGTGCATACGTTTGTTAATCAGGTGTCTTATTGAAATTTTACCCCAATTGGAGCAACAGTATGTGGAACGAACATGTAAAGATTTACATTGCTGTTAGCCAGAATATTTTTTGTGAAGGAGATTTGATGATGGTGGGTTAATAGCTTTCCCATTTGTTTGAATATTTTCCTAATCCATGTGTAAGAATTTAGAAAATATTCAGTCGTCAATTAATCTTATTTCTGTGTTTCAGATTGAAATGCTAGAGCACAAATATGGAGGCCATTTAGTCTCTCGTAGGGCAGCCTGCACCATCCAAACAGCTTTCCGCCAATATCAACTCAGCAAAAACTTTGAAAAGATAAGGAATTCTCTACTTGAGAGCCGAATGCCCAGGCGAATATCTTTACGGAAAATTCGTGTCCACAACTCTGAAAGTTTTTCTACTGAGAAAGCCCTGTTGGAGGGTTATAACTTTGTTGGCATTCCTTTGGTAAGGTCTCCATCTTTACCAGCCACATTCAGTGGGGCACTCACTGAACTGGAGGACTCTTTTACAGAGCAAGTCCAGTCTCTTGCCAAATCCATTGATGACGCCCTCAGCACATGGAGCCTGAAGACCATGTGTTCCCTCCAGGATGGAAGTTCATATCAGATCACAGAGACTTTTAGTGCCAGTTCAGTGCAGCAGAATCCAGACTTGATCAAAGCCGAACTTAAAGATCAAGTTACAGAGGAGGGCCTGCAGGATACCTTGCCCAAAAGCAGTAGTACCCTCATGATGGCTTTCAGAGATGTCACTGTTCAAATTGACAATAAGAATTTCTCTGTTTCATCATCTACCTCGGTATCCATGGCAAACTGCTTAAGCAGTGCCCAAGCAGTGCTCTCTCAGGATACAAAACCTGAAGAAGGCTCAGTGGATGGAGAGAAGAAGGACAAAGAATTTTCAAATAATTTGGAAGGGCTATCTGACGCTAGAATCATTCAAAACAGTCACACTTTCACAGAGGTGAATGTGAACACCAATGGGTTGGCAGGTGGGTTGATGGAACAAGGACAGATGGTGGTGCAGAAAATTCAGGTTGATGCAAATCATGAAACAGGCCTGGGTAAAAGTGTGGAGTCAGAAACAGCAGACAACTCAGAGCAACTGAGTAGCAGTAGTACCTCTACCTCGGCCAAATCACCATCTGAGGCGTCATCCAAGGAAGCCCTACAAGCTATGATTCTGAGCCTTCCACGATACCACTGTGAGAACCCAGCTAACTGCAAGTCCCCAACTCTGTCCACTGACACAATGAGGAAACGCTTGTACCGCATTGGCCTGAATCTCTTCAACATGTAAGTCACTGAAACTTTATTTATTTATTGACTTTTATAATTTACCAAACAAACCAGTGCTCATGGTGAATTTCAACAATTTAAACTACAACAAAATATTAGTGCAAACCAACATACACAGATAAATACTCAATCCATTGCTTTGAAATTCCTGACTTCATATATTGATTGAATACATTTAACAGGGACATTCTAGTTCCTTGCTTTTCACTCCCAATCCTAATGAAAACGCAATTGAGTATGCAAATCTTTCATGCATATTCATTAGGGATGTCCTGAAAACCTGACCTATTGACAGCCCTCAAGGACAGGTAGTGAATATCCACTGCAGTTAGCTTAATGTTTTGGTTACTTAGAACTCCTCTTTGAAAAAAATGGGTTACAATTTCCAAAAGTACGTTTTATAATAAAAATAAATATTTTAGGTAATATGAATGAACACTGGCTTTTCTTGAAGTATTAAAGAGTCCTTCTTAAAACCAAAGTTATTTTTAGAAAATAATTCAGAGGAAGTAAAAACCAGCAAAAATTACGTTGCATACTACAAGTGATGAACATCTGGGGGTTCACAGTTGTTTTAACATGATTTACTTTGAGGCCCTTAACAAGAATTTCCTATAGCTCCTTAGGCTACTTTGTGATGAAAATTACTTAAAATTATCATATCACCAGGCCTTCATTTACTAAAAAGCAGCCATCATAACTATTGGTTTCTAGTCTTGTAGAAGACAGCACTCAAAGATAACACTATTTTTTGAATAGGTGAAAATCAGTTTAGTATCCCGCCCTGTCTTCCACCAAACTATGGCAGCTATGTGACTGCTTTGTCTCTTACAACACTAGCAGGCCGATGATCAGAAGCAAACACAGGCACTAGAGGCTGATAACGCCATACTAGCGCCTGCGTTTGCTACCGCCCCATGATCAGAGTACCCGAACGCGTGAAACAATGCGCTTGAGGGCTCTGAACACAACTAGCATGCAAATGCATGCAAAACAGGGCTCTTAGTGCAAGTAGCATGCAAATGCATGCTAAACCTATTCATCCCCAATGATCAGCGACCAGCGCACCAACGATTGGCTCAGAGCTGGCGTTAGGGTTTGCAGACCATTGGGGAGGAATAGTGAGCCCTGTCCAGTATGCATTTGCATGCTAGCTGGCCCCCATTCTCCCCAATGCAGCAGCCCCAGCAAGAACCCCGACCTGACCCGAACCCCCCTCCCCCAGCAACAGGGGGCTGGAGGTCCAGCAGACCTCCGGGCCCCCTGACCCCCCGACACAGGTTCAGGGGGGCTGGAGATCCGGTGGGTCTCCAGCCCCCCTAACCCCCCCCAGCATCCTACTGATTTTCTTGGTGACCCAGTGGACCAAGGGTAAATCCTCCCCCACCTGGTGGTCTAGTGGCCCTTCCCCACCTCCCCCCACCTGCAGTTGGAAGACGAAGGTGGCCTCCCTCCTCTTCCATCGGTGCCGTCTACAAAATGGCAGCACCCAGCCCTACCCAGTGCATTCTGGGATGCGCTGGACGGAGCTTCACACCATATAAGGGAGATATAAGGTGCAACCCCCCACCTAGTGCATCCCAGGATGCATTGGGCAGGGCTGGGCACTGCCATTTTGCAGGTGGCGCTGATGGAAGAGGAAGGAGGCCACCTCCCTCCTCCAACTGCAGATAAGGTGGTGCGGAAGGGCCGCTGGATCACCAAGTAGGGGAGGGATTTACCCGCAGCCCACTGGGTCACCAGGGACATCGTTGGGATGCTGGGGGGTAGGGGGCTGGCGACCAACCTGAACTGTGTCGGGGGGCCCGGAGGTCCACCAGACCTCCAGCCCCCTGTTACTGGGGGGGGGGGGGTTGGGTCAGGTTGGGATTCCTCACTTACCCATGGCCCACTGGGGCCACCAGGGACATTGGAGGGATGCTTTAGGGGGGTTGGAGGGGCTGGAGACCCACTGGATCTCCAGTCCCCCCCCGAACCTGTTTCAGGGGGGTTGGGGGTCCGGATGTCCGCTGGACCTCCAGTCCCTGTTTCTCTTGGCTCAGGCTGGGGTAGTTGGGGTCACCTGTGTTTAACAAGTCTGGGCTTTTGACAGATGCGGGAGAATTGTCAAGTGCAGGAGGTTGCGCTCAGGCACAATCCTCCCGCACTTCTACCCCATGATCAGAGAGAATTGCGTGCTTAAATTTGCTTGCAGTTATCTCTGTTCATAGGTCCGGTAAAGCCCCGCGCTGTTCCAGCACTATTTTTAGAGTGCTGTTTTGAACAGCGCAGGGCTTTTGATCATCTGCCACTAGAGAAGCTAAACTGCGCTCACTGTGTCACTGTGTTCCATTACCTCACAGCTTTTGCCATTGTTTGTGTCAAAAACAGGCTGGTGGTTCCTGACTATTTTATTCAGGACACTGTGACCCATACTAGTTTGATTATAAAAGTGGTTGACTATGGGCCTCTTTTTCAAAAACAGGAAAAGGTCCAAAAGAGGCAGATGGACTTTTTTTTTTTTTTTTTGCCAAAACCTCCTAATCACTATTTTTGAAACACATTTTTAAAGATGGTTTTCTATGCAGTGCATCCAAATCATATGGGAGTGTGTTGGGGGCAGGATTTGGGTGCTTCCAAAACGTGGACATTTTTCTGCCTTAATGGAACAAAGCAAAAATGACTGGGGATGAAAGTTAAACACTTTGGTGTAGACTTCTTTCAAATCATGACTAAGTCACAAAAAGGAGCCCTAAATGACCACTGGAGGGATTAAGGCATGACCCTCCTCCTACTCCCACCAGTGATCAATGACCCCATTCCACCCCCAAAGATTTGAAAGAAACCATACATACCAGCTTTATAACAACTTCAGATGTTATGACCAGTCCTATTAAAGCAGTAAGCAGGTCCCTAGAGTAGCCTATTGGTTGGTGCAGTGCAACGTAGAGAAGGGAACCCAAGCCCATATCCGATTCTTACTGTTATACTTGTAGTGGAAAATGTGAGCTCTCCAAAACCCACCAAAGACCTACTGTACCACATATAGGTGACGCTTTTAGACATAAGGGCTATTGTAGTGGTGTACAGTTGGATACTATAGGTTTTTGGTGAGTTTTGGAGAGCTCACTGTACAATATAAGGGGGTAACAGATGTCTATATGGGACTTTTATGTGCCCCACTGTTCTGCTGTGATGTCTGTTTGTCTAGTTTACTAAGAATACTGCCCCCCCCCCCCCCTCAATACATCCCAAAGGCTTGTTTTTGTGGATTTTTCACTTGGACTTTTTTTTTCGAAAAAAAAAAAAATAAAGATAGACATACCAAGCACAAACACATCTATCAAATGGGGATTTTCAAAACAAAAAGTAGGACATTTTTCTGGTTTGAAAATGGTTATGTTCACCACTGGACTTTTGGACATTTTCAATAAAATGTCCAAAATCAGATTTAGATGTCATATCAAAAATGCTCCTCTATGTCTGCTGTTATATACTTTGCACTGTACAAGACTTCCATATGGGAGGGGTCAAGATGATTCTTAGTTCTTAGTGCATTGACTACCTCATTATACAGTAATAATGTACTATAACCCTGAAGGCTGAGCTTCCTGGCAGACAAAAAGCTAGCAGAAATCATTCTAGGATTATGGTGACATTGCTGCTGATTGAGAGTTTTGTTAGAGGCAGCACATTAACTATCGTTCCTGGAAACTAATAGCAGCAGCTCTTTTGGGAAAAGAAGATTGCTAAGCCTTTCAGCCTGCCATCTTCTGGTTTGGAAAGGCTTATTTATCCTTTTGCTGAGCAAGGAGATGTTTCTATCCTCCATTTAAAGTAAGGTATTGCATATTGTATTGTCCATGTTAATTTATCTTTGACATTCTTCAAATTGTTTTTAATTTACGTATTGTGAGCCCTTGCTGCTTTGTGAGGGAAGGGAGAGAGAATGAAATTAGAATCTGCCCTGATACAGCAGAATGCTTACTACTACTACTATTTAACATTTCTAAAGCACTACCAGGGTTGCACAGCGCTGTACAATTAAGAAAGAAGGACAGTCCCTGCTCAAAGGAGCTTACAATCTAAAGGACAAAAAGTGCAGTCAATCAAGATTGAGGCAGTCTAGATTTCCTGGATAGGGGTACAATGGTTAGGTGCCGAAAGCGAAATTGAAGAGGTGGGCTTTGAGCAAGGATTTGAAGATGGGTAGGGAGGGGGCTTGGCGTATGGGCTCAGGGAGTTTATTCCAAGCATAGGGTGAGGTGAGGCAGAAAGGGCGGAGTCTGGAGTTGGCGGTGGTGGAGAAGGGTACTGAGAGGAGGGATTTGTCCTGTGAGCGGAGGTTACGGGTAGGAGTGTAAGGGGAGATGAGGGTAGAGAGGTAGTGAGGGGCTGCAGATTGAGTGCATTTGTAGGTTAGTAGGAGAAGCTTGAACTGTATGCGATACCCAGTGGCGTAGCCACAGGTGGGCCTGGGTGGGCCAGGGCCCACCCACTAAGGGCTCAGACCCACCCAACAGTAGCAGATATTTAGCTGTAGCTGGTGGGGATCCCAAGCTCTGCCAGCTGAAGACTTCCCCCTGATGGTAATGAAAACACTACTCTCCACGATACTGGCACCTGTGTATGCTCAGTTTTCAGTCATGCCTGCTTCAGATTGCCAAGGTGGAAAGAAGCGTTTTCCCGCCAGCTGAGATATTTTTTTGGTGGTGATGGGGGGAGGGGGGAGAACACTTGGTGCCCACCCACTTCTTGCCTAAGCCCACCCAAAATCTGTTGTCTGGCTACGCCCCTGGCGGTACCTGATCGGAAGCCAGTGAAGTGACTTGAGGAGAGGGGTGATATGAGCATATCGGTCTAGGTGGAAGATAAGATGCGCAGCAGAGTTCTGAATGGATTGAAGGGTGGATAGATGGTTAAGTGGGAGGCCAGTGAGGAGTAGGTTGCAGTAGTCAAGGCGAGAAGTAATGAGAGAGTGGATTAGAGTTCGGGTGGTGTGCTCAGAGAGGAAAGGGCGAATTTTGGTGATGTTATAGAGAAAGAAACGACAGGTCTTGGCTGTCTGCTGGATTTGGGCAGAGTCGAAGAGGGAGGAGTCGAAGATGACTCCGAGGTTGCGGACAGATGAGACGGAGAGGATGAGGGTGTTATCGACTGAAATAGAGAGTGGAGGGAGAGGAGAAGTGGGTTTGGGTGGAAAGACAATGAGCTCGGTCTTGGCCATGTTCAGTTTCAGGTGGCGGTTGGACATCCAGGCAGCAGTGTCGGATAAGCAGGCCGATACTTTGGCCTGGGTTTCCTCAGTGATGTCTGGTGTGGAGAGATAAAGCTGGGTGTCGTCAGCATAAAGATTATATTGGAAACCATGAGATTAGATCAGCGAGCCCAGGGAAGAGGTGTAGATTGAAAAAAGAAGGGGTCCAAGGACAGATCCCTGAGGAACTCCAACAGAGAGCGGGATGGGGGTGGAGGAAGATCCATGAGAATGTACTCTGAAGGTACGGTGGGAGAGATAAGAGGAGAACCAGGAGAGGACAGAACCCTGGAACCCAAATGAGGATAGTATAGCAAGAAGTAAATTATAATTGACAGTGTCAAAAGTGGCGGATAGGTCGAGGAGGATGCTGATTGCTGATAGGGACTGCATGGTGGTTCTGCTATCTCTGAGTACCTCAGAGATCTAGTTTGGTAAAACAGACAGAGTAGGAGATCATTTGTTCAGGAACCAGCAGCACTAAAATTGAGTTTCTCCTAATATAATGGCAGTCAAGAGTGACTTTTCTTTTCAAGTGTACATTTTTAATTGAACGAGCATTTTTATTTTTCTGCCATGTCTTTTTCTCACCTTCCTGTCGTCTCTTTCCTAACTAGTTTGTATATGCAGAAAATGTAAATTTGTTTCCAGAAGTACAGGCACATAGTATATCCAACTGATGCGATGAATATAGAAAAGCAGACACACTCAATGGTATGTAACTTGTCCCTTGGGAGAGATGCAGGCACAAATCCTTTGATTAAACCTGTGGAGAATCCAGGATATCTGACCCTAATAAACCAGTTATGATCTTAATCCCTGAAGAATCACTAACTGTCCATGCTTAGTACAGAGCCTCAAAAAAAAAAAAAAAAAGAATAGGACTAGGGTTACCATATGGCTCCAGAAAAAGGAGGACACATTGATCCAGTCTGGGTTTTACTTCCATTGCCCATTACAGTGTTAGCTACCTCTTTTATGCAGCCATCTTAAAGAGAAAACTTTGTATACTAGAATACATCTCAGTTTGTGGTGAACTAATAAGCAAACTCAATCATGGCAGTGCCACTATTCCCATTAGATGTTGCTTTTAGTGCCACCATTCCCTTTAGAGCTTGCCTGCTTGCAGACTCACATGCTGACTACAGAGGGTAGTGTGGTATCCATTCCACAACAGGGTTCCTTCTTGCCTACCCCCTTGTGACGGGCCTGAAGGCATATATGCCCTTTTTGCTATTTTACCAGGTGCACTACATCAGTTCCTATTAGCTGTATTAACTGTAAATCAGTTCTACTTTGCTGAAGAAAGTTTTTGTTTTTGCACTTTAAAGTGTTAAATTACTAAAGACTGTTATAAAATGAGTTGTATCATTTGAAAAGTGACTGTAGTCTGGACAATCTCGCTGACATGATCCTTGAGGTGTCAGGTCCTTTGACAGTAATCATAAAATTTTTTAATACCTCATAAATTTATTAATTGAAATAGCAGTTCTGGTTTTGTTTTTATGGCTCTCCCTTTTTGTTTGAATTCCCTTTTCTAAGCACCACACGCCATAGATCACTACTCAACCTATATCATTTTTGAATGATAAAATATTTAATTTTCCTTAAAAAATAATGAAGAGTATTTAAAAGTAAGAAAAATATGCCAACTGTGGGGTGAGTCTTCTTAGAAATAGAAATCATAGGGGCAGGCACATGACAACTTCTTGGTTGACCAGTCTCCTTAGCTGCCCACAGTGCTGCCTTAGACTCTATGGGCTAGATTCTATATATGGTGCTGTAGCACCCTGAGCAAGGGGCAAGGGTGGGCCTTTGGAATAACACAGTCGGACAAGGATATAAGTGAAAACAAGTGTTTATTTAGTTTAATCCTGAGGCTTGTTATGTAACAGGACCAGGAACAAAAGACAGAATGTCTCTGTAGTTCAATAAACAGTTTTAAGCAGGCCTCAGGCTAGCAAGGCCTGAACACAGTCTGTGGCTGGTAGGGCTAGGGTTACCATATGGCTCCAAAAAAAGGAGGACACATTGATCCAGCCCAGGTTTTGCTTCGATTGAAAGCAATGGAAGTAAAACCTGGACTGGCTCAATCTGTCCTCCTTTTTCTGGACAGACAAAAAAAGCAACACTGGGCCTTCAAGACTAGGACAACAGGAGAACTTTATTAGCAGATGACTGACACAGGCCGTGTTTCGGCGTCAAAGGACGCCTGCCTCAGGGGTCAGAGTGATGATTCTACAATATATAGACTCAGCAATTTATAGACAATGTAGGTCAGATGCCTCAACATACTTAGATGTTGTTGCTCGAGAAATTCGCTGGCACTCGAAAAAATGGCTTTAACAAAAGCCTCCTCCTGTATCACAGTAAAAAACCTGTGATACAGGAGGAGCCTTTTGTTAAAGCCATTTTTTCGCGTGCCAGCGAATTTCTCGAGCAGCAACATCTAAGTGTGTTGAGGCATCTGACCTATATTGTCTATAAATTGCTGAGTCTATATATTGTAGAATCATCACTCTGACCCCTGAGGCAGGCGTCCTTTGACGCCAAAACACGGCCCGTGTCAGGACATCTGCTAATAAAGTTCTCCTGTTGTCTTAGTCTTGAAGGTCCAGTGTTGCTTTTTTTTGTCTGTATACTTTGGTTGTATGCTGTTTTACCCTCTCTATATGTACTATACTACTCTCCTTTTTCTGGAGCCATATTTTAACCCTGGGTAGGGCGGCCCTGCCCCAAACACAGCCTGGGAGTCTTTTTCGGTTCTTCTCTGAGTGCTAGGGTCTGGCTACAGCCAGCCCTTGGAGCAAGGCTTGTCAGTCTCAAACAAGGAGCAAAAGCAGCTCACTTCAACCAGGTCACAAGTCTTAATCATAGGTGGTGACATACACTGGGGAATACCTGCCAAGTCTCCCACATTACGCAGGAGACTTCTGCTTTGGCAGGTCATCTCCCTGCCACTGCCGCCGCTGTTGCTTCTCTGTTGAGCAGCTGCAGCCGCAGCAAAAGAAGAAAAACAAACACGGGGCTGTAGCAGCCTTCAGGCATGTGCTGTCGGCTCTGCCAGTCTTCTGCCTCCGAAATGGGAAATTGACATCAGTGGGGGCAGAGGACGGCGGAGCTGACAGGGCATGCCTGAAGGCTGTTGCGGCCCCACGCTTGTTTTTCTTGTTTTGCTGGCACCGCTGCTGCAACATAGCGAGGGAAAGAGTAAACACAGGGTACTGGGTGGAAAGGGTAGGGGAAGGGGGAAAGGGTGTCCAGGGGGAGGCAGAAGGTGATAAATGGAGAGAGCAGAGAGGAGAAAAAGGACGCTGGAGAGTACAGAGAGAGAGATAGAGAGGACATGGGAAAGGGCAGGGGAGAGACAATCTGCTGGGGAGTAGGAATGGGAGCAAGGGGGAAACCCTGGTTGGTCAGATGGAGAGAGAAAGAGAAGAAATGCTGGATGAAAGGTGGGAAAGAGAGAGGAAAATGCTAGAAGGAGGGGGCAGAAAGAGGGAAGATACAGGTTGGAAGAGAGGTACTGAGAGAGAAAGAGATGAATGGAAAGATGGGGAAAGAAAGAGGGGACATGGAAAAAGGCAGGAGAGAGAGAGAGAGAGAGAGAGAGAGAGAGAGAGAGAGAGAGAGAAGCTGCTGGGGAGAAGCATGGGGAGAAACTGGGGGAGACCCTAGCTGGTCAGATGGAGAAATGCTGGATGAAAGGAGGGAGAGAGAGGGAAAATGCTGGAAGGAGGGGACAGAAGAAAAGAAGACACTGGATGGAAGGGTAGGAAGAGAAAGAGGAAAGACACTGGAAGGATGGGGGGAGAGAGAGAGGACATGTTGAATGGAAAAGAGTAGAGACAGAGAACTGTCTAGAAGGAAGGGGCGATAGAGAGAGACAATTTGTGGATAATTGGGAGAGGGTAGTGGGTGAGAGGATAGGGAGAGAAAGAGGGATAACACACTGGATGGAAGGGTAGAAGAGAAAGAGGAAAGGTTTTAGATGGAAGGATAGAGAGAGAAAGAGGAGATGCTGGATGGAAGGATGCAGAGAGAAAGAGGGGAGACACTGGAAAGATGGGAAGAGAAGGAGGGGAGATGCTGAATGGAAAGGGGGAGAATATAGAGTTAGTGAAAGACTGGAGAATACGAGGAAGGGGCATGGGGAGAACAAAAGTGAGGAAAAGATGAAAAGCCATAGGTAGATGAAGTAAAAAGAGGGAAATTAAAGAATGAATAGTAAGAATGAATTAAATCTGGACAGAGAGAGAGGCAGGAAAAATAAATTGAAGAAAACAAAGGAAAAGGAGAGAAAAATGACAAATGGACAGGAAACCCTGGTAAGAGAAGACAAAGGAAAGCAGAATCAAGAGACTGGGGTCAACATAATTAGAAAAAGTAAATGGCCAGACAACAAAGGTACAGAAAATAATTTTATTTTTAATTTAGGATAAAGTAATTTGGTAGCTGTGTTAATAAAGGTTAATAAATGCAAATAAAACACAATAGAAAATAAGGTGATATACCTTCAATGATTTTAAAACATTTTTGATTAGCCTTCAGAGACCAGCTCTTCCTTCCTCAGGTCAAGAGAGGATACCATAACAGCATTATACAGTCTTGACCTGACCTGAGGCAGGAGTTTTGGCCTCTGAAAGCTAATTGAAAAGGGTAATAGGCTATTAAATTAAATATTTTCTGAAATAGCTGTGGGATTGAGGTGTGCCAGGGGGCAGAGCCATGCAGAGTGGGTGGAGCCAATGCAGAATGGGGTGGGGCTGGGGCATGTACTAAAATCTCCATCTCAAAAATTGGGACCCCTTGGTAGCTCTGCTGGGGCTTTGATGCCTTCTTTTCTCTGGGCCACTTTAACCTTAGTCAGGCCTTGTCTTTAATACTCCTGGTTTTGAATCCACTCCTCCTCCCGGCTCAATTCCTCCCATATGGGACTAGTGTTCTTAAGGTAGCTCAGGTTGTCTAAGGGACAATTCTTAAAGGTGAGGGGCAGAGTTCTATAAACCCCCTCACTGGCAAAAATTAACACTCAGCACTATTCTATAAACCGCTCTTAAAGTTAGGCTTGGTTTATAGATTAGTACTTACACCCGACAATCATACCTAAGTTTGGGCATGGCCATTTGCACCAAATAAAATATGGTGCAAATCCTCACACCTAAATTAGGCATGGCTCCCCTTATTCTATAACTATGTGCATAAATTCTAGGCATGCCTCGATCCACCCATGACCCTTCAATTTTCATACCCCCTTTTTGGACAGACATATTAAATTGAGGTGTGGATCCGGTGCCTAAATTTCTGCACAAAACTGCTAATTAAATTCAATTAGTGCTAATTGCTTGATATGAGGCCAATTAGCGCTAATTGGCTTGCTATTCAATTAAGTTGCATTGCAAATTGGGTGCACACTCAAATTTGCACATGTAACTCAAACCATCATGTATCGAATCTGAGGGTATATTACCTCCAATTGCTTCCTTCCTTTGCTTTGCCACTCAGGTCCCTTTTTGATTGGTCTTAAGAATGCTTCTGATGTTCACCTCTTTGATAGGAACTTTTCGAGGTATTCACAAGGGTTAGGCCATCTTTTGCAATAACATAGGAAATATTAGCAACATATCCTATGTTATTGCATGTTGTTACCAGATGAAATCAAGTAGAAAAACCTGACATTTCAGGTTTTGTCATTTGCCGATAATGGTGCACACACTTTGGAAATAGCGTGCGCTATGTGGAAAGAGGGTGCACTATTTCAGAAAGAGTATGCACTCATTCCCAATAGTGGAACCACCACACGTGTGAACCATTACACATGTGCAGATTCCCTATTGGGAAAACAGTGCACCCTCTTTCAGAAACAGTGCACCCTTCACAAAGTGTTCACTTTTTACAAAAAGTGTGCACTATTATTGAAAGCTGACATACATTATTAAGTTCTAACATGCATTAAAAAAAATTTTATGTGGAACAAAAGACAAAGAGCAGACCTTGCTGAAGAAAAATGCAGTCTTTATTAACGCTCCCAGGATACACTCTCAAAATGCCCAACATGGCCATGTTTTGCCTAGAATACAGACTGTGTCAGGGGCATACAATACCAGTTGGTGCAAATCTAAACACTCTTCCAACATGGATTAGTGCTTATTTTCCTGGGTCCATTTCAAACGCCATCTTGGGCCTGATATCCTTACTCCATTATAAGCCTGATTAGAGTATTAGCTTGTACCCCCTGATGAAGCTTTCTTTGAAGGTGAAACCTGGATCTGAGTTGGGGGGCATAAGAAGATTTGATATACTATACACAATATCTATCAACATTGTTTGATTCCTGAAGGTGAAATGTTGAGCTTATACTATATACAAGATAAGTGACTTTTTTCAGCTTAAGAGACACTATCATTATTCAGTTGAATTTGACCATCTTTTTTTTATGACTGTTGCCTTAAATGAACGAGGAAGTACGATGATAGAGAAAGGTGGCTATTTATGTGAGTTTCACTTGAATCACACTAGTTTCTGAGCACCTTCACTGCAAATTTTAATATATTTAATTTATTGGTTTCCTGGGATTTTGAGTTGATATTCTTTTTGTGTTATCCTGGGTTTAGGAATAAGTAAGGTAATTGGTTGAATCCCAAGTTTTTGAATACTATGTAACTTGGGGTAACCTAAATAATGCTGCGTTACGGTACTGTCACCTGTTTTAATGGCCTTTAAAACACATTAACAGACAAATTATGTTGTTTAGAGGTGTAATGCAGTTTGATAACTTCCCCTCTTACTCTGGTAGTCTAGGCTTTGTGCAGTCCACCTCTCTCCCAGAACACCTTACAAATGGATCAGAAAGATATAGGGGGAGGTATTCAGCTGGCAGTAGTGAGTGTTCTTTTTAGCTGTTGATGGCATTATCCCCAGACAGTAATTCCGGGCCATATCCGGGTTTATGCAGCTAGCTATCAATTATGCGGTTAAGTGCAATATTCAGCACTGAACCATTTACTGTAAGTGACACTGCATAAAGATAGGACTGAGTTTTATGCAGTTTGATTTGGCTCCTTAACTTACAAGCAGATGATCAAAAGCCCCGTGCTGTTCCAAACAGCGCGGTGCTTTACTGCAGCGATGATCAGAGATAATTGCATGCAAATTTAAGCACGCAATTATCTCTGATCATGGGGTAGAAGTGCGGGAGAATTGTGCCTGAGCATGCGCTCAGCACAATCCTCCCGCACTTGTTTGACAGGTCTGGGCTGTCAAAAGCCCAAACCTGTCAAACACAGGGGCTGGAGGTCCATGGGACCACCAGGCCCCAACTACCCCTGCCCCGAGCAATGGGGGCTGGAGGCCTGACAGACCTCCGGTCCCCCCCAGTTAGGTGACCAACCAACCCCCCCCCCCCAGTGACAGGGGGGCTGGAGGTCCACTGGACCTCCGGTCCCCCCCAACGATCCCCCCCAGGTTCAGGGAGGGCTGGAGATCTGGTGGGTGTATAACCCCACCCAGTGCATCCCAGGATACACTGGGCAGGACTGGGCGCCGCTATTTTGCAGTGTCGCAGGAAGAGGAGGGAGGCAGGCAGGCTACCCTCCCTCCTCCAACACATGTAGGGGGGACGACCACCAGGGACCCCTTGCGGGGGGACTAGGGGGGGCTGGAGACCCACCGGATCTCCAGCCCTCCCTGAACCTGGGGGGGATCGTCAAGGGGGACCGGAGGTCCAGTGGACCTCCAGCCCCCATGTCACTGGGGGGGGGGGGGGGGTTGGTCACCAGGGACCTTTTGCTGTGGGAGTTAGGGGGGGCTGGAGACCCTCCGGATCTCCAGCCCTCCCTGAACCTGGGGGAGGGGGATAGTCGGGGGGACCGGAGGTCCACCGGACCTCCAGCCCCCTGTTGCTGGCAGGTTTGTTGTTGGGGGGAATGGGGGCCTGCCAACATGCAAATGCATGCTGGACAGGGCTCACCATTTCTCCCCAATGCTCTTAAAACCCTAACACCAGCTCACAAAAGTTTGGTGTATTACAGGATTATTAATATAATTTATTTAGGATTTATATTGTAAATATATTATATACTGAGGGGCCCTTTTACAGAGTGGCAGTAAGCGCAATGCGGTCTGTTGGGACTGCCTTCGGCCCAATATGGCCACCGGTGTTAGTCCTGCCCCGAGCATGTGGCATTTCCAGGAAATGGCTTGCACGGTGGTAGCCCGGTGGTAGTCGGGCATCTCCGCGTGCTGCCTGGTTACCACTGGGTTAAGTGCAGGAGCCCTTATCGCCACCTCAGTGGGTGGTGGTAAGGGCTCCCCGTCGCATGGCCATGTGGTAAGAGTTCACTTACTGCATGGCCATGTGTGTCTGGGGGTTTTTTACCTGCTGCGGTAAAAAGGGCCCTGGCGTGTGGGGAAAATGGCCCCTGCCACCAGCACAGGGCCCTTTTTCCTGCAGCTTGGTAAAAGGGCCCTTGAATGACATAAATATTGCACAAAAAATATAAAGTAGGAAAATTTGTTGTTACAAAACAGCTAACTAAAATTAAAATGAAGTAACAAAATAAAAGACCTTTTTTTTTAATCGCGCTGTGCTAGTGGTTCCTGCGCAACAATGCTGATGGAGCACAATCAAAGTGAATGGGCTTTGTTGGCATTACAGCACCAGGTGCCACTAGTGCGGCTTGATAAAGATGCCCAAAGTTAGTTGATTACTTATTAATATATAATATAATGTGATACGTGCTCAGATATAATGTTGTCAATCGCAGACTGGCTTAGAAGATATATACGTTCCTCACTGCACTTATCCCATAAATACAGCTAATAGAGCAATAACAAGAAAAGGTCTGAAATACGTATCAAGAAAATTGTCCATCAAGTACGATGAAAAAACTTGCTTCCCAGTGACTTTGATGATCCAGTGTCCATAAAGTGAAAATGTGTAAAATTCACATGCTTCTTACGCCATATATATAATTGCTGCCCTCAAAAACTCAGCCTTTCAAGTTCAGCCACCTTCAAATCTTCAGCTGCCCTCATACATACAGAATCCTCTTCTCTCACAAATAATAATAAAAAAGAATGTTAAACAAATTATCTATATACCGTCATGACCATTAGCTCTAACCCATTTACAACTAGACAGCCTGCCTAATTTACAATAACAAACAAATAGCACATTATGGTTTGAGGGTAATAAAAAGATCTAAGCCTAACTTGCTACTAAATGAGACAAACAATACTAAAGCTCAATTCCATTATAGATGTTTGGTAAAAAGCCAAGTTTTTAAAGCATTGTATTTACTAATCTAGCATAAGGACTGCCTTATTGCACACAAAAACATGTTTTGATGCACATAATTTACTGTAGGTTCTATTTTATTCAACAGCACATGGAGCAAGTTGTAGAAAATCTAGCCCTATACAAATTTCACGTGTTCTTGTGTTTTCTTGTCTGCAATAAATGGGCAGTCTTGATTCTATGTTGAGTTTCCCCAAAACACATTTCTTTGGATGTCAGTCACTTAAATTATGAGCCTACTAGGGACACAGAACGTACCTGTATATAGTATATAAACCACTTTGGTCGTATGGTAGAAAGATGGTATATCATATGTTTGACCTCCCCTTCAATTATCTGACTCACCTCCCCTTCTGTTTCCCACCTTCATGAATGTCAGTTGAGGCAGGACAAAGAGAGGAAAATAAATACATTTAAAACATGTAGGGGTTGATATTCAAAGCAATTTAAGCTGCCAGAAATGGCTCATGGCCAGTTAAATCACTTGTGCAGGGCTATCCGCTGATATTCACTGGTTAGTGCCATTGAATATCACCACAGACTGCTAAAGTGAAAGCCGGCTATTTTGTGGGTGGTTCACAGGCAGCATCAGCACTTATGCGGTTAAGTGGTGATGTTCAGCATTTCAGACCATATAAAACTGAGCCCTATCTTTATGCAGTGTCAAATAGGTGGTTACGTGCTGAATATTGCACGTAATCGCTTAAGAGATGGCTGGCCGCATAAACCCAGATATTCAATGCCGGTGCCCAGACATGGTCTGGCATTGAATATCTGGGAATAACATCGATTGTGGCTCACGTGGAGGGGCACAATCGAACAAAAACGTCTATCTCCATGGGCGTTTATCTCCGAGAACGGGTCTGTGAAGGGGCGAACCGAACCGTATTTTCACAAAAAATAGACGTCCATGTTTTATTCGACAATTTGTGAGCTGGGCGTTTTTGTTTTTCAGCGATAATGGAAAATGAAAGTGCCCAGCTCAAAAACGAATAAATCCAAGGCATTTGTTCGTGGGAGGGGCCAGGATTCGTAGTGCACTGGTCCCCCTCACATGCCAGGACACCAACCGGGCACCCTAGGGGGCACTTTTACAAAAACAAAAAAAGGTAAAAGAGCTCCCAGGTGCATAGCACCCTTCCCTTGTGTGTTGAGCCCCCCAAATCCCCCTCAAAACCCACTGTCCACAAGTCTACACCATTACTATAGCCCTAAGGGGTGAAGGGGGGCACCTACATGTGGGTACAGTGGGTTTGGGGGGGTTGGACGACTAAGCATTAAGCAGCACAATTGTAACAGGTAGGGGGGGATGGGCCTGGGTCCACCTGCCTGAAGTCCACTGCACCCACTAACAACTGCTCCAGGGATCTGCATACTGCTGCCAGGGAGGTGGGTATGACATTTGAGGGTGAAAATAAAAAGTTGTGAAACATCATTTTTTGTGGTGGGAGGGGGTTAGTGACCACTGGGGGAGTCAGGGGAGGTCATCCCCGATTCCCTCTGGTGGTAATCTGGTCATTTAGGGCACTTTTTGGGGCCTTATTCGTGAAAAAACAGGGTCCAGGGAAAGTGCTCTATCTAGCTACAAACGCATACTTTTTTTCCATTATCGGCGAAAGGCGCCCATCTCTGTTCAGGTGATAACCATGCCCCAGTCCTGCCTTCACCATGCCTCCGACACGCCCCCGTCAACTTTGTACGCTTCCGCGATGGAGTGCAGTTGAAAACGTCCAAGTTCAGCTTTTGATTATACCGCATTATTCGTTTTTGTGAGATAAATGTCCATCTCCTGATTTAGGTCGGAACTTGGGCGTTACATAAGTACATAAGTACGTAAGTACATAAGTAGTGCCATACTGGGAAAGACCAAAGGTCCATCTAGCCCAGCATCCTGTCACCGACAGTGGCCAATCCAGGTCAAGGGCACCTGGCACGCTCCCCAAACGTAAAAACATTCCAGACAAGTTATACCTAAAAATGCGGAATTTTTCCAAGTCCATTTAATAGCGGTCTATGGACTTGTCCTTTAGGAATCTATCTAACCCCTTTTTAAACTCCGTCAAGCTAACCGCCCGTACCACGTTCTCCGGCAACGAATTCCAGAGTCTAATTACACGTTGGGTGAAGAAAGATTTTCTACGATTCGTTTTAAATTTACCACACTGTAGCTTCAACTCATGCCCTCTAGTCCTAGTATTTTTGGATAGCGTGAACAGTCGCTTCACATCCACCCGATCCATTCCACTCATTATTTTATACACTTCTATCATATCTCCCCTCAGCCGTCTCTTCTCCAAGCTGAAAAGCCCTAGCCTTCTCAGCCTCTCTTCATAGGAAAGTCGTCCCATCCCCACTATCATTTTCGTCGCCCTTCGCTGTACCTTTTCCAATTCTACTATATCTTTTTTGAGATACGGAGACCAGTACTGAACACAATACTCCAGGTGCGGTCGCACCATGGAGCGATACAACGGCATTATAACATCCGCACACCTGGACTCCATACCCTTCCTAATAACACCCAACATTCTATTTGCTTTCCTAGCCGCAGCAGCACACTGAGCAGAAGGTTTCAGCGTATCATCGACGACGACACCCAGATCCCTTTCTTGATCCGTAACTCCTAACGCGGAACCTTGCAAGACGTAGCTATAATTCGGGTTCCTCTTACCCACATGCATCACTTTGCACTTGTCAACATTGAACTTCATCTGCCACTTGCACGCCCATTCTCCCAGTCTCGCAAGGTCCTCCTGTAATCGTTCACATTCCTCCTGCGACTTGACGACCCTGAATAATTTTGTGTCATCGGCGAATTTAATTACCTCACTAGTTATTCCCATCTCTAGGTCATTTATAAATACATTAAAAAGCAACGGACCCAGCACAGACCCCTGCGGGACCCCACTAACTACCCTCCTCCACTGAGAATACTGGCCACGCAATCCTACTCTCTGCTTCCTATCTTTCAACCAGTTCTTAATCCATAATAATACCCTACCTCCGATTCCATGACTCTGCAATTTCTTCAGGAGTCTTTCGTGCGGCACTTTGTCAAACGCCTTCTGAAAATCCAGATATACAATATCAACCGGCTCCCCATTGTCCACATGTTTGCTTACCCCCTCAAAAAAATGCATTAGATTGGTGAGGCAAGACTTCCCTTCACTAAATCCGTGCTGACTTTGTCTCATCAGTCCATGTTTTTGTATATGCTCTGCAATTTTATTCTTAATAATAGCCTCCACCATCTTGCCCGGCACCGACGTCAGACTCACCGGTCTATAATTTCCCGGATCTCCTCTGGAACCCTTCTTAAAAATCGGAGTAACATTGGCTACCCTCCAGTCTTCCGGTACTACACTCGATTTTAGGGACAGATTGCATATTTCTAACAGTAGCTCCGCAAGTTCATTTTTTAGTTCTATTAATACTCTGGGATGAATACCATCAGGTCCCGGTGATTTACTACTCTTCAGCTTGCTGAACTGACCCATTACATCCTCCAAGGTTACAGAGAATTTGTTTAGTTTCTCCGACTCCCCCGCTTCAAATATTCGATTATAAGCAGGAAAATGTTCACCGCCAGCAACTGAATATCTGCCCCATAATCTATCCCCCCTGATGTTCAGCTACAGCAGTCAGTGTTTTTGAAAGCACTGACCACCACAGGCTGACTTAGGCCCAGATTTTCAGTGCCAGCCTAATCTGCGTATTGGCATTGCCCAGAAGTGATCCATGCACTGCTGATATTTAGTGCCATACTCAGATAACTAACCAGGCAGAGTTAGCACAGCATTTCCCCCCAAATTCTATATAGCACGACTGAAATTGCTTGTGGCAAATCCAGTCGTATTCTAGATTTACATGTGCACTTTATTTATTTATTTAATTTATTTATAGCATTTATATCCCACATTTTCCCACCCATGGGCAGGCTCAATGTGGCTTACATCAATCTGCAAAAACCTACATCAATTCAGCAAACAATCAAAGTCAATGAAGTAAAGAGACTAGCGAGTAACAGCAAAGGAGAGGAGAAGGAGAAGGAGTAATAAAGTTCAATATGTTGTAGTGACTGCAGCAGTTCAGACGTTATAGATGCTAGGCGGGTCTGAACGTAAGCTTTCCCAAATAATAGGGTCTTCAGAGATTTTCTGAAGGCCAAATGATCTTGAATAGATTTTACAGATTGTGGTAATCCATTCCACGAGTGAGCGTTAACATAAGGAAAGGTGGATGCATAGGCAGTTTTATACTTGATGCCACAGCAGGCTGGGTAGTGAAGATTCAAGTACATGCGTGATGATCTAGAAGAGTTCCTTGGTGGTAAGCTGATAAGGGCATCCATATATGCTGGAGCTTCACCGCAGAGAATTTTATGCACCAGGATGCAAACTTTAAAAGTTATCCGGTCCTTGATAGGAAGCCAATGCAGTTTCTCACACAGTGGTCTTGAACTTTCAAACCTCGATTTACCGTAAATCAGTCTAGCAGCTGTGTTCTGGGCGGTTTGAAGTTTGTTATGAAGCAGAGCTTTGCACCCTGCATATATACCATTGCAGTAATCAAGATGACTTAAGACTAATGAGCGAACTAAATTGCAGAATACATCTCTTGGGAAATATGGTTTAATATGTTTCAGTTTCCAAAGTGAGAAGAATACTTTCTTAGTGGTGGAGTTTGTTTGCTGCTCCAGCGTTAAGTTTCTATCGACAATTACACCCAATAGTCGCAGAGTCTCTGAGATTGGTAGGGAACGTTCAGGAGTGACTAAGGTGGTTGGCTTGAATTTACTATAAAGAGAGGAGAGTATAAGGCAATGAGTTTTCTCTGTGTTGAGTTTGAATTTAAATGAGTTAGCCCAAGCATGCACGGTATGTAGACCAAGTCTGATTTCCTTGCCTATTTCGCTTAAGTCCTTTCTAAAAGGGATATAGATGGTGATGTCATCTGCGTAAATAAACGGGTGGAGTCCAACTGTGGAAAGAGCCTTGGCCAGAGGTGTCAACATTATATTGAAGAGCGTTGGGGAAAGGGGCGATCCTTGTGGCACGCCACAGTCAGCTGACCATGGAGGTGATAAA
Source organism: Microcaecilia unicolor (assembly GCF_901765095.1). NCBI lineage: Eukaryota > Metazoa > Chordata > Amphibia > Gymnophiona > Siphonopidae > Microcaecilia > Microcaecilia unicolor. The sequence goes on from NW_021963024.1 coordinate 49,978, forward strand.
CTTGTGATAGATTGAACTTGGTAGGTTCTTGATGTTAAAAAGCCTTTCAGCCATAGAAGAACATTTCTACTGGCACCAAAATAATCGAGGAGATGCAGAAGGATGTTATGGTTGACCATCTGGTTGCACAGTTTGTAGGAAAAAAAATCCAGCGCTGCTCTTTATAATTAAAAAATTGTTCAATATTCCCACCCTCCCATCCTAGTTGAACTTTCTCTAGAACACGCCATTTGACATCTTTTAATTGATGTAGGCAATCAAACCAATGTTGCGCCAATGGAGCTGAAAAGGTTTTATTTTTAATGTGAGACTTAAGTTCATTGAGTCTTGTCTTTATTGGTCGACTAGAATGCCCAATATACACTAAAGGGCAAGGGCACATAATCATGTACACAACATTCTTAGAATTACAAGTAGTATGTGCTTGAAATGTAGCGTTATATTTTATTGCAATATAGTTTTTTTTATTTATGCATTTTAAGAATAGTACACAAGACAACTCTTGTATCAGAACTACAGAACATATTATATAATAAAAGTAGCAAATGATATAAACAAGAAACAACTTGCTCTTCCTTAGACCACAATTATATAGGAGGGGGAAACCTGAAATTAAGTAGAAGACTTAAATCAAAAGAACAAATTTACTAAGGAAAAGGCTTAACAGGCTATCCCTTAAGGTTAATTACACAAAATGCAAGCAAAGATTGTATCAAACTAATTTCTTCAAATTCAGGAATTCCCTCAACTGTTCTGGGATAAAGAAGACATATTTTGCTTTTCCATACCGAATCCTGCATTTACAGGGATAAGCTAACAAAAAAGTAGCTCCTAAATCTTTCACTTCTTGCCTCATAGAAGAAAAGCCTTTCTACGTTCCTGTGTTACCTTTGTCACATCAGGAAATATCCACATTTTGTAACCAAAAAATAAATCTTGAAAATATTTAAAGCACTGTCTCATAATAGATGTTACATCAGGTTCAAATACCAATGATACTAATAAAGTTATTCTCTGAGATATTTCACTGACAGTTTCTTCAAGGATAGCTGAGATATTATTCAAATTCAGAGATTGATCAAGAGCTGACATGAGCCATTCCACTTGTATATTTTTGAAGGTAATCAATAGAAATAAAACAAAATAAAACATGGAAAAGAAAATAAGATGATACCTTTTTTATTGGACATAACAATACATTTCTTGATTAGCTTTCGAAGGAGGTTGCCCTTCTTTGTCAGCTCGGAAATAAGCAAATGTTGGTAGGTGACTGCTTTGTCACCCTCCTATCTCCATGCATATCTCCCTGTCCCTCAGACTCTTCCTGTCTCTCACCTATCCACCCTCACCCTGTTAGATTGTCACTGAAATGCTTTGATGTTTCACTTATATATACTGTCACCTACCAACATTTGACGAAGAAGGGCAACCTTCGAAAGCTAATCAAGAAATGTATTAAGTTATGTCTATTGATTACCTTTAAAAGTGGACTAACATGGCTACCACACCTCTCTATTCAAGATGGAAGATATTTTTTTAACAAACTGGCAAATAGAAGATCTTATTTAAAGGAGGCAAAGCATCTGGGGAAAACTTCAAAACATCAATTAAATACTTCTTAAAAAGATCCAAAGGTGTCATGGTTGCCAACTTAGGAAAATTCAGAACACGCAAATTAAATCTCCTATTTTGATTTTCTAGCTGTTCTAGTCTACGTTGCATCATCAGTCTATCCACCACTGCAGAAGCCTTAAATTCCTGTTGGCCTTTAACTTCAGTCTAAATTTAACACGAGGCATAATGATACACATAAAAGGTACCAGCTAACAGCTCCGGCGCTCACTGCAGTGAAAGCCTGATGCCCTTGCAATATAGTTGATAAAAAATAGCTTTAAAATTTGTTTTTGATCGATGATGATTTATACAGTGCTGCTTGAGAAAAGCTGATTCTGCAGTATTTGTGTTGTAAGATCTGAAGATCCTTCTCTTTAAAGAAAATGATTTCCTATTAGATGATGTGTAAAAAGAATGTGGTGATAGAAGAAGTTTTTATGCTGGGATTATAGCTGTAGAATTAGGTGCAGGCATTGCTTTAAGGCATATTCTATAAACTGTGTCTAACTCTAGGCACGGTTTACAGAACACACCTAGGTGGAAATATTTTTGGCACTGATGTTTCAGTACTACTTATATAAAGTACTCCTTACACCTTTAATATCTTAAACTTGTTTTTTATTTTATTACTTGTGCCTAATACCTCTACCCTCAAAACTCACATTCTCACATTGCATTCACACATATCTCACAGTGTCTTTACATGATCCCTTGTTAATTAATTAACCATTTAAGTTCTATATTCACTTTTCAATACAATACATTTACTATACAGCAGTTTCTCTGCCTTATTTCAGAACATTTTCAAATCAATGTCTTCCGATGTACTTCTGATATTCTTCTTAAGTCCCAGTTCAAATGTCTGATGTTTCAGTGCCATATATAGAATCTAGTCCTTTATACAGTCCTTCTTCCTCTCTTAGGAGCCCTTTTACTAAGGTGCGTAGGCACTTACACGCTCCAATGCATGACAAATTGGAACTGCTGCCTGGCTACCGCATGCCCTGGGCAGTAATTCCATTATTGATGTGTATCTAAGACACATGGTAGAAATTTTCTGCCGCGTGGTGCTTACCCAGCGGTAATCAGCAGTGTACATACGCTGATGATTACCGTCTGGTTAACGTGTGAGACCATACCGCTAAGTCTATGGAAGGTCTGAGGCCAAAAATGGAAGCGTGCTGGTTTTAATTTTGCTGTACGTCCATTTTCGCCCCCCCCAAGACCATTTTTGTAGGTGCGCTGAAAAATGGACCTGCGTGCTCATACCAGTGCAGGCCATTTTTCGGTGTGCCTTAGTAAAAGGGCCCCCTAGTCATCTGGGCACCGATATTGAATATCTGCGGTGCCCAGATAACTTATGGGTCCAGCCGGACTCCACCTCTGGACTGCCCCAGCACTAATTTGATAGTGCCACCATAGTCAGACATAATATTCAGTGGCATTATACAGTTGTGCCCTTGAATGTAATGTTCCAAACCACACAGCACTATTTAACTGGGCGTTTGGTTCATTAGGGCAGTGCTTCTCAACCCAGACCTCAGGCACACCCAGCCAGTCAGGTTTTCAGGATATTCACAATGAATAAATCATGAAAGAGATTTGCATACATTGCCTAGTTTGTCCATGCATGGAGGTTTCATTATCAGGAAAGAGTGCATTAGAATTTACTTGCACCACGTTATAGAATGCGCTTAGCAAGTTGAGTGCATAAATTCTAATTAAAGCCAATTAGTGCCGCTAATTGGTTGTCAAGTATCAATTATTGGCGCTGATTGGCTTGTTAATCAATTAAGTTGTGTGCACAATTTGGCCATGCAGCCAAGTTAGCACGCACAACTTAAGGAGCCATTTAGAGAATTTGGGGGAAAATGTGTTTTCTTTCTGCTTGTTTTCATCTGGTAACAAGATGCAACAACATAGGATATGTCATTGCAAATGACAACCCATCTCTATGTAGAAGTACACCTGTGCCAATGCACAAAAGAGAGAACAGGCATACTCAGTTGGACAGACAGAATTAGTGATATGAAACAAATAGGAAGTAAAATACCTGAAACAAAAGACAGCCCTCATCAAGCTTTTCTTTTTACATGCAAGGTCCAGTAGTTCTTGATTGCATTTTGTCCATTACCATAGAAGTCTTCTATGCATATCTACACCAGACTGAGCAGAATTTATGCCCCTACGGCAGGCAATCATGCTGAAACACAAATCTGTGCCTGGTTCCTCTGACCTAGTGCACTATCCTCTGGTGGAGTTTCTTCGCAATCAAATTTATATTGTTTGATTTTATTATGGATCTTTTTGATCTAGTGTGCTATCCCCTGGTAGACTTTCTCAAGCAGTCAGATTGACCACAGTGGACAGACATTACTCTGAATTTTGTATGTCTATTACAATATTTTGGAGTTTTTACTTCTTGTGTCTCTTCTTGTTTTTTGGAAACCCATAGTCCAGTGGTTCTCAAACCTGGTCCTGGCGGCACCCCAGTCAGTCAGATTTTCAGGATGTCCACAATGAATATTCATGACAGAGATTTGTTTGAGGTGGAGGCACTGCATGCAAATCTCTTTCATGAATATTCATGAGTATCCTGAAAACGTGACTGGATGGGGTACCTCCAGGACCAGGTTTGGGAACCACTGCCATAGTCTATCCCTACTACTTTGTATGTGTTGACTTTTTACGTAGGACTTTTTCCTCCTCTTTTATAGTTAACATTTTAAAACTCCATGAGTTAGCTAGTTGTCTTGAAGAGAAAGACACTGACATGGATGAAAAAGCATTTCAATCTTTTCCTGAATCCTGCACAACATTGTCACATACATACTGGGGGAAATTCTATAACTGGGCACCTGCATTTAGGTGCCCTGAGGATGCATGGTGAGAGTCTATTCTATGACAGCATCTGGGTGCCATGATTTCATTATAGAACACTAGCGTAACCTGGCATTGGTGCAGTTAACATTTAGGCACCCGCAGTTCACCAGCCATAGACTTGGTGTGAGTGCAGGCATGGGAACCCGAAACTTACAGTATTCTGTATTATTTTTCCCAGATTTATATGGTAAATTTTTCTTTCCCTGTCAGCTTTGGAACTTATATCTATAATATATTTGTATTTCCTTTTTTTTTAAGCTATACACCTCTCCAGCATAGGGCCACTGCCTCCTGTCACAGCTACATTTCCAAATGAAACATCTTGTACCAATTTACAGTAGTCTGTAAGTTATGGGCCAGATTTTATAAATGGTGCAGATAAAATTGGGCGATCAGCACTATTCTGTAAAGGCTGCTATGGAATGAGCACTCTATAGAATAGCATTGAGTGCCAAATTTGGCACTCAACTTTGGGCTCAAGGACTTACACCAACTGAAACTTGGTATAAATCCTTGCATGCAAATTAGGCACAGATCCCTGTTAATCTGTAACACTGCATGCATATTTTGTGCATGCCCCTGACCGCCTGTACCCATCCCATGGCCATGCCCTCTTTTGAGTTTCGCAAGATCCAATTTAGGCACCCATGTAGCACAACAGAACAGATGCAAAACACTCTTCAGACTAACATAACCCTAGAACGCATATTGGGGGCCTTTTAGGCCCCCATGCTTACATTTTTGCTATTATCTGCAAAATTACTTTAGTTAGAATTTTGAAACTCAAGGTATTACTCAAGTATGTCATTGTTGATAATATCCAGTTGTTCATATAATTTTTTTTCATAGGCATTATGGTGTAACAATGCTTGTTTGGTGAAAACTACATCTGTACGAATTGGGGGCCTTTTAGGCCCCCGCTGTTTTTATCATGTTCTCAGAAGTGTTTGTGTCTCAAGTTACTTTATTTGTACTCAGTAATGCTGGTGGAGGGGCCAGGGTGTGGATAATAACATGTGAGGATGTCATGTGATTTTCGGAGGGAGTGATAAGGCCATGACATCACCTCAGGTCCTCTGAACACTGAGGACAGTATACACTGTGAGCTAATTGCTGAAGGACCTGTGATAAGATAAGCTGTTGAGAGGAAATCTGTTTCATTTTCTAACATCTAGTCAGCAATGGCACAGTCTTCCTCCAAGTGTCTGACTGACCAAGAGATTGAAGCGATTATGTTTCAAAGCGATGATGAAAGTGAACTATCTTTGTCTGATGAAGAATATCTGCCACCAGCTAATCAAACATCCTCATCCAGTGATTCTTCTGATGATGAAGAAGTGAATCTAGTGGATCCTCAAGAAGTGATAAGTAGAACATCCAAAACGAATGTTTTTTGGGACAGTAATCCTACATTAGTCGGACGTACTCCAATACACAATATTGTGAGACAGGCTCAAGGAGCTGTGGGAAGTCCCAGTTACTTTACCCCTAAAGATGTATTCTGTACTTATTTTTCTGACAATATTGCAGAAGAGGTCCTATTATGTTCAAACCTAGAAGGAAGACGTATCGCTTCAGCAAAAAATAAGTCCTGGAAAAATATCTCAAAAGAGGAACTTTATGCATATATTGGACTTTTCCTGCTGGCAGGGAGTCAAAAATCGTATGATGTCCCAATACGAGAATTATTTCTGGACCCACTTTCTGATCCACACTATAAGGCGACAAAGTCAGTGGGCAGATATGAGGAAATTAGAAGGATCATTCGCTTTGATGATAAGCGAACTCGTGCAGCGAGGTTTGAAACAGACAAATTAGCCCCTATCAGTTATATCTGGAACATATTTATCAAAAATTGCACAAAACTTTACAATCCTAGTACTAATGTTACTGTAGATGAGCAACTTGTACCGTTCAGAGGACGCTGCAAATTCATACAATACATGCCCAGCAAGCCAGCCAAGTACGGTATAAAAATCTTCTGGATGTGTGATTCTGCAAATTATTATGGCATAAATGGCGTAATCTACTGTGGCAAAGAGGTTGGTGCACCAGTACAGAAGGATCTGGGGTCTGAAATAGTCAAAACTCTTGCTGTTCCAATATTCAATTCAGGTAGAAACATCACCATGGACAATTATTTCACCAATGTTGAACTAGGCAATTTTCTGCTTGCAAAAGCTATTACACTTGTTGGTACTATAAAGCAAAACAGACGAGAAATTCCAGCAGCACTCAAACACAATCGTCAGCGAGCACTTTATGAGAGTGTCTTTGGATTCAATAACAAAGCGACTTTGGTATCTTACAAGGCAAAGAAGGAGAAATCTGTAATTTTACTCAGTACCATGCATCACGATTGCAGTGTTGACAGCAATAACCAAAAATTGAAACCAGAAATCATCCTGCATTACAATGCAACAAAAGGAGGTGTAGATAAAATGGATGAGATGGTGGGAGAATATTCGTGTAAGAGGCAAACAAAACGATGGCCTGTAGTACTATTTTCAAATATGCTTTTTTTTTTTTTTTTTTGTTACATTTGTACCCCGCGTTTTCCCACTCATGGCAGGCTCAATGCGGCTTACATGGGGCAATGGAGGGTTAAGTGACTTGCCCAGAGTCACAAGGAGCTGCCTGTGCCTGAAGTGGGAATCGAACTCAGTTCCTCAGTTCCCCAGGACCAAAGTCCACCACCCTAACCACTAGGCCACTCCTCCACTGATGTAGCAGCCCTAAATTCATTCATTATTTATACAGAAACTCATCCTGAATTTCATGCACAGAGGAAGGACAGGAGACGCTTATTCTTGAAGGACCTTTGTCATGAACTTGTAATACCTCACATGATAGAGCGAAGCGACTTGAAATGCTTGCCAAAGAAAACTAAAGAAGCAATGAAACGGTGTGGCGTACAGTTTCAGATTACTCCAGAGCCAGGAGAAAGAAAACGAAAGCGTTGTTTCATGTGTCCAAGAAACATAGAGAGGAAACTGAGCGATATGTTCCACTTGTAAGGAAACTGTTTGCAAAGAACACTCTTCTGAAAAAATAACATGTCAGAATTGTTTGGAAGACTAATATAATAGAAAAGAAAGTTAGAATAAAAATGTAGCTGCAGCTAATTTGCTATAGATTTCTATGCATTTTTGTGTGTTTTCATGTCTTTGCGTGAAATTTGGGAAAAAAAAGATTTTTTGGTGTTTTCTGTGAAAAATTATAATTAAATGTTGTCCACTATTCATATTTTATTGAGCAATTTGAAATAAACTTGTGAAAGTTATTTAAGTGTGTTTTTCTACATTATGTGCATGGGGGCCTAAAAGGCCCCCATGACGTTAATATGTATATTTTTAACGTCATGCGTTCTAGGGATAAGCAACATCACAAAGCAGAGGCATTCCAGAGAAGGAGCAGACTCAGGGTTCTCACTTGTCCCGACTTGGACAAGTTTCTGCACTTATGCCTTTGTTAGGGGGTCAAGAAAAGCTCCTTCTTCATAAAAAAGCAAATTAGGCAAATAAACATGCATCCAATGTAGCTATCAAACACTCGTGCGCTGGATGCTGAACGTTATTATGCAAATGGTATAGAAATAGAATAGCGTGTAGCCAGATCGGCACCCAAATAATAATTAGTGCAATTTATGTGCGTATTAACTTCAATAATCAAATCCTTGGAGTCCATAAACTGATTATTTTGTACACTGATCTTGGATCCACGCTCAATTTTGGTGTCCAAATTTGTAACATAGTAAATGACGACAGATAAAGACCTGTATGGTCCAGTGGCGTAGCCAGACTGCCAATTTTGGGTGGGCCTGAACCCAAAGTGGGTGGGCACAAAATTTTCTCTCTACCCCCCCCCCCCCAGCAAAATGTAGTCACACTCAGATGCATTTGTCACACAGGGTAAAGTGCTGCTTTTCAGTGCATCAGATTTCAGACAATTTATTTAATAGCCTTAACACCCTTTTCAGTGAGCTTTCAGAGGCCAAAACCTCCTGCCTCAGGTCAGTATAATGCTGTTACGGTATCCTCTCCTGACCTAAGGAAGGAAGTATTGGTCTCTGAAACTTTATTAACACCATATTACTTTATCCTAATTAAAAATAAATTATTTTCTTTACCTTTGTTGTATGGCCATTTACTTTTCTCATTGTGTTGCTCCCAGTCTCTAGATTCTGCTTTCCTTCGTTTCGCTTGACTCTTCTGCCAGGGTTTCCTGGCCATTTGTCATTTTTCTCTCCTTTTACTTTGCTTTCTTCAATATTTTTCTGCCTCTCTCTGTGTCCAGATTTAATTCATTCTTACTATCCATTCTTTAATTTCCTTCATCTACTTATGGTTTTCATCTTTTTCTCACCCTTGTTCTCCCCATGCCCCTTCCTCTTATTCTCCAATCTTTCACTACTCCCCCTTTCCATGCAGCAGCTCTCCTCTTTCTCTCCCCATCCTTCCAGTGTCTCCCCTCTCTCTCCCCATCCTTCCAATAGTCTCCCCTCTTTCTTTCTGCATCCTTCCATCCAGTGTCACCACTTTCTCCCTAACCTTCCATCCAGCATATTCCCTCTTTCTCTCCCCATCCTTCCACCCATCTACCCTCTCTCCTGATCCTTCCATCTAATGTCTCTCTCCCTCCTTCTAACCAGTGTCTATCTCTCTACCCTTTTCTGTTCAGTGTCCTTTCTCTCTCCACATCCTTCCACTCTCCCCTTTTTCTCTGCATCCTTTCATCCATCTCCCCTCTTTCTCTGCCATCCTCCCATCTGTTTTCCCTCTTTCTCTCCCCATCCTCCATTTTCCCTCTTTCTCTGCCATCCTCCCATCTGTTTTCCCTCTTTCTCTCCACATCCTTCCATTTTCCCTCTTTCTCTGCCATCCTCCCATCTGTTTTCCCTCTTTCTCTCCCCATCCTTCCATTTTCCCTCTTTCTCTGCCATCCTCCCATCTGTTTTCCCTCTTTCTCTCCCCATCCTTCCATTTTCCCTCTTTCTCTCCCCATCCTTCCATTTTTCTTCTTTCTCCCCATCCTGCCATCTGTTTCCCTCTTTCTCTCCCCATCCTTCCATTTTCCCTCTTTCTCTGCCATCCTCCCATCTGTTTTCCCTCTTTCTCTCCCCATTCTTCCATTTTCCCTCTTTCTCTGCCATCCTCCCATCTGTTTTCCCTCTTTCTCTCCCCATCCTTCCATTTTTCCTCTTTCTCCCCATCCTGCCATCCATTTTCCCTCTCCCATTCAGGCCCACCAGCCCCAGCTCCCATTGCCGGCCACTGCTGCTTTTCCTGATGAGCAGCAGGGCCGGCGCTACAAAAGAAGAAGCGCTCAGCTGACTGAGCTGAGCGCCAACGCGTCGCTAACCCCGACAAGAAAAAATGTTTAAAAAAAAATGCGGCACTGCAGGCAGCCTCGAAGCGTTGGCTGCTGGCTCTGCAGGCTCCTTCCGTCTCTTACGTCACTGCCCCTGCTTCGCTACAGGGGCAGTGATGTAAGAGACGGGAGGAGCCTGCACAGAGCCAGCAGCCAATGCTTCGAGGCTGCCTGCGGTGCCGCATTTTTTTAAAAACATTTTTTTCTTGTCCTTAGCGACGCGTTGGCGCTCAGCTCAGTCAGCTGAGCGCTTCTTCTTTTTTGTAGCGCCGGGCGCCGGCCACTGCTGCTCATCAGGAAAAGCAGCAGTGGCCGGCAGTGGGAGCTGGCGCTGGGCGGGCCTGGGCTGGAATTGGGTGGGCCTGGGCCCACCCAGGCCCACCCGTAGCTACGCCCCTGGTATGGTCCATCCAGTCTGCCCAACAAGATAAACTCATTTTACATGTTATGTGATACTTTATACCCAAGTTTGATTTGTCCTTGCCATTCTTAGGGCACAGACCATAGAAGTCTGCCCAGCACTGTTCTTGTACTAAGTTCAGAAGCTAACGTCGAAACCCCTTAAAATTTATACTCCAGCCCATCCATATCTATTCAGTCACGATCAGGGCGTAGACCGTAGAAGTCTGCCCAGCACTGGTATTGCTTCCCAATTACCAGCGTCGCCACCTTATCTCCGCTAAGATTCCGTGAATCCATTCCTTCTAAACAGGATTCCTTTGTGTTTATCCCACTCATGTTTGAATTCCATTACCGTTTTCATCTCCACCACCTCCCGCGGGAGGGCATTCCACATATCCACCACCCTCTCCGTGAAAAAATATTTCCTGACATTTGGGCAACCTTTATAGAATCTGGGGGTATGTGTGTAAGTGGGAGACATGTCCATCTTCCACCCATGTTCCACTTACATTTGCCCCCTTACACCTATGCGCTGTAGCACTTCCGCACATTTTTAGAACAGTGCTTAGGGCACTTATGCATATAAATACAGGCGCCCTGTTGTAAAATTGCCCTTTGATTGTCTAGCTAATAGAGAAGCAGCATAAATGGAGTGAATAGGATGACGATGCAAAATATTTAGAGCCATGAAAACAAGAATCTGTTTGAGATCAATTCCAGTTTAATAGAAAAATGGAACGCTATGCATGAAACCAAGTCCTCCAGGAAACATTACAGATAAAGCTCTGAAGGGAGCATCATCTACAATCAAGTCCATTTCATAATGACACAGGGAGATTCTCCTTTGGCAGAGATGTATACAAATCAATACAATGAATTCTAGTATTTCATTTGTAAAATTTCAATTTACAAAAGCATTCCCATTGAAGGAACATTGTTTTCAAAGGCACTGTGTGTATTGCTTCTTCTGGGAAATTCCTCTGATAAGAACATTCTGCTTGTAAGAACATTTTTGTTTAGTCCCAGAAGGGTTCTTATGAAAGGAATCTTCTGTATCTTGTGTTCTTGAAGGCAGAAATTGCTCAGCATAGAGAAGAAATGTCCATAGTTTTATACCTTTGAAAACCTGAGAGAGAGAGGGGAAGCATAACAGCTGGAATTAGAAAGGATCAGTGATGTTGACCTGTTTGATGGATTAATTCAGTGGTTCCCAACTTTTTGGTTCAAGGTATGGCTCCATATGGCTCCAGAAAAGGGAGGATACATTGATCCAATCCAGGTTTTGCTTCCATTGAAAGGAATGGAAGTAAAACCCAGACTGGCTTCAAACTGTCCTCCGTTTTCTGGAGCCATATAACCCTAGTTCAAGGCACCCTTAGTGTTCGAGAAAGTTTTAGCGGACCCCCCCCCCCCCCCCCCCCCCCCCCCCCCGCTATACCAGGTCTCCACCCCTGGCCACACAGGTCTCTACCGCCTCCCCCGCTACACATCATGTCCAATATTTCTCCTCTCTCCACCATGCACCATCTCTCTCTTCCCTCCACCCCTAGGTTCAACATTTCTCCCTCTCTGGCCCCCTTTCCCTCTCTATGCAGCATCTCACCCTTCCCTCGACCCCCGTATACAAGATTTCACCCCGTCTCCCCCTCCAACTCATATCCAACACTTATGCATCTCATTCTCCTGCAGCACTCCCTTCCACCACCACTTACAATTCTCCCTTAGTTTGAACGGGTCCATGGCAGAGACAGCAATTCCCACATGGTGCCTGTCGCTAACCTAGAAGCCTCCCCTTGGTTTCATGATTTTTTTTTAACTTGCGATTCTTACAGGTTGAGGCTTAATTCTTGCTCACCTTATCTCTATCTCTCTACCAGCTGCTTATAAAATCTTGTCACCGATGGAGGATCGATCACGGCTTAGCTGTGATTGGTCACCGGAGCCTGTCTGGCGCCTAAAAGGATGATCCTAATTGGAAACAAAGAGTCTCACTCATTGCTTCCCAATCAGGATCACCCTTTTAGAAGCCAGACAGGCTTGCCCAGCCATGTAGATTTGCTGGAATGCCATACAACATTGTTCAAATATCTCTCTATATAAAACGCACCGCGAACGTTCTAATGAGCCTCAGCCGGAAACTTGAGGTGGCATAGATATCCGTTTGGCCATAAGTGTCAGCCCCGCCCTAGCATCACAACCTGATGACGTCGAGGGCGGAGCACTGACACTCGAGGGCCAAAACGGAGAAGGCACAGGCGCGGAGGCGGAGCAACAAAAACAAACCAGCGTCCCGAAAAAAACCGACGTCGCGAAAAAAAAGTTTCAGCTGTATCACGGACAAAGCCAGCCACAACGTGCGAGGTAAGGAGGGAGGCACACAGGCAGCCTGAACGTCGGAGGCCTGGGAGAGAGGGACCACAACTAGCCAGCCAGCCAGCCTCTCCAGTGCCGAAAAAAACAAGGCACAGGCGCGGAGGCGGACCAACAAACATACACAGAGCGTCCCCACACAACAAGCGTCCGCCAATACATAACACACGAACCTGGAACAACGTGCAAGGGAGGGAGGCAGTGGCGTAGGAAGGGGGGCGGTGGGCGGTCCGCACACAGCAGCCTGAACGTCGGAGGCTGGGAGAGAGGGACACAACTAGCCAGCCAGCCAGCCTCTCTAGTTGCCGAAAAACACAAGGCACAGGCGCGGAGGCGGACCAACAAACATACACAGAGCGTCCCCACACAAACAAGCGTCGCCAAATACATAACACACGAACCTGGAACAAACGTGCAAGGGAGGGAGGCAGTGTCGTAGGAAGGGGGGCGGTGGGGCGGTCCGCCCAGGGTGCACGCCACTGGGGGGTGTCGGCGCCTCGCTGGTTCCTTGCTCTCTCTGCCCCGGAACAGGTTACTTCCTGTTCCAGGGCAGAGAGAGCAGGGAACCAGTGAGGCGCCAACACCCCCCAGTGGCGTGCACTCGGCGGATTGGCTCTCCCGCCCGCCCCTCACCGCCTTCCAGGTATGTTCTCGGGGGGGGGGGGGTTGTGCTCCGGAGGGGGGGGGGGGCGCCGCGCTGCACCCGGGGGGGGGGGGGGGTGCGCAGCGGCGACCCGCCCCGGGTGTCAGCTGCCCTCGCGATGCCACTGGAGGGAGGGAGGCAGGCAGCCAGACAGCCTTTACATCGGACAGTGGGAGGGAGGGAGACAGGTAGTCAGCGAGCCAGCCAGCCATCCTGAACGTGGCAGCCAGGGAGCCAGCATTAACGATGGTGGGGCGGCAGCCTGCCTGGCTGTGGCAGTGGGAGGGAGGGAAGGATGGTGAGAACGAACCTGAACGTCGGTGGCAGGGAGGGAGGAAGGGAGGGAGGGAGGAAGGCAAGAAGGGGGGGGGCACAACCATGACAGCTGCAGGTAGGGGAGCCAACCACCCTGAAGCTGGGAGGGGGGAGACACTCTCAGTCTTTCTCACACACACACTTTCCTTCTCAGACACACACTCTCACACACACACACACTCGCACATTAACTCTGTCTCTCGCTCTCTCACACACACTTGCACACACACTCTCTCAAACATACACACTCAGAGGCACACCTTGCTAGTGCCCATTTCATTTCTGTCAGAAATGGGCCTTTTTTACTAGTGTTGACATATTTGATGTCCCAGTGTGCCTGTGAACCTCCCATCTGCCCTTCGGCACCCCTGTAAGTTTGCTGTGGCGCACTGGGGTGCCGCAGCGCACAGTTTGGAAAACACTGGATTAATTATTAAAAACCTACAGGAAAAAAGAAATTAATATTCCAATATTTTAATTTTGTTCTAATCTTCATATTTTGATTTAGCAATAAAAGACATTGAAATGGGATATAGTCTTTATAAATGTTCTCTTAGGCTTTCACGGCTGGCATCATGATTGTTGCAGGTGTCCGGGTCTTGTTGCATCTGAGTAAGTGGAACTGACATCTCAGCCATTGTGCGGTGGCTTTCTTCAGGGTATACTGTAAGGTCTGCAGTTTGTCTTTATATATTGTGGGTTCTCAGACTTCATTGGATGGGGTTTGAGGTAATCTCGGTGGAAAATGAGGCAGCAAAGTCCATTGGTCATGAATTTGAATTTTGGCGAAAAAGTCACTTGGTCACAAATTTTAATTTTGGCAGGAAAAAAAAATTTAAATTTTGGTGGGAATGTCTGTTGGTCACCTTTTTTAATTCTGGCAAGAATAAGGCTAGAAATTCAAATTTGTTTTCCCGCCAAAATTCAAATTTTGTGACCAATAGACTTTCCTGCCTCAATTACTTCAAACCCCAACCATCAGGTTTGAGAACCCACTGCATATAAACATAAACTGCAGATCTCACAGTATATCATGAAGAAAGCCACAGCATGATGGCTGAAGCGTCGGTTCCACTTACTCAGTGGCAAGACCTGAACAACTGCAACAATAACTCTTTATAAATAATGGGGTGGTATTTAATGAGACTTATCCAGCTAGCAGCAGCCCCTACCCTGATAAGTCCTACTCACAGGGTCCATACCCAGATTTCAAAATTTGGACCGATCAGTTCATCACTATGGGGTCCTTTTACCAAGTTGCAGTAAAAAGGGCCCTGCAGTAGTGGCAGCGGCCATTTTTGCTGTGTGCCTGGGCTCTTTTTACCGTAGCGGATAAAAAGCCCCTAAAAAAGACATGGCCATAAGATAAGATTATTCTTACCATGTTGCCATGTGTGTATGTGTGTGTGTGGGGGGGGGGGGGGATTGGACTTATCGCCACCCATTGTGGTGGTAGAAAGGGCTCCCATGGTAACCTGGTGGTAACCGGGCAGCAATTACTGCCAGGTTAGCACCATGCTACAACTTGGAATTATTGTCTTTAGCACCAGAAATGGTGCACTCTGAGGCAGAAGTACCACTGGCGGCTGCATTGGGCTGGTGGTAGTTTTGGGTTGCCATGCGGCAATCTTTTAGTAAAAGGGCCCCTATTTGAATTGTGCTGGAATGGTCCAGAGGGGAGTGGGAATGGGAGAGGTAGGGCAGAATTTCCACTTAACCATTTAGCAGTGAAAGTCAGTCTCTTAATCAGATAAAGCGGTCAAATACAAACTAACACATGCGTCCAGCTTTTCCTACATGAGTACGAAGAGGTGGAATGCACTACGAACTCACTTGAAAACGATCAATGAATTAATTAGCTTCCGCAAAGCTTTGAAAACCTATCTCTTTATCAAAGCCTACCACGAGAACCCATAACTACTTGAACACAACCCTTACACTCCTTCAGTCAGAATATCTCACGGTATAGCTGCATAACCAGATCCTCTTGTTTCTTTTATCTCTTTACAACACCAATTGTATTTCTTCCCTGCTATGGCGCTGCCATAACAGATCTTTGTAAGCCACATTGAGCCTGCAAATAGGTGGGAAAATGTGGGATACAACTGCAATAAATAACTGCCCACATAAAGTCAGGACAAGTTTATCTGGTAATTTATGTCAGCACTGGTTTGAACATTGCCAGTAGCCAGTGCTGGCAGCCAAGTTATACCCTGATATTCAGTGCCAGCCAGTGTCCACATTCTGGTGTTGACTATTCTAGTATAAAAAAACTCTGTGGCAGCTAGCAACTATACCAAATGCTGACTGCTGCTGAAGATTAGGGGGAGTAAATTTAAATAAATCCAAATATTGCCAGCCAATTAATTTGCGTGCTTATTCTCAAACAGTGCCCAAATTTTGTTGCCATATTTAGAACCCGGGGGATAGTGTGTAAATGCAAGGGGAGCATTCAGATGGGTGGAGCATAGGTGAGGCTGTCACTTATGCATGCAACTTACAGATTACTGTAAATTATGCATGCCGTTGCTGTATTTAAGTGCCTGCTATTACCAGATGTAACTACAGGCACCAAACTTTATGCACAACACAGTTGAGTTCTGCTAGTATTCTGTAAAGCAAAAGGTCAATTCTATAACCTAGTGATCCATATTTATTTGCACTTATGCATGTATATGAACACATAACCACATAAATGCTAGCAGGGCACCTAGGTTCTATTCAGCAAATACCCATGTAACTTCATAGTGCAGATTTTGCACGGGGGTGTGCACAGGGGAGGAGCATGGGCAGGGCTTATGCAGGGACTCCTTATGTGGGTAACTTACAGAGTACTGTAAGTTACGCATGCGCCTGCTGCATTTGGGTGCCCGCACTTGCACCAGTTCTAAGACTAATATATTTGTGGGTGCCTAAATATTAGGTGCTGTGTTCTGTTCCCTGACAGCCTTGCACTAGTTCATAACGTGATCCTAAAATGTGAGTAATGTCTTTACTGTTATTCTCATTTCTAAGAACTTTCGCTGCTGCAGTCTCTCATTGTAAAGATATATGAGCAATGCACTGTGGGTAATGTAGTTCACAGGCAATGCAACCACACTTGTTTGGCTGTGTAAGAACTGCTATCACTGGTTGTGAGGCTGCTCAGACCTTCTCTCTCTCCCTCTCCCTCTGCCAAGCTTGGCTCTTTTGTCTTCCTGTTCAGTCTTACTATCAGAGGTCAGCCAGGTATGACCTTTCCCTCCTATCTCTAGGACTACCCCTTGCTATCCGATAGCAGGCTCTGTTCCCCATTGGTCTCTGTCTGCTCCTCCCTGTATGAAGCCCCACCACTTCCTTGTCCTTTCAGCCATGTGGGGCTTCTTCCTCCATTATAGCCAGGGCATGGAGCCCACCACCATCTCGCTCCAGACAGCTCTGTCCTGCTGAAAATCCCTGTAACGTCTAAGCCCTCGCACTCCCTGTAACGAACCTGGATTTTTTACCCTGTAAATATTCTTCCAAATGAGATATGCACATTGCAGTCACCCAGCTTTGGACTATTTCTACCTGTTCAACTACTTTCCCCTCCCCCTGCAATACAACTACCTCTCTTCAGATCTCCACCTCCCACAGCCTCCAGATTAAGAAGTCTCTGTATCCTGAACATCTATCTGTGAGTAAATTATCTGTGATTTATTCAATAAAAGAGACTTTACAAAATAATAGAGACTTCAGGTGATTGCTGCGCCAGGGTTATGCTCCATGATATTGGGGCTTCTTATTATCAAGCCCCGAGAGTCATGACAGTAAAAAATCCAGCATTATAACTGAATAGCTGTGAGGAAAGTTTGGAGCAGGACAACTGTGCCTTTAAGAGAACAGAAGGGTCAAG
Organism: Microcaecilia unicolor; assembly: GCF_901765095.1. Lineage (NCBI taxonomy): Eukaryota > Metazoa > Chordata > Amphibia > Gymnophiona > Siphonopidae > Microcaecilia > Microcaecilia unicolor. The sequence goes on from NW_021963024.1 coordinate 67,449, forward strand.
TGTGTGAAAAGAAAAGGAAAATCAGTAACTGCGCATTGTCTGGATGTTAATTGATCTGCATTCTAGTGAAGCCATAAGGAAAGCAATGTTGGATGATCTGTTAAAGTTAAAATGCATTTACTAGATAAGTGGAGCTTGTGAAAGAAGCAGAAAATCGTGGAGGTTTAAACTGAATCCAGTGTCTGCCTGCATTCTTGATAGTGATTAATTTAAATACCCTCTCCTGCACAGAAGGGGCCCCTTCTCATCTGGCCGCCAGTAAGCAAAGTAAAAAACCAGAATTAAAACAGCCATCTGCACTGTGTTTAAAGAAATCAGTGACTCTGCTAGCACTGCCTATGTTAATTGAAATGCATCTAAGTGAACTTGCAGCTAAAGGAAGCAACATTGGACTGTTTAAAGTTTAAAAGCACTTTAAACGGAAGGACTTAGTTGTGGATTTGCAGAGTTTTCAAAACCAAAGCTTTGAGAAGACTGTGCTAGCAATGGGTCACATTCCAGAGAGCCATTAAGTCAAAAGCACTATCCTATTGTCCTCTCCCGCTCGAGAGCAGCCCCCCCCTTTTTTGGGTCATCAGTAAATGAAGCCAGTAGCTAAAGGGTCGGAGAGAGAAGAAAAATGTTTTGTGTTGACAAACCTGTGAACGTTTAACCTTCAAGCAAGACATCAGAGTGAGCCAAAGAATGTGCAGCTAACTCTTTGTCTGAATATCACACCTCTGTGACTGTTGCAGGAATTGATACATGAATTTGTGATGCTTCAGGAGTCAGACAGCACACACCAGTATGAGAGAGAAATCTTCTTTATTTGCCAGCAAACAAAGCAGGACATCAGTTCTAGCTCTCTTCTCCTCTGTCTCAGCTCTCTGGATATTATGGCTTCTGTCTCAGCTGCTTCTCTTCTGCTGTCTCTCCTGTTGTCTTCCAGCTTTCTTCCAGCTCTCCTTCTGACGTAAACTGCTTCTGCTCCTACTTAAATACAGTTTCTATCCCCCTCCTAGCCTAGCCCCCCCTTACTCTCCAATTGGTTAAGGAATAGATTGGTCACTTTGCCTCAACCAATCATTACTTTTGAAATATCAGTTACATAGGTTTGGTATTCCTCAAACTGACCTGTGACCTGGGGCCCCTTACACCAGACATTTGGTCTCCAGAACTCCTGCATGTTATTATGATTGATTTCTCATATTCCTAGTACTAACTGCTAACTAAACTCTGGCATTCATTAAAGGGGTCAAGGGCCAATCTTACTTAATGGCATACGGCTATGGTCTGTTATTACTTTCAGGAGGCCATTTCTACATTTTACCTATAATTAATCAAGGAGAAGAGAGCTGACTAGTTCTGACCTCGTTCACCTATCAGCTTATACATTGAACCAGCCAGAACTGCAGATAAGTCAAAACACATGTTTGACCTCTTCACTGCAGTCTTTGCTTGACCTCTTAAACAGCAGACAAAGAGTAATACAGAATTTAAAAAGGTTTTCTACATATTAACTACACAGAATACACATATTCTAAAATAAGCATCCTTATAAGACATATTCTACATACTTATAATGGTCTATATATCTAAGCTATCTCCTTATAACAAAATCTACATATCAAGAACTTCTGAAATTATTTCAGCTTATTCTACAATATGTCATATGTCTGGCTCATGCCTGCTTACAAAACTACAGTATGCCTAATAGTATACAGATGTGCCAGCTAGCATTCATCATTCACCAGGGTGAAAGAAATTCCTGTCTCTGACCTTTTTAACCCTTTTGCTCGACAGCTAGAGTTCTAGTAATTAACTCCAGCCTGCATTCCTTCACTACTTGCAGGACTGAGAATTCAAACTTCAAGCTTTTAATATCATTTCTTATGTATATATAATTATGCCCATGGCTGCCTCATTCCCCCCTTTGAGACTAAAATCAGCTTATGCAGAGATAAGTCTCACATCTCAAACTCTGGAGATTATAGTGATCCTAACTGGGAATAGACTTGTGAATCACCATTACCCTACTTGTTAAGGTCCGACGGCATACTGCCGAAGCACATGAGGCCAAGAAACAAAACAACAACCCTGCTAAAACTAAGACTATTAGGGAAATGAACAAGGGACGTATCCAGGAGGTCAATGACCACCACCAGGAGGTAAGGTCTAATCCTCCTCGGTAATCCTCCACATTAAGGCTAGCCAACTGTAGGACTTTATCCATGGCATGCCTAACTACATGCGTCCTATTTATGACAATAGTACAGCACTCTGAAGAATTTAACACTGTGCAGAGACCACCCTGGGCTGCAAAGAGGTAGTCAAGACCCATACGATTATACCGAGAAACTATACTTAATTCATTAATTTGATCCTGCAATGCATTGACTACCACATTCAGCTCATGAACTAAAACATGGAGTAGGGACTGAAGTCTCCGAGTAGCCATACCTAGTTCAGTAATACCCGCTACCGGGCCTCCAATTGGAATCCAGGCTGTGGCAGAAAGGGCTACAAGTCTCTTTTTAGTCAGAGGATAAGTAGAATTAATATACTGGAGGGCTAATTCAATCGCCTCATCCTCTGTGGCAACGGAGGAGGGTAAGGACAAGGCCTCTCGCTTAGAGCGGTGCGGGGATGGTGGTTTGAGAAGAGGAATAACTTTAGGAAAATAATTCAAGGTTACCAATACACAAAAATCATATGTGGAGGGAAGAATCATGTGGAGGACATTATCACAGAGCCAGTAATGACCAAGGAGAGGGTGAGGAAAGTTCCCAATAAATGTTGGCTCAGGCTGGACAGGGTACTTAGGGTGCCCATAATGCGAGCCCCTATCCCAGGGGGAACGAAGACGAAATGGAGACTTTGCACACCATAGGCGCCAATCCCCAATTGTGACAGGCTGCTCATTTGTTAGTAACTCTTCATACCCCGGGGACTTATGAAAGTAGAAAATAAGCTTGGACACTATAGTCTTCTCAGTGGTACGCTTAGGAGCCAGATAATCACCTGGGTCATAATCTACAGGTATGGTAGTAGGGCACATAGGAGTACCTGGAGAAACTACCCACACAGATTCTCCTTTTTCTGGGAGAACATTAGTATAGTTACAGGGAATGGGAAGAACAGTTGAGATGTTTCTTGTTAAACAAAACACTCCAGAAGCTGGATAGGGAGACGTAAAAACTGGCCTTAGAGAAGAGTCAGAGGGGGAGGTAGCATTATAAAAGGACCACCAAGTATAATCCTGGCTCCAAGGGCCTGAACTCGAAAAGTAGGGAGGTATAAGAGCTGGGAGCTGCACAGGGACAGGAACAGCTGGGACATCTGTGGTATAAGGAGAAAATCGGGAACACACAATACAAGGGGAAGTAATCTTTGCCTGGCTAATTAGTTCCTGGACAGAGTGTAACCAAAGGTTGGAGCGAGTTGGGGTATTAGGAACAAGGAGGCAAGGAGTAGAAAACAACAAAAGCATGCAAACTACTAACATTTTCTTTCTTCCTAATCTAAAACAAATACAGCAAACTAATTAAGCAATAATATTTCAACAGTCTGTGCTAATCACAGATTACTCTAATATAGTGTTCTCAGTCTTTGAGTTCTTATACCAGTTGGGATAGACCCTCAACTGACAAGGATCAAGCTCTCAAATTCCAAGAAAGCCAGAATCTGGGCAAGAAAGAGTCTCAGTATGAAGCCGAAGTTCAGCCGCTCCTGCAGTATGCAGTTGACCCTTCTTTTCAGCTAGTAGATTCTTTGGTTCGGGTCAAGCGCAACTTCAATGGCTCCGCTGGATCACTTTCTGCTCTCCACTGTCTAGGCTCCGTCTGATCCGTGCTGGGCTCAGTCTGGTCAGCAGACTTAATTCGAGACCAATGGACCCATGGAGTTATCCCTGCGACCTTCACAGCTGTAGGGGTAGAAAGCAAAACAGTAAAAGGTCCTTTCCACCGGGGCCCCAAAGGCTGGAGCCTCCAGTCTTTCACCCAAACTCTATCCCCTGGCAGGAAGGAATGTACCTGAGCCTGGAAGGGGACAGGGTTTATTTCTCTCACATAAGACTGAAGCTCAGAAATTACCTTACCCAGGAGGGCTACCTGCTCCTGCACCTGGGCAGACCCTAAAATCCCTATGTCTCCCTTAATTCCCTGTAAAATGGCTGGGGGCTTCCCATACACAATTTCAAAGGGAGAGAGGGCTGTTCCTTTAGTTGGAGTGCATCGGAGGCGGAAGAGGGCTAGTGGCAATGCCTGTGGCCATTTCAATTGGGTTTCCTGACAAATCTTTGCTAGGCTATTTTTCAAGGTTCTGTTTGCTCGCTCAACCTGCCCTGAACTCTGGGGACGATAGGCACAATGCAATTTCCAGGTAATGCGCAATGCGCGGGACAGGGCCTGAAGTGTAGCTTCAACAAAGGCGGGCCCATTATCTGAACCTATGGCAAGGGGCAATCCATACCTGGGGATGACATCCCTAAGGAGAGCTCGAGCTACTTCTGTGGCTTTCTCAGTAACTGTAGGATATGCTTCCACCCACCCAGAAAAGGTACAAACCATAACTAAGAGGTATCGGAACCTACCACTCCTGGGCATTTCTGTGAAGTCTATAACTAGGGACTCAAAGGGTGTTAGTCCTCTAGACTGAACTCCTGGTGGAATACGGGGTCCCTGACGAGCATTATTCTGGGCACAGAGAGTACATCGGGCAGAGGCAGTGGCAACCAGACTATCCAATCCTTCCAGCACCACTACTCGACTGAGTAGGCGGGCTAGTGCTGTTTTCCCTAAGTGTGATAGGTCATGAGCTTGAGACACTACAGGCCAAGCTAGATGGCGTGGCACCAGAACTCTGGTATCAGGGAGATGTAACCAGCCATCAGGTCTCCTTACCGCACCTTCCTCTTGAGCCCATTTCTCTTCCATTTGGGTATACATAGGCGTCCATTCTTGCAGTCGAATTTGGAACAGGGGGGTCACAGTACTTGCTGGGGGTCCTCGAGCAGCTTCTTTGGCCACCCGATCAGCATGGCGGTTCCCTCGGGCCACTGGAGTATCTACCCTTTGGTGTCCCCTACAGTGAATGACAGCTACCTTCTTGGGGGCCCAAACAGCCTCTAGCAGCTGAAGTATTTCGGGTCCATACTTAACAGGTTGGCCTGCAGCATTTATGAGTCCATTTTCCTTATACAAAGCTCCATGAGCATGTAGGGTTGTGAAGGCATACTTGGAATCAGTATAAATGTTGGTTACCAGTCCTGCTGCTAGCTCCAGAGCTCGTATGAGGGCCACAAGTTCTGCTTTCTGGGCTGAAGTTCCTTGGGGCAGGGCTCTCGCTTCTATCACCTTGTCCTCTGTCACCACAGCATAGCCTGCCAATCGCTTGGAGTTCTCCACATAACTGCTTCCATCTGTAAAATAAATTACATCTGGGTCCCTCCAAGGCACATCTTTAAGATCTGGTCGACTGGAGTACACTTCATCCATAGTTTGGATACAGTCATGATCCGGTGGTCCCTCAGATGCTGGCAAAAGAGTGGCAGGATTAAATGTAGCCACTGTTTCCAGGTGTATCCGTGGATTCTCACACAAGCTAGCTTGGTACTTAACCATGCGGTTATTTGTAAACCAGTGGTTGCCCTTATACTCCATGAGGGTGAGAACTGCATGGGGGACTTTAACAACCAGTTCTTGCCCCAAGGTCAACTTATCAGCTTCCTGGACCAGTAAGGCTGTTGCTGCAATGGCCCTCATGCAGGCTGGCCATCCTTTAGCCACTCCATCCAGCTGTTTAGACAGGTATGCAACAGGCCTCTGCCAGGATCCCATCATCTGGGTCAGCACACCCAGAGCAACCCCCTGTCGCTCGTGGACATACAATGAGAAAGGTTTCTCCACATCAGGAAGGCCTAACGCAGGGGCTTGGAGTAGGGCTTTCTTTATGGCAATGAAGGATTGTTGAGCTGTAGGTCCCCATTCAAATGGTTCCTTTTCACCCCCCTTTGTGGCTTGGTAAAGGGGTTTCGCCATCAATGCAAAATTTGGAATCCAAATTCTGCAGAATCCGGCTGCTCCCAGGAATTCCCTAACTTCTCTTCTGGACTTGGGTTGGGGAATTGCAGCTACCGCTTGCTTCCTACTAGCATCCAGTCTCCGACTTCCCTGGGAAATGCAAAAGCCCAAATACTTCACTTCTGACTGACAGAGTTGGGCCTTTGAGCGTGAGACCTTATAGCCTGCATCCAAGAGTAGCTCCAGCAATTCTCTAGTAGCCTCAAAACACTCTTCCTGGGTCACTGCTGCAATCAGGAGGTCATCTACATACTGGAGTAAAACTCGCCTGGAAGGCTCAGATTTAAAAGTCTTAAGGTCTTGTCCTAGGGCAGTCCCAAAAATGGTGGGGGAGTTCTTGAACCCCTGTGGCAGGCGAGTCCATGTATACTGAAGCTTCCTTCCTGTTACTGGGTTTTCCCATTGAAAGGCAAAAAGCAATTGACTAGCGGGGGCCACCCGAATACAAAAGAAGGCATCTTTTAGATCTAGTGTCGTGAAATGGGTAGCTCCAGAAGGTATCAATCCTAGCAGGACATATGGATTAGGCACTACAGGGTGTAATGAAATAGTGGATTTGTTGACCACTCGTAAGTCTTGGACTGGCCGGTAGTCCTCAGTCCCTGGCTTCTGAACTGGCAATAGTGGCGTATTCCATGGAGACTGGCAAGGTCGAATAATTCCATGGGATAACAGACGATTCAAATGTGCTTGGATCCCTTCCAGAGCCTTTCTGGGAATTGGGTATTGGCGAAGATGGATTGGCCGGGCACTTGGAAGTAAATCTACATGGACAGGAGGAATATTTCGGGCCAACCCTGGGGGATTATCTTCTGCCCATACCCCACTGACCTGAAAGCTGTCTGCCAGGGGTAGGTCAACTTGGCCCTGTGACTGATGCAGCCGCCATTCTTCTTCAAGAGGGCAACAGAAACTCAATATACCCTTAGGGCTGGATGTCAGGGGCCGAAAGGAGACTGAAGTCTGGCCATCAGAGTCAAAAGAAATTTGGGCCCTAAGCTTGGACAGCAGGTCTCGACCTAACAAAGGGATTGGACAGTCTGGCATATACAGGAATTCATGAGTGACTATGTGTGAGCCTAATTGGCATCTACGGGTTGTCAGGAAGGGCCTCCGGTTCTGCACCCCCGTGGCTCCCACCACTCGGACAGTTTTTCCAGACACAGGCGCTAATCGCTCCGTCACAACAGAATGTTCAGCTCCTGTATCAATCATGAATGGAATTGAGCGGCTCCCTATAGTTAACTTGACCATAGGTTCCTGGGAGCCCAGTTTGTAGGAACCCGGTCTGTCCTATTCATCCCATTCTGCCATCTCGGCTATCCCGATGATGTCAGATTCAGGAGGCTCATATCTTCCCTCTCGAACTCGGCCTCGGCTTCCTCGATCTCCTGGTCCCCTTCTCAGTCCCTGGCGCCTCTGGGGGCATTCATCTTTCCAGTGCCCTCTTTCCTTACAATAGGCACACTGATCCCTCTCCAATCTTGGTCTGGGATTCTCCCCCCTTGGCCGGGATTGATTGAAGGAATCTCGGGGCCTGGCTGGTGGTCCAGGGTCCCACTTTGGCTTCCCATTAGCTAGAGGTCGACCTCGGTTAAGGGTGGAATTAGTAATGGCTGCCGCTAAAAGGTCGGCCTTCTTCTGCATCTTCCGGTCAGCCTCTCGGCGCACCTCCTGATCTCTATTAATGAAAACCTTGGTTGCGATCTCAATTAGCTGGGTGGTATTCATCCCTGCGAATCCCTCCTGACGCTGCAACTTCTTCCGGATATCTGGCATACTCTGGGCCACCAATGCGCTATTCACCATTCTCTGGTTTTCTTGGGCTTCAGGATCAAATGGGGTGTATGTTCTGTAGGCTTCAATTAGTCGCTCTAGAAAGGCCCCAGGGGATTCAGTTGCCCCTTGGAGAATTTCAGAAACCTTTGCCAGATTAATGGGCCTCTTTATGCCTTTCCTCATACCTTCCAGCAAGTCCCGGCAATAGCCAGACAACAGTTCATAGTGCTGCCCATCATTTGGATCCCAAGCTGGAGCTGCGCGAGGAAACCGAGCTCTAACCCATCCCTCTGGATCCTGTGTCCCCCCGGGGACACGCTCTCGCGTGATGGCCTCAGCATTTTGCAAAATCTTCCGCCTCTCCTCAGTTGTGAAGAGGGTCAGGAGAAGTTGTTGACAATCAGTCCAGGTTGGGTTATGGGTGGCCATAATGCTAGTCACTAGGTCCACCACTGCCTGAGGCTTTTCAGTATAAGAGGGGTAATGCGTCTTCCAATTCAGGAGATCGGTGGTTGTGAAGGGTACATACTGATAGGCCTGTGCCTGTATAACCTGACCCTCATTATTAGGATCCGGTCGAGTGATGGTTACCTGTCGGAGTGGCAGAACTCTCGAGGAGGTGGGAATGGAACCTGAGGTAGAGCTAGGAGCTACCCTCCTATCATGCTCAAAGGTGATTGCAGCGGGTCTAACCCATTCAGGGGAGGTAGGTTGAACCCCTGAGGGATGGGGAGGGGTACTCATAGACTGAGAGGTGGTCACAGGTGATTCAGTCCATTGAAAGGGATGCCGGGCCCCTAATGAATGGGTAGGGGTATTAGAGGGAGAGGCTGGGCTGTCAGGAGTTGAGGAGTCAGGGAGTGGAACCCAAAGCGGGTCTTCAGAGGTTAACAGGAGAGGATGTGGCACAGAAGGGTAGAGACTGGGTGAAAAGTCCAACCTAGGGTGTGGCAGGTTTTGCACAGGAGGGGAAGAACTATCCGGAGAAGCCTGTGCTGGAGAAGCTTGGGCTGGACGGCGTGGATCTCTGGGGGTAGCACGGAACCCCAACAATGGGCTATAAGGTGGTGGCTCAAGGTCTGAGGGGTCATCAGAGAATATGGGTTTCTCAGACAGGGTAGGGGCGGAAGCCACCGATTGGGTGGTAGGCTTCCTAGGGCTCTTTCCCTCTTCTAATTTAGATTTTCTAATCTTTCTTTGAACACGGCCTAACATGAATTTTACTGGGGATCCCATATAAGTTTTTAACCAGGAAGGAGGGTCAGTCACAAGGCTGTCCCAGGAATCTATATAAGGGAGTTGTTCAGAATATTCTGGTTCTCCTACAACTATGCTGTAGACCTTCCGGATTACTTCAATATCTAAGCTGCCACTAGGGGGCCACCCCACTCCCATAGATGGCCACTCAACTTCACACAAGGTTCTTAAAGTACTTGAGCTTAAAGTCTGTCCATAATCATTAATTAAAAATCCTTTCTTGAAGTTCTTAAGCATACAGTCTAGGGGAGTATCAATTTGTCTAGACGATTTCCCTCCCATAATGCTTACAGTTACAACACACAAAAGGGAGGGAGTTTTTGAAAGTGCAGTAAGGGGTCCGCACTCTCGAGACACTAGGTAGACAGACAGCAATCGCTTCCTTCCGTCGCTGGTCAATTGAACTCGCGTTAATTGAAAACGCAGCTATAAGAAGTCCGCACTCATTTAATCATTCACGCATCACACATTCCATACAGAAAATCCCACCCAACAATTTCAGATTTCTCAGATACAGATAAGCTCAAGCGTTTTCGCTTCTAGTCCCCGCGACTAGAAGGTACTAGGGCCTTCGCTGAGAGTTGATCAGGCTCTCCTTCCTCAATTTTTGAGGGGCTGATTTACAATTTTCTAGCTAGAATTACAATACAAAATACAGAATACATACCCGGCGAATGTTCTCCAGTCAGTTGGGTGCTGGGATTAATGCAGGATTCATCCCACCGCTGCCACCAAGAATTGTTGCAGGAATTGATACATGAATTTGTGATGCTTCAGGAGTCAGACAGCACACACCAGTATGAGAGAGAAATCTTCTTTATTTGCCAGCAAACAAAGCAGGACATCAGTTCTAGCTCTCTTCTCCTCTGTCTCAGCTCTCTGGATATTATGGCTTCTGTCTCAGCTGCTTCTCTTCTGCTGTCTCTCCTGTTGTCTTCCAGCTTTCTTCCAGCTCTCCTTCTGACGTAAACTGCTTCTGCTCCTACTTAAATACAGTTTCTATCCCCCTCCTAGCCTAGCCCCCCCTTACTCTCCAATTGGTTAAGGAATAGATTGGTCACTTTGCCTCAACCAATCATTACTTTTGAAATATCAGTTACATAGGTTTGGTATTCCTCAAACTGACCTGTGACCTGGGGCCCCTTACACCAGACATTTGGTCTCCAGAACTCCTGCATGTTATTATGATTGATTTCTCATATTCCTAGTACTAACTGCTAACTAAACTCTGGCATTCATTAAAGGGGTCAAGGGCCAATCTTACTTAATGGCATACGGCTATGGTCTGTTATTACTTTCAGGAGGCCATTTCTACATTTTACCTATAATTAATCAAGGAGAAGAGAGCTGACTAGTTCTGACCTCGTTCACCTATCAGCTTATACATTGAACCAGCCAGAACTGCAGATAAGTCAAAACACATGTTTGACCTCTTCACTGCAGTCTTTGCTTGACCTCTTAAACAGCAGACAAAGAGTAATACAGAATTTAAAAAGGTTTTCTACATATTAACTACACAGAATACACATATTCTAAAATAAGCATCCTTATAAGACATATTCTACATACTTATAATGGTCTATATATCTAAGCTATCTCCTTATAACAAAATCTACATATCAAGAACTTCTGAAATTATTTCAGCTTATTCTACAATATGTCATATGTCTGGCTCATGCCTGCTTACAAAACTACAGTATGCCTAATAGTATACAGATGTGCCAGCTAGCATTCATCATTCACCAGGGTGAAAGAAATTCCTGTCTCTGACCTTTTTAACCCTTTTGCTCGACAGCTAGAGTTCTAGTAATTAACTCCAGCCTGCATTCCTTCACTACTTGCAGGACTGAGAATTCAAACTTCAAGCTTTTAATATCATTTCTTATGTATATATAATTATGCCCATGGCTGCCTCAGAACTATGGGTTCAAAGAGGTACTGTGTGTCCCAGCTGAAAAGCCTGTGTGTCTAGAACAGTGAAGAGGGACTCTGTGTCCGGGGACTGAGTTAGTACTGAGCCCAAATGGATGTGTGAGAGGGCTCAGGGGGAAGAAATCTATGGACATTGAACTGTGCAAGAAGAAATGTTTAAAATGGAAGATTGCACTGAGTAGAAAGAAATGAAATGTTAAAGCTGGAAGAACTGTTGAAGCTTGTAGCTTGTGAAAGTGTTTTAAGCTAAAAGAAGTGTGCCCCAGGGGCTGGAATAAAGTTGTGTATGAAAATAGCCTGATTGGTGAAACCTGACTATGTTTGCTTTTTGAGAAGCAGGTCACCCTGAGCAGAAAAGGGTGGTAGATTAATTTGCATAAATCTGCATACTGAGAACCAGCTCACCCTGAGTGAAAGAGGGACCTGGGATCCTGAGGTGGGAGCTTCATCATCACAATAGCCTCATCATTTTCACAGGGGACAGAAATCTAATCCTTCTCTAGTTTTTTTTTTTTTTTAAAAGAAATGGCTGTGCAGCAAGTGCTGAGCACTCATTTTGGGCGGGAGAGGTGGCAGTAAGAGCTCCCATGCTATCCTAGCGATAACCAGGCAGTCAATTAAAATATTTTTGTAGCGCACGTCAGGGGCGTAGCCAGACCTCGCTGGGAGGGGGGGCCAGAGCCTGAGGAGGGGGGCACTGTTTACCCCCAGCTGCCGCCACATTGGACCCGCCTGCCGATGACCCCCCCTTGAACCCCCCTCCAGCCAACAACCCTCCCCTGCTGCCGCATCAGATACCTCGTTTGCTGCAGTTGAAGAGAGTCTTCTTCAATTCACCGCCGGAGTAGCGCCTTCGTTCAATGAAGTTCCTGCTGTGATCAGCTGGTTCTGACGCCTTACGTCCTGCACAATGCAGGACGTAAGGCGTCAGAACCAGCTGATCACAGCAGGAACTTCATTGAATGAAGGCGCTACTCTGGCGCTGAACTGAAGAAGACTCAGCTGCAGCAAACGAGGTATCTGATGTGTCGGCGGGGCGGGCGGCGACAGCGGGTTGGTGGCGGGAGGGGGGGTTCAAGGGATCGTCGGCAGGGGGGGCAGGCCCCCTCATGCCCCACGTAGCTACTCCACTGGTGCATGCAGGAGCTGGGAAATACTGCTGGGCTGCTGCGGTAGCCTGGCGGGACTTCCTTTTTAGTGAGCAGTAAGCCCACATTGGACTTACAGCTGCTTTGTAAAAGGGCCCCTAAGTGATTTGCCAAAGAATTCAAGGAGCAGCAGTGGGATTTGAACCGGGCACCTCTGGATGTCAAGACCAGTGCTCTAACCATTAGGCCACTCCTCCACATATTGATGGAGTAAAGGCCCCTGTGGCCCACCCCATTCTGCTGCCTCTGGCACAGAAGATCCTCAGTTATAGAGAGCCGAAGGGAAGGCCTTAGATGAACTGGGGTCTATGACACTACAACAGGAGGTAAACTGGGCCAACTAGAGGGGCTATAAAATCCTTGGAAACCATCATCCTCTGTATTTCTACGCAGTCTTTTGAAATGGGACATGGCTAGAAGTTAGCATGTCAGTAAAGTACTTTCTTCAGAGGTATGAAAGTGTTTGTTTGTTTTGTTTTTTTGCAGCAGTTAATATTGCACTACTGTGGTTTTGTTTTCTATGCAGAAGTCGTATTACCTGCCTGCAGCAGCAGCAGCAGTGAGATGAAAGCTTGCAAAATGCTGGCCACTATCAGAGAGCGATTGGAGCAGTTCTTAAGTGCCACTGTTTTTGGAAAAAATATTAAGCACAGAAACATTGAATGGGAAATGATAAAGAGGAAGGTCTTTTATATACTATTTATCAAGCTCATTCCTAAATCATGATGCCAGGTACAAGTTAAACTCTGAAATGCATTGCCAGAGAATATGGTACAAGCACTTAGCTTAGCAGGGTTTAAAAAAGGTTTAGATAATTTCCTAAAAGTCCATTAGCCATTATTAAGATGGACTTGGGGAAAACCCACTACTTATTTCTAGGATAAGCAGCATAAAATCTGTTTTACTCTTTTGGGATCTTGCCAGGTACTGGTGACCTGGATTGGCCACTGTTGGAAACAGGATATTGGGCTTGATGGACCTTCGCTCTGTCCCAGTATAGCAACTCTTATGTTAAAATATTGTATAAAGCAAAGCTGATTGTTCATGCCCTTTATTTCAATTTAACTGCTAGATGCAGTAGGCAGAACATGCTTTACAAGGTGCCGTCAACCATTTAAAAATGTTATACTAACCATCATTTAATAAAAACCTGTTATTTTAAATATTAAACCTGTGTAAACTCACACTTGTCACAGATCTAGCATTCCAGTAAGATACAGTACTGTATGAGAGATGCAGTGTAGACTGAAGCTTTTTAATTTACTAAGGGTTTTAGTAAGTGCTAATGATTAGTCTATATTTATTTATTTATCGCATTTATACTCCACATTTTCCCACATGTTTGCAGGCTCAATGTGACTTACAATAGACTGAAGAGGCTATCGCCAGTCCAGTAGTTATACAAATACAATAGAGTGTGGTAGTCAGAGTGGATAGAAAGAACAGGGTATAAAGGGTAAAGGTAAGAGAGTCCAAAATGGTCCATTTATATGCTATTTTGAAGGACTTTGTGTGTTATGTTGGAGCCTAGGGGTAGGCTTTCCGGAATAGGCTGGTCTTGAGTAATTTCCTAAAGTTGAGATGGTTTCGAGTAGTTTTGACAGCTTTTGGCAGTGCATTCCATAATTGGGTGCTGATAAAGGAAAAGGATGAAGCTTAAGTGGATTTATATTTGAGGCCGTTACAGGTAGGATAATGGAGATTTTAGGAATGAACGGGATGTGCTTGATGTATTCCTGGCTGGAAGATTGATTAGGGTGTTCATGTATCCTGGTGGTTCTCCAATCCAAACCAGTTGATAGAAGTTTGCCACGATTAGACATTCTACATTTATAAAGGTGGTTTTTGGTAAGAAGAGAAGTGAAGCGTCGAGACAGACCATGTTGATTTTGTATAATGGGAATAAAGTTAAAATCTGCTCTCTTCATCCGTCTACTCCGGCCCCCAAGACAGCTAGTGCGGCGATCCGTCGAGGTGAGAGGGCACATTTTGGCCCCCCCCCCCCGGCACCGCCCCCCCCCCCCCCCCCCCCGCCGACAACCCCCGCCAGCCGAGGTCCTCTTCTTCCGTTGCAAGGCTTCATTCAGTTTCTGAGTCTGACGTCCTACACGTTGTACGTGCAGGACGTCAGGCTCACAGAAACAGAACGAAGCCTTGCAGATCAGCCAGCTACCCCCCCCCCCCCGCCAGCCGAGGTCCTCTTCTTCCGGCGCAAGGCTTCGTTCTGTTTCTGTAAGTCTGAGGTCCTGCACGTACAACGTGAAGGACGTCAGACTCAGAAACTGAACGAAGCCTTGCAACGGAAGAAGAGGACCTCGGCTGGCGGGGGTTGGGGTTCCCCGCCAGCAAAGATAGGTCCAGGGCCCAATCTACGGGGGGCACATAGCTACGCCATTGTTTAGCGCACGGTACACACATTAGTAAAAGGGTACCTAAATGTCATGTGGCTGCTAGGTATGAAATAGGATGTGCAGCATTTAGCGAGCACTAAACTTTAACGCTGGAAGCAAGCTGCCTTCCCTACCATCGAGGGACATCGAGGGGAGGGGAGGGCAGGGCAGTGGAGAATCGACATGGATGGGTGGGTAGGGTACAGGACATGGAGGGGATGGGAGGAGAGGAGAGAATCACGGGACATGGAGAATCGCTGGACATGGAGGGGGTGGGAGGAGAGGAGAGAATCATGGGACACAGAGAGGACGGCAGGGCAGAGGACAATGCTGGACATGGAGGGGAGGCCAGAATTACAGGATACGGAGGGGAGGGCAGGGCAGAGGAGAATCGCTGGACATGGAGGGGAAGCCAGAATCACGGGACACGGAGGGGACGGCAGGGCAGAGGAAGATCGCTGGAAATGGAGAGGCCAGAATCGCGGGACACGGAGGGGACGACAGGGCAGAGGAGAATCGATGCACATGGAGGGGAGGTCAGAATTGCGGGATATGGAGAGGATGGGAGGGGAGGGAAGAATTGCAGGACATAGAGGGGAGAGCAGGGGAGAGTGGAGAAATCACTTCGACGAGAGCCTTAAAAACATAATCACCATTATAAGATAGCCTTGCTAGCGCCCGCTTCATTTGTTTGAGAAACGGGCCTTTTTTACTAGTTTAAACCTAAAAATGTTATGGAGATTTAAGCAAATGCAGAACATGAATTTTACAAAACACTATGGAGTACAGAGACCTGCTGTAGCTTGCTTAAAGGTTAGTTCCCTCTTTTTTGAGTCTGCTAGTTTAAACAAGTCTTTTGATGTGAAGATTTAAAAGAACATCTTTGAGAACACATAGGCTCACATAAATAATCAGAAGGTTGGTCAGAAGAAAGTGTTGATGGCATGAAGTACAAATAACGAGCTGCAATGTCAAATTAAAGCAGCTGAAAAAATAGATGCATCCAAACCTAACTACAGCTGCAACAGATATCGCAAATGTTCTGAAATTAACAGACCACGGCATTTACTTAGAACGCATAAAGAAGCTTTAGTTGTGTTCTGCAATACATAGATACCGTTCAGCATTCATTTGGTGATGGAACATTTTCTTTAAAAAAAAAAACCCTAGGGGTGTTTTTTTTTTTTTTGTTACATTTGTACCCTGCACTTTCCCACTCATGGCAGGCTCAATGCGGCTTACATGGGGCAATGGAGGGTTAAGTGACTTGCCCAGAGTCACAAGGAGCTGCCTGTGCCTGAAGTGGGAATTGAACTCAGTTCCCCAGGACCAAAGTCCACCACCCTAACCACTAGGCCACTCCTCCACTGTTGCTACTATTTGAGATTCTACAAGGAATGTTGCTATTCCACTAGCAACATTCCATGTAGAAGTCGGCCCTTGCAGATCACCAATGTGGCCGCGCAGGCTTCTGCTTCTGTGAGTCTGACGTCCTGCACGTACGTGCAGGACGTCAGACTCACAGAAACAGAAGCCTGCACAGCCTTCTACATGGAATGTTGCTAGTGGAATAGCAACATTCCATGTAGAATCTCCAATAGTAGCAACATTCCATGTAGAATCTCCAATAGTATCTATTTTATTTTTGTTACATTTGTACCCTGCGCTTTCCCACTGATGGCAGGCTCAATGCGGCTTACATGGGGCAATGGAGGGTTAAGTGACTTGCCCAGAGTCACAAGGAGCTGCCTGTGCCTGAAATGGGAATTGAACTCAGTTCCTCAGGACCAAAGTCCACCACCCTAACCACTAGGCCACTCCTCCACTCTTTATGATGTTGGGGAAGGGAAGGGAGAAAATAATGGGGCTTTTTTTTTAAAATCTTATCAGCATAAGTACATAAGTAATGCCACACTGGGAAAAGACCAAGGGTCCATCGAGCCCAACATCCTGTCCCCGACAGCGGCCAATCCAGGCCAAGGGCACCTGGCAAGCTTCCCAAACGTACAAACATTCTATACATGTTATTCCTGGAATTGTGGATTTTTCCCAAGTCCATTTAGTAGTGGTTTATGGACTTGTCCTTTAGGAAACCGTCTAACCCCTTTTTAAAATCTGCTAAGCTAACCGCCTTCACCACATTCTCCGGCAACGAATTCCAGAGTTTAATTATGCGTTGGGTGAAGAAAAATTTTTTCAAGGTGCCAATCAAAATATATTTTAATACTTAATAAACCTTGAAACCCGGGACTTCATTTCTCATTACACCTCCTTCTGGGATCTGCTTCTTTTCTGTGGGGTGACATCAAACAACTGTCTGAAGGCTTCAGGAACATACTGCCTGAGGGGCCCTCTTACTAAGGCTCGTAGCGCCTACATGCATACAACGCATGTCAAATTGCAACTACCGCCTGGACACTGCATGCCCCGGGCAGTAACTTCATTTTTTACACGGTGGCCTGTAACACGGTGCACTTTATGCAAAGAACTGACCACCCCCCAAATGTTTTTTTTCCCCAAAATGAACCAAAATGCTTTTGCCTTTGCACATCCCTACCAATTAGCTACATCACAGTTTTGACCCGAAAAAACAGTATTTACCGTCAAATACGAACCTAAAATATATGGTGCCAAAAATCAAATATCCATGTATTTATACCCACTGCTCCTAACACCTTTATTCCTTCAAAAGACCAAACAATGATAGAATGTAGTTTAATATAAAGTAAAATTCAAACCAATTAAATAATGAATCTCTTCTATTTTTTAAGGTCCATACTACTAACGACAGCCTGACCAAAATATCAGCCAAAGCAATAAAACAGTGTACTGATAAAAAAAAGCATCTCATTCCAGAGAACAGAGATACAATACAGGTGCTGCTGACTATGAGATAGGACATGAGGTATCTTGGGGAGACTATTTCACTGCGCCGGAGAAGAACGACGCTGGCACCTTGTCATGGTTTGCTAAATTAAAGCAGGCAAACAGCTCAGCACAGGGGAGATCAAATGATTTCCCGCTCATCAAATTCAAGTCAAGGAGAAATATGAATTTCCATCAACATAGGAAGGAAGAATTAGGAGTAGGGGAGGAAGAACATGAGAGAGAATAAAACCCATGAAGGAAAAGGGATCAGATAAGGTAGAGAGGAATAACAGAAAAACATCAGTGAGTGGTAAGTGGTGAACAAATGAACACACACAAGAAATGCTCAGGTGATATACTGGCCAATTTGATGATTTATCACCTCATCAGATGGCCTCAATGAAA
This sequence comes from Microcaecilia unicolor, assembly GCF_901765095.1. Lineage (NCBI taxonomy): Eukaryota > Metazoa > Chordata > Amphibia > Gymnophiona > Siphonopidae > Microcaecilia > Microcaecilia unicolor. Next base: position 85,290 of record NW_021963024.1, read on the forward strand.
AAAAAACTGGCTGATAATCAAACTTTCCCCAAGTGCTGTCTTGAATGTTTCCATATTAAAAAAAAAAATCATTTTGCACAACAGATCTTACAAATAGAGCATACACACTCTTTTCTCTAGACTGGTAGCATCTCCGAAAGGAGACGATTTCTCAGTCTGAATACAATCGATAGCAATTTTCAGATGTACTATATTCTACTTAAAATAATATTTTCTAATGATTCCAGAAGGCCTACAGAGATGGCAGCTTTTTACATTTTATTTATTTATTTATTTTTAGGAAACATAATAAACTGCAAAAAATCAATTGAATAAAAAACTGCCTAGGATTATTATGATCAGATACAGTGGGGGAAATAAGTATTTGATCCCTTGCTGATTTTGTAAGTTTGCCCACTGACAAAGACATGAGCAGCCCATAATTGAAGGGTAGGTTATTGGTAACAGTGAGAGATAGCACATCACAAATTAAATCCGGAAAATCACATTGTGGAAAGTATATGAATTTATTTGCATTCTGCAGAGGGAAATAAGTATTTGATCCCCCACCAACCAGTAAGAGATCTGGCCCCTACAGACCAGGTAGATGCTCCAAATCAACTCGTTACCTGCATGACAGACAGCTGTCGGCAATGGTCACCTGTATGAAAGACACCTGTCCACAGACTCAGTGAATCAGTCAGACTCTAACCTCTACAAAATGGCCAAGAGCAAGGAGCTGTCTAAGGATGTCAGGGACAAGATCATACACCTGCACAAGGCTGGAATGGGCTACAAAACCATCAGTAAGACGCTGGGCGAGAAGGAGACAACTGTTGGTGCCATAGTAAGAAAATGGAAGAAGTACAAAATGACTGTCAATCGACAAAGATCTGGGGCTCCACGCAAAATCTCACCTCGTGGGGTATCCTTGATCATGAGGAAGGTTAGAAATCAGCCTACAACTTCAAGGGGGGAACTTGTCAATGATCTCAAGGCAGCTGGGACCACTGTCACCACGAAAACCATTGGTAACACATTACGACATAACGGATTGCAATCCTGCAGTGCCCGCAAGGTCCCCTGCTCCGGAAGGCACATGTGACGGCCCGTCTGAAGTTTGCCAGTGAACACCTGGATGATGCCGAGAGTGATTGGGAGAAGGTGCTGTGGTCAGATGAGACAAAAATTGAGCTCTTTGGCATGAACTCAACTCGCCGTGTTTGGAGGAAGAGAAATGCTGCCTATGACCCAAAGAACACCGTCCCCACTGTCAAGCATGGAGGTGGAAATGTTATGTTTTGGGGGTGTTTCTCTGCTAAGGGCACAGGACTACTTCACCGCATCAATGGGAGAATGGATGGGGCCATGTACCGTACAATTCTGAGTGACAACCTCCTTCCCTTCGCCAGGGCCTTAAAAATGGGTCATGGCTGGGTCTTCCAGCACGACAATGACCCAAAACATACAGCCAAGGCAACAAAGGAGTGGCTCAGGAAGAAGCACATTAGGGTCATGGAGTGGCCTAGCCAGTCACCAGACCTTAATCCCATTGAAAACTTATGGAGGGAGCTGAAGCTGCGAGTTGCCAAGCGACAGCCCAGAACTCTTAATGATTTAGAGATGATCTGCAAAGAGGAGTGGACCAAAATTCCTCCTGACATGTGTGCAAACCTCATCATCAACTACAGAAGACGTCTGACCGCTGTGCTTGCCAACAAGGGTTTTGCCACCAAGTATTAGGTCTTGTTTGCCAGAGGGATCAAATACTTATTTCCCTCTGCAGAATGCAAATAAATTCATATACTTTCCACAATGTGATTTTCTGGATTTAATTTGTGATGTGCTATCTCTCACTGTTACCAATAACCTACCCTTCAATTATGGGCTGCTCATGTCTTTGTCAGTGGGCAAACTTACAAAATCAGCAAGGGATCAAATACTTATTTCCCCCACTGTAGATATCACCGATCAACCCAATAGAATTCTTTGCATTATAAATTCTGCCCTAACATTTAGTTTAAGCATTTAAAGACATGCATTTTTTTTTATCAAGATGATAAAAGACATCATGGCCTCTATTTAAATGTTTAGAATGAAATGGGATTTGTGGTAAATAACATATGATAACAATGTTATCGCACACTAAGCATTAGTAAATAGAGGCCAAAATGTTTTAGGAAACCTTTTACCACGCTGAGGTAAAAGGACCCCTGCGCTGGAGTCGGCGAGCAGGATTACTGTACACCAAGACCCCCTTTTACTGCACAGGTAAAAGGAGTTTTTTTTTTTTTGCTTTAAAGAAGGAAATGGCTGTGCAGTAAGTTAAGAACTTGGGATGCTCGGAAGCGGTAAGGGCTCCCGTGCTAACCTGGCAGTAATTGAGCAGTGCACGGTGCTGCCCAATTACAACCTGGTAAGCCCCCAATGGTAAAAAAAAATTTCCAAGCACCAGAAATGGTGGGCGGCGTACGCCTTCCAGTGGTAAGGCCGATTTGTCGTGCACCATTGCTGCAGTAGCCCTCCTGTGGGTTTGTAAAAGGGACCCTTGGTAAATAAGGCCCCAAATACTTAACCAATATTTTAAGTGTCCTGGAAAACAATGAGACCTTTGGGTTTGCTTATGTGCCTTTTCTTTTGATCAATTCATCTACCAATTATATTTTTACGCTTAATTTATCACTGAAAAATGGCTTATGACTATCAAACTGTATTTTTTTTCCTTATCAATTAAAACAATCTGAAACTTTGCTACTGAGAAAATTAAGCACTAAGGCGGGGGTTCTATATATGGCACCCTTTAAAAAAATATGCACGGAAAACACTTCCAAGCGTATTCTATAAGCAGCGCCTAGACTTAGGCGTTGTACGTAGACTATGTCTAGTTGACACCCTAGTGCCTGTGCACCTCCATTTACACCAACAAACACATGGCATAAATCCCAGCACGTAAATTTAGACGCAGAGGGCCATAGTCTATAAGCATGCACATACATTTTGAAACGCCCATGAAACACCCATGCCCCTGCCCATAATCACACCCGCTTTTTGCCTGCATGACACACTGTGCATTACAGAATACACAGCAATTTTCACGTGTAAATGTTAATTATTACCAAATAGTGCTCATTATTGCTTGTTAAGAGCTGTTATCAACACTGATTGGTTTGCTAAGCCAATTAAGTTATGCGCGTTGTTATAGAATATGCTTGGATTTCAGCACAGAACGCTAGGTGTGCTATATAGAATCTGGGGGTAAGCTCTATTCTATAAGAGGAGTGCACCCTGTATTGAATCATGTTTGGCGGAAGAAACCAAAAGGACCAGACTGAAGACCACAAATAGTAAGAGCACGAAAATAGTTTTATTAGGACCCTACACGGTCCGTGTTTCGGCCAAAAAAGACCTTCCACAGGGGTCTTTATCACATATAAATTCGCACTATATATATAGTTTTAATATAAGTATTCGTGTATGTGGCTTTGGATGTTTGAAACAGCATCATAACATTTTTATGCCTATATTATGCAGCTTTGGCTTTTATTGTTATTTTGGATTATTTCATATCATCGCATCTTTATTTATCTTTTGTAACAATTTTTTGGCCGAAACACAGACCGTGTAGGGTCCTAATAAAACTATTTTGGTGCTCTTCAGTCTGGTCCTTTTGGTTTCTTCCGTTCTTCTTGTGGTTGCCAGTTTCTCACACTGCCATTAAGGAATCTTTGCCTATTCTTCCATACAGAACTATTTCTCAACTCTATGAAATTTGAGGGGGTCTTTTACTAAAGCTTAGCTTGAGTTAATTGCAGCAGGGCCCATTTTATTCCTACGGGCCCCGCTGCAGATAACTCAAGCTAAGCTTTAGTAAAAGGACCCCTGAGTGTTTCTATGCATGGACAGCTTACTTCAGATCAGAACCCAGAAAACAAAAGAGTAGCCCCTGTATCAAGCAGAGTTTGATTGGGAATCCCAAACCAGGTCATCATCTCCCCCAGCAGCCTCCCTGAAGAGCTTGCCACATGCCACAAAAACAGGGGGCCTCCCACCCCCTTGCAATGGCTCAGGGGCTGCAGCAACAGCCTACGAGGAAACCGGCTCACCCGGGGGTGAAATACAGCTCATCACAGGGACTAGAGGCAACAGAGGAGGAAGGAGAAGCATGAGCATGTTTCCCCCCTATAGAGTTGCTCCCCGGAGCCACCCCCAACTTTTTGGCCTTCTTCTTGGAGGGAAATATATCCACAGCCAAAGTAGCACGGGCCACTTCTTTAGACTCCTGGGGGGGGGGGGGGGGGGGGGGGGGGGGGGGAGGGGAGGGGGTCTGACAATGCTGATTGGGACCACAGCTGGAGTACTCATCCAGTCCAGGGATTCCTGCCAGAAGAGATAGATCTCTGCATCAGCTGGAGCGGAGTCTTCTGTCATGACGCCTCCGAGGAGCAGGAAGAATTCTGCTCCCAGGAGGCCACAGCATCTTAACCAACCCTCTCACAGCACAAGGGAAGGATCTGATTCCCACCACAGAACCTTTGAACAATCCCAGCCAATTTGCTAGGACTGGTGAGATGTCCTCCAGCCTACCCAGCATGCAGACTAGCTACCCAGTACAGATACCGCTAGCTTACCCTAACTCCTCCCCCCCTGGCCTGGGCAAGCAAGGCCATCAAGAGGCCTGCCATGGTCACCCAGACCATCATCGGGTGCGGCTCACACCACCATTATAGGTGGGATGAGCCTGTCACCCTTGATAATGTCTATATGCTTTGAAAATGAGTACCTATACCTTCAAACAAATGTACTACAGAATGGCCAAATCAAAGCCTTGACCTAAACCCTATAGAAATGGTGTAGCAAGACTTGAAATTTGTTTTTCATGCCAGGCAGCCCTCAGACAACACAGACTCGAAATACTTTTCTGTACGGCAGGTACTAGCTAAAATTCCTCCAAGGTGCTGTGAAAGATTTAACAACAGTTACTAAAAATGTTTGCTGAAGTTATTTCTGCTCAAGGTGACACCACCACTTAATGAAGGGTTCATATACTATTTCACACAAGAATATATATTGCAGAATAATTTTATTGAATAAAAAGAGATATACATTTTTCTTTTTTTACCTGTTATTTGTCCAATAGGGTTACTTTTCTCTCATACTAGGGTTTCGTTACAATCAAATCATGTTTTTGAGTGTAAATTGTGCTAAATCTGAGACCATCCTACTGTGTGGGTTAGAACCAGGACCACCTGGTCTGCACCCAACACACCCTACCCCAACTGTATCTTGGGATGATACCGACCTGATAAGTGGGTCGCTTAAAAGAAAACTACGAACAAGAAAGTCTTCTCACGTTAGTAATGTTTATTCTTAGAAAAATTAGTAAAAATAAGAAACGATCTGTAGCAAAATAAAGCAGGGTAATTAGGACACACAATCAAAGGGTAAAACTGGCACACAGAAACACCTATCGAACTGATGACTCCCCAGCAGCAAGAGGACGTCCGTGTTTTACCGCCCCTCCTTCTCAGGGTGTTATATACTATCATTCTTAACTCAGAGTACAAAGAAGCTGATTTTGTAATATGTTATTCTTTTTTCATGATTGAAAAAAAAGTACATAAAAATATCTTTTCCTGCTTTTCTAATTACACAGGTTCTTGTTAAAACTTATCATCTCGTTCATACGAAGGAAAAGGCCATGGTCCTAAAGAAAAGGTCACATTCTTACAAAAAAAAAACAGTATATTTTTTCTCCCTCGCCCCAGGCAAGTCCTATCTCATATCCCCCTACATTCTGTCCTCCCTTCATAAGTACATAAGTATTGTCATTGAGCCCAGCATCCTGTTTTCAACAGTGGCCAATCCAGGTCACAAATACCCAACAAGTTTGTCTTGCTTCCTATGGTTGTTTTTTTTTTTTAATTGTTGTGTCTGTGCTCCTGTGTCGTTGCATGCAAGGAGGTTTAATAAACAGGAGTGAAAGTGAGTCTATCTAGTCTATTGTAAGCAAGGAAGCCAATTAGGACAATCTGAGATTTCCCTTCCCAGCGCAGCCCTCATCCCAATTTACTCAAAACAAAGCAAGCAAACAAACAAACGGAATTCAAACGTGTGGGATATCCTGTTCAGAAGGAATAGATCCTCAGGAGCTTAGCCGAGATTGGGTGGCAGAACCGGTAGTGGGAGGGGGGATAGTGCTGGGCAGACTTATACGGTCTGTGCCAGAACCGTGGTGGGAGGCGGGCAGGGATAGTGCTGGGCAGACTTATACGGTCTGTGGCTCTGTGCCCTGAAAAAGACAGGTACAAATCAAGGTAAGGTATACACAAAAGTGGCACATATGAGTTTATCTTGTTGGGCAGACTGGATGGACCGTGCAGGTCTTTTTCTGCCGTCATCTACTATGTTACTATGTATAACATCTTAAATGATCCTTTTCAGGAAGATGGTACATCAAAAAATTTATAAATAAATGAACACATACATACCATGTGCCAATGGTTTCCCTCAGTTTATATGCTTAAATCTGCGCCTTCCAAACAACCATCTCACTACAGAGAGATCTGGTCAGTCTCTCTCAGTGAAGACTGCACCTCGGCTGGTTCCCTGCACTATCTGCTCAACCCCAGCTAGGTAGAACTAAGTAACAGATTTCTCGCTCTTTCCAGTCTCCCTATCTGCCTTGGATGCTCACTTATTCCCCCTCCTCCCTAAATAATGGCCTCTGTGGAAATCACCGGCCCCTGTATTTCAGCATGAGCTGGGAACAATGGACAAGATTATGTTAAAAGTGCTGCTTTCTCCTAATGGAGATTAGGTTTCCCATAAATTGCCAACATCACATGAAAACCCTCCAACAAAGTGCACTTCCTTGATGGAAACACTGGCAACCCCTTTATCTCCATACGGTTCCCTTGATCACACAGCTGCGTAGACAGTATTGTATTGTATGGGCCATTGCTCTTGAGGACAGATGGGGGGGGGGGGTGTGTGGAGGGAGCTTGTGCAGTAAATTCCTTTCGTTTATTTAATTTTACCCACAGTAGAGGTAAATAACACCCCACCACCTGTAGTTGTAAATTCCTTTTGCTCTGCACACCATCAGCCCTGCACTGCCCCGCCCCACCCCCCTTACACTACCAAGTTCACAAAAGTTCTCTCAGCACTGTGGGGGAAATTCAGTAAATGGTGCCCAAAGCTAGGTGCCAGAATATCTGTGCTAAGCTAGTACTCTATGTGGAATGAGCTTTACAGAATACTAGCTTAGTATGAATTTCACACCTAACTTTGAGCGCCAAGCATTTGCCTGCCAAAGTCTGGTGTAAATGCTGGCACCCGAATGATGGCGGTTAGGTGTGCAAATGCAAGTATTCTATAACATCATGTCTAATTTCTGGGAACGCCTTTGACCCACCCTGGCCCTGCCCCTTTTGGAGTTGTATGCTATGAAATTTAGGCAAAATGAAAAAGAACCAGAGAATGATATAATGGAGATAACAAAACAGTGAAAGGATTGACCCCAAAAAATGTTCTATGATGTACCAACAGAAGAGCGGCACTTTACATTTTTTTCCCGATTTCGATAAGTGAAAATTTAACATATATAGAGTTCCTAAAGAAGTTCTTCAAAACCCTGCAGAGTCAGACTCATTATGATCTCACTTTGAAAGCATTATTACTACTTGAAGATCGAATAAACACTGGAGATTTTGGACTCACTATCATTTTACTTTGAAAATTCAGCTATATCCAAAAAAAAAAAACCGCTGGACATTTTGCTACAGCTCCACTTGGATTTGTTTTTTTAGTGAGTTAAGATCGTCAAGAGGGCCATTGGATAGATCGTTTGACGGCATTGATAACACTATATGGACCAAAATCTCATTCAGCGTGGAGTGGCATTTTCTACATACGCTAAGTGCCTTTAAAATTTTTCATTATTTGTTTATTATAGCTACTCTTTATAGAAATGACATACTAAACAGACAGTGATTGTAGCACACTCACACATACATAAAAATATTTCTTTGTGTGCAAGAGGTTCGTTGGAGCCAGTGACAGGATTGACTCATTTATTCTTTAAATTTAGTGATAAGAGAATTTTCATGAACATTGTTTTTATTTGGATATCACTTATAGCACGTGGGTGCACTTGATTAAAAAATTAAAAATAAAGAGAAACTCTATGATCGAGAAACTTGTCCACCCTTAGAGACGTCGTTCACTTCGGTGTAGCCTCGCTTGGGTGAGTTTATACTCTGAGAACTTTTCTATGATTCTCACATATTTATAATATCGTATTTATACAAAAAAGATTTTTTTTCTAAAGAATAATTCATCGTAGAACAGTTTTGGGGTCAATCCTTTCACTGTTTTGTTATCTCCATTATATCATTCTCTGGTTCTTTTTCATTTTGTTATTGTTATTTCACCAGAGACTTTTAGGGAATTCATTTTTTGATAATGAAATTTAGGCATGCATATTATAGAATAGAGTGTATGGCAGATTTGTGCATAACTTCTAATCAGTGCCAATTAAGTGCTTGTTAACGCCCAACATCTGTCATCGCCTAATTAATTAGTTTCCATGCAAACCTGTGATCCATGTTCAACTTGCTCACCCAAGTTTTGGTCAACCTGTGCAGAATCTGGTAGTGTGTGCACCTCGAAACACTCTGAACAAAGCAACCTATAATCACCACAGGACACCTTAAAATAGAATTTCTCAGGCAGAAGTTTTTAATATGATTCATGATACTGCTAACTCCAAAAGGTCCTGGTTGATTTAGGTGGGATATAAGAACAGGAATAGAATAGAATAGAAAGGCTAAATTAATTATATTCTAGCGTATCTTGACCAATGCACGAAGCTGGAAGTTTTCCCTCCATGAGATGTTCCAGGTTCATTATGTTCTCTTCTGCACATCCACTGCGACATTTTGTTTTGGTTTCTCTTCAGATTTTTCAAGATGCTGTGTTCTCTGTCTAAATATTAGTCGAGGGTCGGGGTCAGAAAGAGCAGGACAATTACACATTTCTCTTATTTTAAGAGCCTAAAAAAAAAAAAAAAAAAGCAAACATACACATGAAACAGAATTAAACCATAAAATAGTGCTACTAATAAGTGTTACCTGGATTTAGATAAATCATCAATTAATTGGTTACCCATGCATTTTATCATTTAATATTTTAAAAAATTATGCATATGACTCTGGAGAGGCTGAACCATACTGTATGCAAAAAAAGGAGGAAAACAGAAAGACAGTAAAAGAGGGTCAATAGCCCAGGATGTTTGATTTTTTTTTTCTTTTTAAGTATTATAATCTTTTCATGTCCATACACCATGTCCAAAGTTATATTTCCGCCAATGATCATATTTGAACACTCACAAATGTATGGTCATTGACCAAGTTTCATTGGGTAAGGGGGGGGGGGGGACATTAAAAACATTCTACGGCGAAAGGAACAACATTGGATATACCTTTTGAATACAGTCGAACCGAAAGGTCTTAATAAAAACAATAAAAACATTGAATGGAATGCTTATTATTGATCTGCCAAAAACCACCTTTAGAGAAGTGTCTTCCTGATAGGGGGAGCCGCCCTGTTTAGTGACTGGCTAGTCCATGACGTCCAATGATTTAAAAGGCAGTTAGCTTAGCAGAGTTTAAAAAGGGGTTGGACGGTTTCCTAAAGGACAAGTCCATAAACCGCTACTAAACGGACTTGGAAAACTCCAAAATTCCAGGAATAACATGTATAGAATGTTTGTACGTTTGGGAAGCTCGCCAGGTGCCCTTGGCCTGGATTGGCCGCTGTCGTGGACAGGATGCTGGGCTCGATGGACCCTTGGTCTTTTCCCAGTGTGGCATTACTTATGTACTTATGTCCTCTACTTGGCTCACTTTTATTACATAGAGCAGTGATTTAACCTATTGTGATGTCATAGTGGCTCATTCCACCAATAAGAGCCAACCTCATTAGTGATGTCACAATGGCTTGATTGTATAGAATGTTTGTACGTTTGGGAAGCTTGCCAGGTGCCCTTGGCCTGGATTGGCCGCTGTCGTGGACAGGATGCTGGGCTCAATGGACCCTTGGTCTTTTCCCAGTGTGACATTACTTATGTACTTATGTCCTCTACTTGGCTCACTTTTATTACATAGAGCAGTGATTTAACCTATTGTGATGTCATAGTGGCTCATTCCACCAATAAGAGCCAACCTCATTAGTGATGTCACAATGGCTTGATTGTATAGAATGTTTGTACGTTTGGAAAGCTTGCCAGGTGCCCTTGGCCTGGATTGGCCGCTGTCGTGGACAGGATGCTGGGCTCGATGGACCCTTGGTCTTTTCCCAGTGTGGCATTACTTATGTACTTATGTGTGGGCGTCGAGGATTCTCTCTGCGCCATCTTTGTGAAACCAGCGACTGGGACTCAGATTTTTCTCTCGTATTGGACATTTGGAGTCATTACAGCGCCCTTCCTGAAGCAGCCAAGGATTTGGCGAAACAAGGCGCACTTGTTGAAGGGTTTATTGATTGCGTTGTAGGCCGTAGCCAAGAAGTAAAGAAGGATTGCCGGTTCGCCTCTCAGACCAAGCCGTTATCAGCCTTATTTCCTCGGCATCCATCACAACCTGTAGTTAAGTATTGTTTATTTTTTTAGGTTGAGTATAGAAGGTTCTGGTTTAGATTGATTGGCTTGCTTGTGTATATGGGGGGTTGCCCGTGCAGTTAGCGTTATACATTGGAGCCGGGTACAGTCTGTTCTAGTTTTCTAGTTTTAGTTTGGTGTCTCTCACGAGGTGATAAGGAAGGAACAAAGGAGTTTTTAAAATCATTCGCTTTTCTCATGTAGAGTGAGTTTTTTGCGCTTGATTATTTTTTTTCCTTTGCTCCTCACAGGAACCAATGATAATAATGGACTCCTAAGCTGATAGTGGTTTTATCAATACGATTGTATTTTCCCTATCTGGAGCTTTGAGGTTCCCATTTATGTAATTGGTCATTATAGATTTCTTTATTGGAATCTCTAGTAAACCACTGGGGAGACACCCACAAACTAAATTCTCAATTTTCAAACTTCTGTGAATGCTTGGGAAAGATCCTCCATAGTGCAGGGCCATCCTTAAAGAACGGACAGATCAAAAGGCATTGAACAGTCTGCATCACCAACAAATTACAGGTAACTGGATTTATATATTCATTCGATGTGTAACTGTAACTACTCAGATAATACTTAGCTGTGGTTTGTGCTAGGGCAAATTCAACTAGTCCAAGCCCAACGGCGAGCTCCCGCTTCGCTCGTAGCTTCTTAAGGAGCCGGACAAACTAACCCTTCTCAGCACCTTCACGGACCACCAGCTTTCAACTGTTTCAACTGAGGCAGTTGAAAGCTGGTGGTCTGTGAAGGTGCTGAGAAGGGCTAGTTTGTCCGACTCCTTAAGAAGCTACGAGCGAAGCGGGAGCTCGCCGTTGGGCTTGGACTAGTTGAATTTGTCCTAGCACAAACCACAGCTAAGTATTATCTGAGTAGTTACAGTTACACATCGAATGAATATATGAAATTGATAGATCGATGTGCAAGAGGTTTTTATGACTGATGAGGATTCTTGCCAGCGTGAACTGAATGTCAGACACGCAGAGCAGAGCGGTCAGCTAGTTTAGTTTTGAGCGTAAACAGCTGTGACCGGGAGTCTGAAGTCTTTTCCTCTATAACTAATTGCAGTTGCCATACTGGAGTAAATACTTGTTCCCATTTATATTTATGTAGTAGTGCATTGCAAGAACAAGTACCAAAGAGATTGTTTAGGTAACTGGATTTAGCAATGTATTCCCAATTTGCCACGCTAGGTCTTGACCTGCGACTTAGATATGCGAGCAATTTAGAGTCTTCTGCAGAAGCTGTTCAGTTGCCCTGATGCTTCAGCTAAGATCGGTGTCAAGATTTCCAAGTCATGCCTGCCACACCACTTCATGGGAATTTGCAGATAAGCAATATTGCAACAGAATTTGTTAAAATAGCTATAAAAACCATGAATCCAATAATATTAACACCTTATCAGAATGTATCTGCGGCTGTAAGAGGAATTAGATACCGATGAAACCTATTTTGATAAGCCATAATTACAGTACGTACAGCTGACTTGTTTGCTAAATGTTTGGCTTGTGTTGCTCAAACTATGTCCATAACCATTAAATGGAGGATCTCTTCCTTGTAAGATTTGGTTTCCTGCCAAAAATGTAGGCAAAGGTACACAACTGAAAATACAGATAAATAAAAACAGTTACACCATCTGGTTTCAATGTGATTATGAATCATCAAGAGAGCAGGATTAAGGGGTTGTACCGATACCTTCTATTTTTAAACCTCTTGTTGCTGTGCATAATTACAAGTCCAGAGTATTTGGGGATAGCTTGCCTTTCCTTTTTAAAATGTGTCTATAAATCCAGCTTAACATACTGAAGTGAATGCTTTTTCAAGGGCAAAGAAACTTCTATGTCATATTTGTAACCACAGCAACCAGTGGCGTAGCTACGTGGGGCCTGAGGGGGCCTGGGCCCCTGTAGATTTCAGTCGGGACCCCCCTCCCGGCGAACCCGCCCCCGCCTACCTTCGGTTTTGCTGGCGGGGGACCCCAATCCCCGCCAGCCGACGTCCTCTCCGACCGTTCTGCAGTCAGAGTCAGACTCAGAAAAGTCTTCTTCCTTCAACAGTTGCAGGGGGAGGCGGCAATGGCGGCGGGGGGGGGGGGGGGCGGCTAAAATGTGCCCCCTCCCCTCGAGCTCTGGACCCCCCTCCCACGGAAGTCTGGCTACGCCCCTGACAGCAACAGAGTCTTGTTTTATAAGCTTCTGCTGGATGCAGGAAAAGAGCAGATCCAGATCTAAGGTCCAATCAGCAAATTTATTAATGTAAACCATAACATGGTCCATGTTTCGCCATTTCAAGGGCTGCCTCAGGGGTAAAGTACTAAAAACAATAACCACGACCATCAAAACTTCAGGTGATCTTTAAAGACCTATCTGATTTGCAAGGCCTACCCTATTGATCCTACTTAAATGCCTCAGCTCTACAATGCATCTATACATAAATTGCAATGGACATTTTTCTTTCTTATTTCCTTGTCCCTTATTGTACCCATTTACCCCTACCTTACCTGACCCTTTTCTAATTGTATTTGTTTAATACCTACCGTACTTGGCGCTCACCATTACGGTATTTTTGTAAGCCACATTGAGCCTGCTAATATGTGGGAAAATGTGGGATACAAATGTTACAAATAAATAAATAACCACCTATGACTAGGTGGTTTCCATAAAAACATTCATAATCTTTACAACAACAATACAAAGACATTACTCAGCATAAAACATCATACTCGTATTAGTTATAGAATAGCGCGCAAGCAGATGTGTGCGCAAATACAAATTAATGCCAATTAACTTCAATAATTGATTTCTAAGGCCAATTGATTGATCATTAATGGCTTGTTAACCAATTTAGTTGCATGCGCATCTTAGATCCATGCCAAAATTTCAGCAGCATATATAGATCCAGGGGTTTGTGCTGTCGGTGTATACTGAAGTTAGCATAACCAAGGGATAGGTGTGCTCCTTTTTTTGCTGGTTTCTATAACTCTAAAGATATTTAGGCCTATTCTGATTTTTCCTTATGGCATTCTGTTCTAGAGCCAATGATTGCCGCTGACCCATTTTTTTCCATCGCTACTCACTTGCATATGGCCTCACTGTATGCAGTTCCTATAGTATGGGGCTGTTATGACCACAAGCCTCATTCACTGTTCATGCAACCAAAAGTAAAACATCTTGCTGGTTACACACCATTTACTGTAACACCCTGCTTTTCACCTCATCTATGGAATCCTGTCTAAAGGTTGGCTTAAACATAACATAGTAGATGACGGCAGAAAAAGACCTGCATGGTCCATCCAGTCTGCCCAACAAGATAAACTCATATGTGCTACTTTTTGTGTATACCTTACCTTGATTTGTATCTGCCATTGTCAGGGCACAGACCGTATAACTCTGCCTAGCACTAGCCCCGCCTCTACCCACCGGCTCTGCCACCCAATCTCGGTTAAGCTTCTGAGGATTCCTTCCTTCGGAACAGGATTCCTTTATGTTTATCCCACGCATGTTTGAATTCCGTTACCGTTTTCATCTCCACCACATCCCGCGGGAGGGCATTCCAAGTATCCACCACTCTCTCTGTGAAAAAATACTTCCTGACATTTTTCTTGAGTCTGCCCCCCTTCAATCTCATTTCAAGTCCTCTAGTTCTACCGCCTTCCCATCTATGGAAAAGGTTCGTTTGCGGATTAATACCTTTCAAATATTTGAACGTCTGTATCATATCACCCCTGTTTCTCCTTTCCTCCAGGGTATACATGTTCAGGTCAGCAAGTCTCTCCTCATACGCCTTGTAACGCAAATCTCATACCATTCTCGTAGCTTTTCTTTGCACATCCTTAGCAAGATGCGACCTCCAAAACTGAACACAATACTCCAGGTGGGGCCTCACCAACGACTTATACAGGGGCATTAAAACCTCTTTTCTTCTGCTGGTCACACCTCTCTCTATACAGCCTAGCAACCTTCTAGCTACGGCCACCGCCTTGTCACACTGTTACTTAGTCCTAGTTCCTTACATACTAAAGTTGTATTAATGTCCCAATTACAAAGCATCACCTTGACAAATTATGTCTCACAGAGAGGTGGTTAAAAAAAAGAAGACGAAGCCTATTTATTGGCTTGCTTGATTCCTGGTTGTTAATATTTTTTCTTGCAACAAGCTGGGAAGGCTGGATGCGAGCTTGCTTTAATCTACTCAAAAGCTCTTCCCATTATTTCAATGTGATGGATATAAATCACAATATCCTTGAAACCTTAGCCATTCATAGTGACTATTTAGCCATTTATGTACTCTTACACTCACCACCACCCTAACAGCCACCTCTTGGGATGCTTTATATTAACTTGTACTTCTGATGTGGAAGCTTGTTATAGCATCACTGGTAGTGGGAGCCCCTCAAATTCACACAGAAAATCCCCCGAGATCCCATGATAAGGAGTTAATTCATCTTTTAGAAATCCATCAGCACATTCCCTTTCCTACTTATGAAGCAGGACATACACTGGATTGTATTATCGCTATCATGATCTTCATTTGTTCTAACTCGTTTCACGGCTTTTTCATTTTCATGGACGGACCACTTTCTTGTCATCTTTGATTTAGCATCCATTTTACCCAGCAAACATCAGAATAATTTACATATTGTTCTAGAGGCTTGGCTAATATCTATCTTGAAACACTGGCCTCTACTGGGATTGACTTTCTCACCAATTTCGAGACCTTGCCTTTGGTGGACCACGTATGTATTCTGAATTCTGCATTAGAAGCTGTAGCTCCTTTACAGACCCATTCTCCTCCTCATAAGCCTTGCCAGTTGCCACCCTTCAGTTTTTAAAAAGACAAGCCAGGAAGGCGACGAAGGCGCGAGCTGTGGGTAGCTCTAAAGAAATCAAAAGAAGCTACTTTCAGCTGCCCGTGGATGCTTATCACATTTTGGCGGCCACGATGATAAATCTGCCTGCAAAAAAGCAAATTACAAAAAAAAAAAAACGTTGGTGTGTGTTCTCCGAGGTCCACAGGCAGTAACTATAACCGGCCACACAAGTCAAATAGATGTGGCAAAAAGGAACATTATCAATTGAAATGAAGCTGATAAAAGGCAGATGACAACTTTCCCATTCAGCTGTACCTTCTAATGTTCTGATTTACTGAATAAAATGAAGCCCAAGGTTTTCTGTTAGATTCTTTCTTTTGCCAAGTCTCTGTAATTTTAGTGTTTGCCTCCACCATCATTTTTCTTTATTACCACCTGTGCGTCACCTTTCATACAGTAAGTGTCTGCGAAAGACAGAAACAAATGGCCAGTCTCCTCCTACAAATGGTGCCCCACTTCAATTTAAAAACCGTGATCCTATTGTTTTGGAATTGATTGGGCTCCCAGATTCCTACCTAAAGAAACTGAAAAGGACAAAAGAAAAAATAACACCACACAATATATTAAGTGGGATGTTTACAGGGCAGCAAATTCAATGCAACATAAACTTATCCTGAAATTTAAAAAAACAAAAAACCTATATGTATTTTTTTTGTCTATTATTTTATCATTTATATAGCATCTTAAATCAGGGTGCTTTGTCATTAGTTGCCTACTTAGTTCAATGAATCTTGGCGCATAATCACAATTTACTGATTAATTCATGAAGGTTTTCTACCATACGTGTCGTCAATGGGGGAAAAAATTACAAAATAAACAGTATGCAGAAAGCAACTTCCTTTCTGAGGTGGAAATAAGCAAGTAATTATGTTTGTTTAATACAAAGATCCCAAATTGGGCCTTGCTTGATATCCCTTTAAAAGGGATCTGGATGTAGCTCATGCCTTTCTTAGTAGTTCAAGGTGAGATACATTCAACATAGGCGCCGACTCCGTGGGTGCTCGAGCACCCCCAATATTTCACCCACCGGAAGTTCGTTTACCCACCAGAAGTTCGTTCCATCCCTCCGTCCTCCAAATTTTAAAAGTCATCTATTTTACCTCGTCGGGGTTAGGGCGGCAGCAGTGGTAAAAAGCATACAGGCTCGGCTCGGTGCTTAGTTGTTTTCCCTTCTCTGTCTCTCAGCACTGGTCCCGCCCTCATTTCCTGTTTCCGCAAGGGCAGGACCAGAGCTGAGAGACAGAGAAGGGAAAACAACTAAGCACCGAGCCGAGCCTGTATGCTTTTTACCGCTGCTGCCGCCCTAACCTCGATGAGGTAAGATAGATGACTTCTAAAATTCGGAGGGAGGGGGCCTGGAACTCGAAGGGAGGGCGGGAGGAGGGACCCTGTACCCTCCTGTGCGCATGCGTCTGGTAAAACCCGAACATGAAGCACACATTAGCGTCTGTTTTCTGCGGACTAAATATAAGCATTTTTAATTTTTTTTTTTTTTTTTTTTAGCTTGGATGCTTATATTTAGACGCCAATGTGTGTTTTTTGCTTGGATCTGCTTTTTTCTCATGACCAGCGCTTAAGGGCTTGCACGAGCTTCCTTCTGCTTCCAAAAGCAATTAAAACCAGCAGATGTTGCAGAAAGAATCATGAGAGGAGGGAAAGGGTGAAATGGGACTTGATATACCGCCTTTCTGAGGTTTTTGCAACTACATTCAAAGCGGTTTACATATATTCAGGTACTTATTTTGTACCAGAGGCAATGGAGGGTTAAGTGACTTGCCCAGAGTCACAAGGAGCTGCAGTGGGAATCAAACTCAGTTCCCCAGGACCAAAGTCCACTGCACTAACCACTAGGCTACTCCTCCACTAGCAACATTCCATGTAGAAGCCTGCCCTTGCAGATCAGCAATGCGGCCGCGCAGGCTTCTGTTTCTGTGAGTCTGACGTCCATACGTGCAGGATGTCAGACTCACAGAAACAGAAGCCTGTGCGGCCGCATTGCTGATCTGCAAGGGCAGGCTTCTACATGGAATGTTGCTAGTGGAATGGCAACATTCCATGTAGAATCTCAAATAGTAGCAACAGAATCTCAATAGTAGCAACATTCCCATGTAGAAGCTCAAATAGGGAAAGGGAAATGGGACTTGATATACTGCCTTTCTGAGGTTTTTGCAACTACATTCAAAGCGGTTTACATATATTCAGGTACTTATTTTGTACCAGGGGCAATGGAGGGTTAAGCGACTTGCCCAGAGTCACAAGGAGCTGCAGTGGTAATCGAACTCAGCTCCCCAGGATCAAAGTGCACTGCACTAACCACTAGGCTACTCCTCCAGGAGCATAGGCATCATGAGAAATCTTCTCTTCCAACACCCTAATGCCTGCTCCACCCTGGCATTATTTTTTTGCAGCGATAAGGCAGTTTTGTTTTGGGCACTCTTTTCTGAGCATAGGGGAGGAATACAAATGACCTCATTTACATGAGCTTCACTACATTTGCATGCTATCTGAGCTAGTGCCTGGTGTGCTCATTGTTTCCCGCGCTAGACCCTTCTGAACATTCTGCGCAGGTAAATTGCAGGCACCAGTAGGGTGCTAATGGCCTCTGGCATCCGCGTTTACTTTTAAGCATTGGGGCCTAACAGCCAGCTCAGCAGGGATATGGGAATGGCAACTCAAGGGATGGGGCGGGGGGGTGTGGCACAGCATGCCCATGAAATTATTTCCAGTCCCTCTACATTTACCGCTATCAACACACCTAAACTAAATCTGCCAATCTCTGAAACTTTAAAAATCCTTGGAGTCACTATTGACCGCCACCTAACACTGGAGACTCATGCGAATAACACAACCAAAAAGATGTTCTACTCAATGTGGAAACTGAAAAGAATAAGATCATTCTTTCCAAGATCCGTATTCCGCAGCCTAGTGCAATCACTCGTACTCAGTCATCTGGACTACTGCAACTCACTATGCGCAGGCTGCAAAGAGCAAATACTGCGGAAACTTCAAACAGCCCAGAATACAGCAGCCAGACTCATCTTCGGAAAACCAAAATATGAAAGTGCAAAACCCTTACGTGAGAAACTACACTGGCTCCCACTCAAGGAACGTATCACCTTTAAAGTATGCACCTTAGTTCACAAAATCATTCACGGTGAAGCCCCTGCATACATGTCTGACTTAATAGACCTGCCACCCAGAAACGCTAAAAGATCATCCAGAACTTTCCTCAATCTCCACTTCCCTAATTGCAAAGGCGTAAAATACAAAGTATTGCATGCATCAACCTTCTCCTATATGAGCACGCAGTTCTGGAATACACTACCACGCAACCTGAAAATGATCTACGAATTAACCGACTTCCGCAAACAATTGAAGACTCATCTCTTTGAGAAAATTTATTGCAAGGATCAAAACACATGAAGTCCATACATACTAATAGAAATGCATCAATACACTCCCTTCTGAACTTCTCTTACCCCGTATTTCCACCACACTTCAAACTCCACCCACAGATAAAATGTTATACCCTATGTTCTCTTGAAATTGTTCTATCGCCTTATCTTTTCCCCATTGTAACATCACATGGTTTCCACGCCCTAACGATTTTTGACTTGACTTTGTCTTCCCATAACTCCTCTCAATGTAACCCATAATTGTACTGTAACACACTGAGCCCGCAAATAGGTGGGAAAATGTGGGATACAAATGCAATAAAATAAATACATGTGTGTCTGTTTTGTGTGCACATCTCTGGGTGCAAGTATGTGTATATCTGCATCTCTGGGTGCTTGAAACGGAGAGGAACCAACTTTTCAAAATTATTGGGGGTGCTAAGCCCAGTGAAAATAACTCTTCCCTGGACACATACAAGGAATTTTCTCAAGCACCCACAGAGTCGGCTCCTAAAAAGAGCAATCCCCTAACTGTTATGTTTCAGTGTATCAGTGTTTCTAAGCTGCAAAAGCTGGAACTGGTTAACTCATAGAAATGCATAGGGCCACCTTTTTTTGAGGGGGGGGGGGGGGGCCTCTGGATTTGCCAGTTCCATCTGTTCCATTTTTAAACTCAGTGTCTCTCTCTTTTTTTTTTTAATCAGTTTTTATCTCCATACTAAATCTGGTCCCGTCCCATTACATTTTTTGAGTGTTATTTTGCCCCCCAGGCAGATGGACAGACATTCTTACCCCCTTTTGTATAATTTATTTCCAACATTTGCTTGGAAAGAATAAAAACAGCATACTTCATAAGATTCTTGTTATTTGCTTGTGTCTGATCCAATGTAGCATTTTGCAAAGTTAAAGCACAGAAGACTGATCACAGTACTCAGCCCAGCCATGCATGAGATAGCTCTGCATATATTAAAGACCCTTTGTATGGAAATGGTAATGGTAAAGACTCCTGGATTTGATATACTGCCTTTCTGTGGTACAACCAAAGCAGTTTACATTTATATATGCAGATACTTTCTCTGTCCCCCTAGCAGGTTCATAATTTAAGTTTTTGTATCTGAGGCAATCAAGGGTTCAAAAGCAGCCACAGTGGGAATCAAACCCAGTTCCCCCAGGTTCTCAGCCCACTCCACTAACCTTTAGGCTATTCCTCCAACACCAATCTCTCTCATGCATATTCGCTGTAGTCTCTCATGCATATTCGCTGTAGTAATCTTAAATTCTGACTGGCTAAAAGGGCCTGCAGCAGAGGGTTGACAAGCAAGAAGTAGTGAAAACATTATTCCCAATTGTAGAGGAATTAAATACAAGACCTACTACGCATCCAGTTTCTCCTTTTTGGGCAGCCAGCTTTGGAACGCTCTACCCAGACCAATCCGATTAATAAACGACTTCTTGCCCTTTAGAAAAGTGCGGAAAGCTCATCTCTTTAAGCAAGCCTACCCAAATGCCCCAACCTAATCTCGCCAACTTCCACCCCCAATTCTGTTCTGATTTAAATACCAACCTCCCATCCTTCTCTTTCCATCTCTCCTTAATTTTATCCCTCCTTACCCCTTTTCTCCCAAATTACACTATCCTATCCACCCTCTTTTATCCTAGTCATATATTATCTAGCTCAACTTATCATACATACACTACTAAGCCCAACTTTACATTGTTTTCTACTGTTTTATTAAAATTCTATTAACTTTGTATTTCAAATTACTATGTAAGCCGCATTGAGCCTGCATTATGTGGGAAAGTGCGGGGTACAAATGTAATAATAATTATTATTATTCTGGTTCAGGGGTTTTTAAACAGTGATACCTGCAATGCCAAAGGGTGCAGGAAAAGGTCAAATGTGCGAGCCCTCCAAAACCCACCAAAAACCCACTGTACCTACAAATAGGTGACACCTACAGGCATAAGGGCTAATGTAGTGGTTTACAGTAGCATTTTGGTGGGTTTTGGATGACTCACCATCAATGGCGAGATGTGTACCTGGGAGCTTTATGTGGTCCACTGCAGTGCCCCCTAGGGTGCCTCACTGCTCTTCTGGGATGTCTGTTTGGCCAGTCTGCTAAGAATGCTGGTCCCCCCATACAACCCAATGGCTTGTTTTTGACTTGGGACCTTTTTTTGTTTTCCACCAAAAAAATGGCCCTAAAAGACAGGCACACTGAGCACAAAAATGTCTTGCAAATGGCCATTTTCGAAACAAAGCTGGACGTTTTTCTGGTTTGAAAATGGCCATTCATTACTGGATTTTTGGAAGTTGTTTTTTTTTTGGAAAACGTCTAAAATCGGATTTAGATGTCATATTGAAAATGCCTTTCCAGATCTCTTAAAATCAGCTAAAAGTTACCAAAGTTATATAGGGCCCTGTTTACTAAGATGTGCTAGCATCTAAACGCTAGAGACACACATATATTCCTATGGGTGCCTTTAGCGTGCGCTTAAAACGCTAGCACGCCCTTAGCGCAGCTTAGTAAACAGGACCCATAGTCACTTTGCAGACCCCTCAATTTAGACCCTACCAACCCCACTCGAAAATTTCTGGTTTTCTTATAAAATATTGTCAGCAAGACACTGAATTGGTCCCTATTCACAGACTCTCGATTTTCCTTCTCCCACAGAGAAAATCTCTTCAGGAGTATTCGTTATGTAAGGAAAAATTATGCTCTTACCTGATAATTTCTTTCCTTTAATCATACCAGTTCAGTCCAGACCAATGGGTTATGTCCATCCACCAGCGGAAGGAGACAGAGAAAATAGTTTCAAGTACTTTGCCCTTAAAGGGTATCGTGCAGCCTGGAATCCTCAGTATTTCTAATAGCCAAGAATGGTGCTCTCAACTGCAACAAAGAAAGTACAGGAAACATATCCCACCTTCACTGAATAACATGCAGGCAGTAGACCTCCTGGGTTCTTGCCAACCCAGGGCCGCAGACAACCCATCAAAGAACTAGGTGAGACAGCACTTAGGCTTCAAAGGAAGCCGGTACAATCCACAGGGAAGAAGCAAAATGCAACCACCCAAGGCAGAGTAAAGCGCAGCGCCCAGAGGCAGAGGAAGGCTTGGCACCCAGAGGCACAGCCAGAACCAACGCTCAGAAGCAGGGCAAGGCTCACTCTTCTGAGAAGCAGCCAAACTCGACATCGTGAGACAGAGCAAGGCCAAACTACCGGAGGCAAAATAGGGCACAGCAACCAAAACGGAAATGCGCTCTACAGCAAGAGATGGGGCACAGCCCGACCTCCAGAGCCGGGGCAAGGCCCGACCTCCAAAAACAACAGCTTACCTTACCACAGCTGAAAACAGCATGTCAGAAAAAAACACTGCCAGCCAAAAAATACCAAAACAAACAAAAAAAACTGAAATATACTTGCCCAAAAGAAACCAAAATAGTCCAGCATCTTACCACAGTTAAGTCTGCCGAGTCTCAAGATGCTCGGGCGAGAGCGGGAAGGGACCTAGTAGCACTAAGTATCTCGTAGCTGGAGATGAGGGACCCAGGAACACTGGGTATCATCTTAAGGAAACCCAAGACCGTGTTACCAGCAGACCCCCTTGCTCAACAGCCCCCAGCACAGCAGGAGCCACATAAGCATAAGTACATAAGTAATGCCACACTGGGAAAAGACCAAGGGTCCATCGAGCCCAGCATCCTGTCCACGACAGCGGCCAATCCAGGCCAAGGGCACCTGGCAAGCTTCCCAAACGTACAAACATTCTATACATGTTATTCCTGGAATTTTGGAGTTTTCCAAGTCCGTTTAGTAGCGGTTTATGGACTTGTCCTTTAGGAAACCGTCCAACCCCTTTTTAAACTCTGCTAAGCTAACCGCCTTCACCACTTTCTCCGGCAACGAATTCCAGAGTTTAATTACACGTTGGGTGAAGAAAAACTTTCTCCGATTTGTTTTAAATTTACTACACTGTAGTTTCATCGCATGCCCCCTAGTCCTAGTATTTTTGGAAAGCGTGAACAGACGCTTCACATCCACCTGTTCCACTCCACTCATTATTTTATATACCTCTATCATGTCTCCCCTCAGCCGTCTCTTCTCCAAGCTGTATAGCCCTAGCCTCCTTAGTCTTTCTTCATAGGGAAGTCGTCCCATCCCCGCTATCATTTTAGTTGCCCTTCGCTGCACCTTTTCCAATTCTACTATATCTTTCTTGAGATGCGGAGACCAGAATTGAACACAATACTCAAGGTGCGGTCGCACCATGGAGCGATACAACGGCATTATAACATCCTCACACCTGTTTTCCATACCTTTCCTGATAATACCCAACATTCTATTTGCTTTCTTTGCCGCAGCAGCACACTGAGCAGAAGGTTTCAGTGTGTTATCGACGACGACACCCAGATCCCTTTCTTGGTCCGTAACTCCTAACGTGGAACCTTGCATGACGTAGCTATAATTCGGGTTCTTTTTTCCCACATGCATCACCTTGCACTTGCTCACATTAAACATCATCTGCCATTTAGCCGCCCAGTCTCCCAGTCTCGTAAGGTCCTCTTGTAATTTTTCACAATCCTGTCGCGATTTAACGACTTTGAATAACTTTGTGTCATCAGCAAATTTAATTACCTCGCTAGTTACTCCCATCTCTAAATCATTTATAAATATATTAAAAAGCAGCGGTCTACTACTACTACTACTACTATTTAGCATTTCTATAGCGCTACAAGGCATACGCAGCGCTGTACAAACATAGAAGAAAGACAGTCCCTGCTCAAAGAGCTTACAATCTAATAGACAAAAAATAAATAAAGTAAGCAAATCAAATCAATTAATGTGAACGGGAAGGAAGAGAGGAGGGTAGGTGGAGGCGAGTGGTTACAAGTGGTTACGAGTCAAAAGCAATGTTAAAGAGGTGGGTTTTCAGTCTAGATTTAAAGGTGGCCAAGGATGGGGCAAGACGTAGGGGCTCAGGAAGTTTATTCCAGGCGTAGGGTGCAGCGAGACAGAAGGCGCGAAGTCTGGAGTTGGCAGTAGTGGAGAAGGGAACAGATAAGAAGGATTTATCCATGGAGCGGAGTGCACGGGAAGGGGTGTAGGGAAGGACGAGTGTGGAGAGATACTGGGGAGCAGCAGAGTGAGTACATTTATAGGTTAGTAGGAGAAGTTTGAACAGGATGCGAAAACGGATAGGGAGCCAGTGAAGGGTCTTGAGGAGAGGGGTAGTATGAGTAAAGCGACCCTGGCGGAAGATGAGACGGGCAGCAGAGTTTTGAACTGACTGGAGAGGGGAGAGGTGACTAAGTGGGAGGCCAGCAAGAAGCAGATTGCAGTAGTCTAAACGAGAGGTGACAAGGGTGTGGATGAGGGTTTTGGTAGAGTGCTCGGAAAGAAAGGGGCGGATTTTACGGATGTTGTAAAGAAAGAAACGACAGGTCTTGGCGGTCTGCTGGATATGAGCAGAGAAGGAGAGAGAAGAGTCAAAGATGACCCCAAGGTTTCGAGCTGAGGAGACAGGGAGAATGAGAGAGCCATCAACAGAAATAGAAAACGGGGGGAGCGGGGAGGTGGGTTTGGGGGGGAAAATGAGAAGCTCGGTTTTGGTCATATTTAATTTCAGGTGGCGTTGAGACATCCAGGCAGCAATGTCAGACAAGCACGCTGAAACTTTGGTTTGGATGCAAGGTGAGATATCAGGGGTAGAAAGGTAGATTTGGGAGTCATCAGCATAGAGGTGGTAGGAAAAGCCATGGGATGAGATTAATGAACCAAGGGAAGAAGTGTAGATAGAAAAGAGGAGGGGACCAAGAACAGAACCCTGGGGTACGCCGACAGGCAGAGGGATAGAAGTAGAAGAGGATCCACCAGAGTGAACACTAAAGGTGCGGAGGGAGAGGTAGGAAGAGAACCAGGAAAGGACAGAGCCCTGGAATCCTAGCACGGACCCCTGAGGAACCCCACTAACTACCCTTCTCCATTGTGAATACTGCCCATTTAACCCCACTCTCTGTTTCCTATCCTTCAACCAGTTTTTAATCCACAATAGGACATTTCCTCCTATCCCATGACCCTCCAATTTCCTCTGTAGCCTTTCATGAGGTACCTTGTCAAACGCCTTTTGAAAATCCAGATACACAATATCAACCGACTCCCCTTTGTCCACATGTTTGTTCACTCCTTCAAAGAATTGAAGTAAATTGGTCAGGCAAGATTTCCCCACACAAAAGCCATGCTGACTTGGTCTCAGTAATCCATGTCCTCGGATGTGCTCTGTAATTTTGTTTTTGATAATAGCCTCTACCATTTTCCCCGGCACCGACGTCAGACTCACCGGTCTATAATTTCCCGCATCTCCCCTGGAGCCTTTTTAAAAAATGGGCGTTACATTGGCCACCCTCCAATCTTCCGGTACCACGCTCGATTTTAAGGATAAGTTGCATATCACTAGCAGTAGCTCCACAAGCTCATTTTTCAGTTCTATCAGTACTCTAGGATGAATACCATCCGGTCCAGGAGATTTGCTACTCTTTAGTTTGCCGAACTGCCCATTTACGTCCTCCAGGTTTACTGTGAAGTCAGTAAGTTTCTCCGACTCGTCCGCTTGAAATACCATTTCCGACACCGGTATCCCACCCAAATCTTCCTCAGTGAAGACCGAAGCAAAGAATTCATTCAGTCTCTCCGCTACGTCTTTGTCTTCCTTGATCGCCCCTTTTACCCCTCGATCATCCAGCTTTTAATATACCGAAAAAAATTTTTACTATGTTTTTTTGCCTCTAATGCTATCTTTTTTTCATACTCCCTCTTGGCAGCATAAAATGTTTTGTACTTTTTGGGATCTTGCCAGGTATTTGTGACCTGGATTGGCCACTGTTGGAAACAGGATGCTGGGCTTGATGGACCTTTGGTCTGTCCCAGTATGGCAATACTTACAGTGGTGGAAATAAGTATTTGATCCCTTGCTGATTTTGTAAGTTTGCCCACTGACAAAGACATGTGCAGCCCATAATTGAAGGGTAGGTTATTGGTAACAGTGAGAGATAGCACATCACAAATTAAATCCGGAAAATCACATTGTGGAAAGTATATGAATTTATTTGCATTCTGCAGAGGGAAATAAGTATTTGATCCCCCACCAACCAGTAAGAGATCTGGCCCCTACAGACCAGGTAGATGCTCCAAATCAACTCGTTACCTGCATGACAGACAGCTGTCGGCAATGGTCACCTGTATGAAAGACACCTGTCCACAGACTCAGTGAATCAGTCAGACTCTAACCTCTACAAAATGGCCAAGAGCAAGGAGCTGTCTAAGGATGTCAGGGACAAGATCATACACCTGCACAAGGCTGGAATGGGCTACAAAACAATCAGTAAGACGCTGGGCGAGAAGGAGACAACTGTTGGTGCCATAGTAAGAAAATGGAAGAAGTACAAAATGACTGTCAATCGACAAAGATCTGGGGCTCCACGCAAAATCTCACCTCGTGGGGTATCCTTGATCATGAGGAAGGTTAGAAATCAGCCTACAACTACAAGGGGGGAACTTGTCAATGATCTCAAGGCAGCTGGGACCACTGTCACCACGAAAACCATTGGTAACACATTACGACATAACGGATTGCAATCCTGCAGTGCCCGCAAGGTCCCCCTGCTCCGGAAGGCACATGTGACGGCCCGTCTGAAGTTTGCCAGTGAACACCTGGATGATGCCGAGAGTGATTGGGAGAAGGTGCTGTGGTCAGATGAGACAAAAATTGAGCTCTTTGGCATGAACTCAACTCGCCGTGTTTGGAGGAAGAGAAATGCTGCCTATGACCCAAAGAACACCGTCCCCACTGTCAAGCATGGAGGTGGAAATGTTATGTTTTGGGGGTGTTTCTCTGCTAAGGGCACAGGACTACTTCACCGCATCAATGGGAGAATGGATGGGGCCATGTACCGTACAATTCTGAGTGACAACCTCCTTCCCTCCGCCAGGGCCTTAAAAATGGGTCGTGGCTGGGTCTTCCAGCACGACAATGACCCAAAACATACAGCCAAGGCAACAAAGGAGTGGCTCAGGAAGAAGCACATTAGGGTCATGGAGTGGCCTAGCCAGTCACCAGACCTTAATCCCATTGAAAACTTATGGAGGGAGCTGAAGCTGCGAGTTGCCAAGCGACAGCCCAGAACTCTTAATGATTTAGAGATGATCTGCAAAGAGGAGTGGACCAAAATTCCTCCTGACATGTGTGCAAACCTCATCATCAACTACAGAAGACGTCTGACCGCTGTGCTTGCCAACAAGGGTTTTGCCACCAAGTATTAGGTCTTGTTTGCCAGAGGGATTAAATACTTATTTCCCTCTGCAGAATGCAAATAAATTCATATACTTTCCACAATGTGATTTTCCGGATTTAATTTGTGATGTGCTATCTCTCACTGTTACCAATAACCTACCCTTCAATTATGGGCTGCTCATGTCTTTGTCAGTGGGCAAACTTACAAAATCAGCAAGGGATCAAATACTTATTTCCACCACTGTATGTACTTGGGATTCTGAATGGAATCTTGCTACTCTTTGGGGTTCTACATGGAATGTTGCTACTCTGAGATTCTGCATGGAATCTTGTCACGCTTTAGGATTCCAGAATCTTGCTACTCTTTGGGGTTCTACATGGAATGTTGCTACTCTTTGGGGATCTTGCCAGGTACTTGTGACCTGGATTGGCCACTGTTGGAAACAGGATGCTGGGCTTGATGGACCTTTGGTCTGTCCCAGTATGGCAATACTCATGTACTTATGTATTTAGGATTCTGAATGGAATCTTGCTACTCTTTGAAAGTCTGCATGGAATCTTGTTATTCTTTAGAATTCTAGAATCTTGCTATTCTTCGCAGTTGTACATGGAATGTTGCTACTCTTTGGGTTTCTGCAAGGTACTTGTGATCTGGATTGGCCACTGTTGGAAACAGGATGCTGGGCTTGATGGACCTTTGGTCTGTCCCAGTATGGCAATACTCATGTACTGAGGATTCCAGGCTGCACGATACCCTTTAAGGGCAAAGTACTTAAAACTATTTTCTCTGTCTCCTTCTGTTGGTAGATGGACATAACCCATTGGTCTGGTATTGATGACAAGGAATGATATGTTACTACATGAACAATGAACACATACACACGTGTGCTAACCCCTTTTAAAAGAGATCTGAAAACACTTATTTGAACAAGCGTTTGTACAGGAAAGCAACAACACACTTCAGAGTCTTTAAGTAAAATTTTTAAACTAGAAAAATAAAAGAGAAGATGAGATTGAAGACATCGAAGGACTACTACTACTACTACTTGACATTTCTAAAGCGCTACTAGGGTTACGCAGCGCTGTACAATTTAACATAGAAGGACAGAGAGTACGTTATTAAACAATGACTGACTGTTAGGAAATATTTTTGATAAGTGTTTTTAAACATTGTTTTTGTAAGGATATGTTATGCTTTTTTTAAATATATAATGAATGTTTTGATGTGTTATCAAACGATGTAAACAAACGTGTACTCCTGAACAGATAAATAAAGTTGGTCTGACAAAAAAACAAAACAAAATCACATTCTTCCAAGTGCTCACCTCAGGTATGAGCCTGTCCAAACGCTTTGCACGCTTCCCATGGGAGGGGTGTGTGGAGACCCATTCTGGTAATTGAGGTTGCCCTTTCACTGCCTCCAACAACTCCAACTGTTGCCAGAATACTGAACTTGCTCTCACATCTACGCAGGCCTGAAAGAAAAGAAGACAAGCTAATCTAACACAACATTAATCATGCATAAACATTACTATTTTTGTCACATACTAGGAACATGCAGAAAGAAAGAAAAACTCCAGGAGCAGAAGAGAAACGGTAACAGAACGTTTACTCTGCAAGTGGTAGGAGTTGCAATATAGAGAAGGGATACCTGCAATGCTGTGGTTCTGGCTACATAAATTTGGTCTGACTCACAGAGAAGTAGCTTAGTGGGTTTTTCAGATTTGGATTTAGCTCACATCTTTTCAGTAGTAGTTATATTTTCCTGTCCCTGGAGGGCTCACAATCTAAGTTTGTAACCTGAGGCAATGGAGGGTTAAGGGGTCCTTTTACAAAGGCGCGCTAGCGTTTTTAGTGTGCACTAAACGCTAGAGACACCCATAGAAATATATGGGTGTCTCTAATGTTTAGCATGTGCTTATTTTTAGCGCACGCTAAAAATGCTAGCGTGCCTTTGTAAAAAGGACCTCTAAAAGACTTGCTCAAGATCACAAGGAGCAGCAGCAGGATTTGAACCTGGCTTCCCTGGTTGTTTTTCAGACCTATGATGACTTTTTTGACCAAACACATTGTCGTGTGGTGTTGAACCTCAGTATTATTGATAAGGTACATCACAAGCTGAAAGCCTGTGAGGGAATCAGTGGAACCGCTAGATCATGTTGGAGCAAAAGGGGCACTCAGGGAGGACAAGACCATAACGAAGAGACTGAATGAATTTTTTTGCTTCGGTCTTTACAGAAGATGATGCAAGAGATCTACATGTACCAGAAATGGTTTTCAAGGGTGATGGTGCGGAGGAACTGGAAAAAATCTCAGTGAATCTGGAAGAGGTACTGAGCCAAATTGACAAATTAAAGAGTAGTATATCACCTGGACTGGATGGCACACACCCTAGGGTATTGAAAGAACTCAAACATGAAACTGATGATCTGTTGTTAGTGATCTGTAACTTGTCGTTAAAATTGGAGGGTGGCCAATGTGACATCAATTTTTTAAAAGGGTTCCATGGGTGATCGGAGAAATTACAGACCAGTGAGCCTGACTTCAGTACTGGGCAAAATAGTGGAAACTATTATAAAGAATAAAATTACTGAACACATAGACAAACTTGGTATAGTGGGATAGAGCCAAGGGAAATCTTGCCTCACCAATTTGCTTCATTTCTTTGAAGGCGTAAACAAACATGTCGATAAAGGTGAGCTGGTTGATGTAGTGTATTTAGATTTTCAGAAAGCTTTTGACAAAGTTCTACATGAGAGACTCCTGAGAAAATTAAAGAGTCATGGGATAGGAAGTAATGTTCTGTTCTGGATTAGGAATTGGTTATTGGACAGAAAATAGAGAATAGGGTTAAAATGGACATTTTTCTCAATGCAGGAGGGCAAATAGTGGATTGCCGCAGAGATCTGTACTGGGACTGGTGCTATTTAAAATATAAATGATTTTGAAACTGGAAAGACAAGTGAGGTGATTAAATTTGCAGATGACACAAAACAATTCAAAGTTGTTAAAAACACATGTGGACTGTGAAAAATTGCAGGGAGACCTTAGGAAACTGGAAGACTAGGCATCCAAATGGCAGATGAAATTTAATGTGGACAAAAGCAAAGTGATGCACATTGGAAACAATAATTTGAATCATAGTTACTTGATGCTAGGGTCCACCTTGGGAGTCACCAAGAAAGATCTAGGTGTCATTGTAGACTATATGCTGAAATCTTCAGCCCAGTGTGTGTGACGGTGACCAAAAGCAAACAGGATGCTAGGAATTGGGATGGCAAATAAAAACAAGAATACTATAATTCCTTTGTAGCGCTCCATGGGGTGACCTCACTTTGATTATTACGTTCAACTCTGGTTGCCATATCTCAAAAAAAGATACAGCGGAATTAGAAAAGGTTCAAAGAAGAGTGACCAAAATGATAAAGGAGGTGGAATTCCTCTCTTATGAAGAAAGGCTAAAGAGGTTAGGGCTCTTCAGCTTGGAAAAGAGACAGAGGAGGGAAGATATGATTGAGGTCTACAAAATCCTGAGTGGTGTAAAACGAGTAGAAGTGAATCGATTTTTTACTCTTTCAAAATGAACAAAGACTAGGGGACACTCAATGAAGTTACATGGAAATATTTTTTCGCTGAATGAATAGTTAAGCTCTGAAACTCATTGCCAGAAGATGTGGTAACAGCGGATAGCATATTTGGGTTTACAAAAGGTTTTGACAAGTTCCTGGAGGAAAAGTCCATAGTTTTCTATTGAGATAGACATGGGGAAGCCACTGCTTGACCTGGGATTGGTAGCATGGAATGTTGCTAGTATTTGGGTTTCTGCGGTACTTGTGACCTGGATTTACACTGTTTGAAACAGGTCTGACCCAGTTGTCTATTCTTATGTTCCTAACTATGCTTATATCCCAGTATACTTTATCAGGATTTCAAAAAGTGGGGGGAATCCCTGAAAAGATGACACCTCAGCATATTCCTCTATTTGGCATTAGCACCTTTAAAAAGAATAGGTTCAAACTGCTGTACACTACAAAACAGGAGATTCAGGTTTGATTCCAAAACTCTAGAGAGGAATCCTATGCAAGGATGACACCTATGCGTTAGACTTTGGGTGCAGGGTTCCAAACGGAATCGTGTTCTGTGGCTTTGTAAGCTCTTTGAGCAGGGACTGTCTTTCTTCTATGTTTGTGCAGCGCTGCGTATGCCTTGTAGCGCTATAGAAATGCTAAATAGTAGTAGTAGTAGTAGTATCCATGCAAATTCTTTCGCTGTTATGGTTGCCTTATAGAGGGGAAGGCCATGGAAATTATAAACATGGGGAGGAAAAACCTAGGTTAAACTGTTTTCCCGTGCCCAGAGTATATAGTACTGTGTCATTTTAAAAAGGCCAAAATATGCCTTGTAAGTTATGCTATCTATAATTTACGCAGTGCTGCATGCCATGGATGTTTTGTATTCTGCTCAGAAGCACCCCTATCTCCCTGCTGAGTCTGGCAGGAAGCTCAGAGCTATCACAGTGGCTTCCTGAAGGGCTAAGCAGGGAGCCTAATGGATGAGAGTCCAGGAAAACAACTTTTTATTAAATGAACAGAATGCTGTAATTTAGGGCTATCTATCCCTACAAGCATGAAGCCTGGTTACCTGGCACAATCTCAGACAGCATCAGAATGCAGGGAAGCACAGCAGAGACAGGGGAAGAATTGTAAAGCTGAGCTCTTTACAACTGGTGTGGCTGGGTCCAATGGACTTGATCTTTATCCGCAGGTCAGCCCTTGACTAGTAAGTTAGTACACATGCTTTATCCTTCCCTCTGCCATTGCTTATATCCCCCCCTTTTATATTTTTATTACAGTTCCATTTCTCCCTCTCCCTACTGTTTTTTCCCCATGTTATTTCTACTTTTCTTTCTCTCTTTTACTGAATTTTTTAGATTTGTAAGCCACATAGATATAAGTTTATGACTTGCGGGATGGAGTGGAGGAGTGGCCTAGTGGTTAGGGTGGTGGACTTTGGTCCTGGGGAACTGAGGAACTGAGTTCGATTCCCACTTCAGGCACAGGCAGCTCCTTGTGACTCTGGGCAAGTCATGTAACCCTCTATTGCCCCATGTAAGCCGCATTGAGCCTGCCATGAGTGGGAAAGCACAGGGTACAAATGTAACAAAAATAGATAGATACTATTGGAGATTCTACATGGAATGTTGCTACTATTGGAGATTCTACATGGAATGTTGCTACTATTGAGATTCTGTTGCTACTATTGGAGATTCTACA
The DNA here is from genome assembly GCF_901765095.1 of Microcaecilia unicolor. Taxonomy (NCBI): domain Eukaryota; kingdom Metazoa; phylum Chordata; class Amphibia; order Gymnophiona; family Siphonopidae; genus Microcaecilia; species Microcaecilia unicolor. The sequence goes on from NW_021963024.1 coordinate 117,763, forward strand.
TGGAACGTTGCTATTCCACTAGCAACATTCCATGTAGAAGGCTGCGCAGGCTTCTGTTTCTGTGAGTCTGACGTCCTGCACGTACGTGCAGGACGTCAGACTCACAGAAGCAGAAGCCTGCGCGGCCACATTGGTGATCTGCAAGGGCCGACTTCTACATGGAATGTTGCTAGTGGAATAGCAACATTCCATGTAGAATCTCAAATAGTAGCAACAGTGGAGGAGTGGCCTAGTGGTTAGGGTGGTGGACTTTGGTCCTGGGGAACTGAGGAACTGAGTTCGATTCCCACTTCAGGCACAGGCAGCTCCTTGTCACTCTGGGCAAGTCACTTAACCCTCCATTGAGCCTGCCATGAGTGGGAAAGCGCGGGGTACAAATGTAACAAACAAAAAAAATAAACTTCAAACTTGACATGTTCTAGGTAACTTCTAAGACTGCAAGGGCAAAGGGCTATTTCAAATTGATTTTTTTTTCAAAAATTTAGCAACACATTTCTTGGTTTGCATTTCTGTAGTTATTAGCGCTTATGAAATGGTTGAGAATAAACAAACACTAGCAGGGACCAGCAAAACATTTGTGGTCAAATTAGTACCACAACACAAGACTTCGGATATTCTTATACCAAAATATTTAACAGGACGTCAGGGAGGGACACAGATTCAGAGGGGAAAAAAGGATCAGGACTGGGGAAAGGGAGGTTTCCTGCCCTCTGCTCCATTCCCTCATATTCCCACACAATCTCCCACTCCCTAACTCCAGTCCCTTTTCTCTACTTTTCAATCCCCTTCCCTGTTGCCCTCTCCCTCCAAACACAATGACTAGTATTGTTTCAAATACACACCTTTTCCTGATGTCAATCCCTCTTTCTAACATATACCATGGCATTAATTAGCTCTTTCATACATATACACAGTAGATCTGCCATAATTTTCTCCTTTTATGATCCTTTCTTACCAAGCCCCAAGATGATCTGTCGCTCTCACCACCCAAACCAAGATCCTGTAGCTCATTTTTCTCACTCCCAGTTTCCCCATTCAATTTTCTTCAACTGATCTCCTGTCACACTCCCCAGCCACCATTAATCTCCTCTCTCATGTGTTCTCCTGTTGCCCACTACTCGTGGTCTGCGCAGTTCCTATAGCACCTCCCACTTGCCCCAATGCATACCGGCCACAGCCCAACTGTACCAAAAACAGAATGTGGTCCATGTTCTGGAATTTATCATTTCTGATATTCATTGCCAATGCACCGATGCCAATGTTGCTGCCACGGCTGTAGCTCACCTTCCCAGGAATGCAGCTTGCCCTTGGCATCACTCATTCATTGCACATTGCTGGCAGTCCTTCATCAAATCTTATTTCAATACCATTAGCATGCAGATCAAGGCAACTCCAAGCACCCCATGGCCCAACTCTACTTAAGTACATAAGTGTTGCCATACTGGGACAGACCAAAGGTCCATCAAGCCCAGCATCCTGTTTCCAACAGTGGCCAATCCAGGTCACAAATACCTGGCAAGATCCCATGCATGCATGTTCAAGACAAGACAAAAAAACAACCCTGTAAGTTGTAAGATACGGCCAGTATGTGGCCACTGACAGTACTGCAGACTCATGTTTCCCATTGGATTAACAGACTGAAGTTCGGCACATAATTATCAGGCGACTCGGAATCACAGGCAGTGGAATGGGGCCAATTTTATTGTCCCCCACATTAACAACCACCAGGAAATCTGAGGGATAGAGTTTGGTTTGTTTAGCCTTGCCAAGCAAAAATATGTTCTGCTAACCCTATTTTGAATCACAGACCACTCGTACACAATGCCAACAGCCTTAAGGTATTCATCATTAACAATGACGATGAGCTTTACAAGGGAATATGTCTTTCTGTAATTAAGTTGCGAGACACAGAGATAAAGAAATGTCAGTGATTAATATATAAATAGCTGCCTGGCTTGAAATAATATTTTAAGTTAAACAGGTGGTGTGTATGTGTCTGTATGAGAGACAGGGAAACTTCGATTAATTTAATGAATAGTAGTGCCATCTGGTTCCGAGTTACTGACCTTGGAGGAATTTAGACAACACAGAGCTGACACTGGAAGCAGAGTAATAACACAGATGTGACTTAGAAGGGTTACTGTAATGTTGCGGAGTAGCACTGTTGTGCTTACAGCTCTGTAACTGCTACCAGTGTTAAGAACCTCTCTTCAGGGAAGTAGAGCACAGATAAGAGTAATATTTTTCATTAAAGGGATGCTGTCAGGGTTTGCAAAAAAATAAGCCAAGTGAAGGGATGCAGAAAAATTAAAACACTTTTCCAGTGGACTGTCTTAACCCCTTTGTGAATTATACCTTGGGAGGATACTTCTCAAAAGCTAGCTGTAAATGTTTTAAATGAGTCCTAGACAAAGGCATCACCTACAGCAGATTTTTGAACCTTTATTTCTACTATCCAAACACATGAACTACATTGATGTCGTCAGCTGAAACTCTTCAAGAGCTTATTAGGACGGAGCAAGTTTTGCTGCTGTAGTACACAGGAAAATGAAATAAATAAATACAGGGACCTTTTACCATGCAAACAAGGTAGAGCAGAAATGTTTGAAAGCATTTTGTGATATTCTGCCTATGTGCACTGACCTGTTACCAATTTTTAAAAAAAATATTGTCAGAAGAGGGCTATTCATGGACGGAAAGTAAGCGTGGAAGCGTTAAACCAGCTACTGAATCATACTTAATTCACAGTCAATGGCTAACAAAGAGTTAATGCAGAGTGCTCCCGCATTAACTCTATACTGATAACATGAACTAATGAAAATATTAATCACCACAATATCCGCTGCATCAAAACGACATTAATATAACCTGTATATGATACAGTGTTATGGTTAACAGGAAAAAAAGGCCTCAAACAGCTCACAGATCTTAATGGAACTGTTCGAGGTGAAACGGATCACCAGATCCTACCTTCATCATCGGCCAAAAACCTTTTGATGTGCAAGTTTCCTGTCACTGTAGCTGGTCACAACTTTACTATTGGATAGAGTATCTAGTTCTTTCAGAAACGCTAATGTTTTAAAGGTACCAGCACTTATCTTTAGCGGTGGTGCTCCTGAGTCACGTTGCCTCAGTGCTTTACTGTGGTCTCTCTGGACTCATGTGCCGAGCCGACGATGGCCAGCGTTTCGCAAGGCTGCTTCAGGGTCTCGGTACCACATGGGAGAGTAAACAGCACAGCTTCTCAAAGCATTTCTGGTCATTTTGGCCGATGATGAAGGTAGGATCTGGTGATCCATTTCAGCTCAAACAGTTCCATTAAGATCTGTGAGCTCTTTGAGGCCTTTTTTCCTGTTAACAATAACACTGTATCCTATACAGGTTATATTAATGTCGTTTTGATGCAGCGGATATTGTGGTGATTGACAGATAGTTTAGCATATCTGCACCCGGAGAGTTTAATTGAGTCTAATGAAAATATTATCCTATGACTTGCAATAAGGAGAAATTAGGTCTTACTGATAATTTTCTTTTCATTAGTCCTTTCCACTATTCCAGAACCTGTGGGATAGTTGTGTCCATCAACCAGCAGGTGAAGATAGAGAACTGAAAACTAAGCTGAGACATCTCTCCCTTGGCATCCAGTCCAGCTCTTCAGTATATGCATGCAAACAGTAAGGAGAAACTCCGAATAAACACAACCACCTTAATTAAACAACTCGATAACCCAACACTAACCGGACAAGCCAACATGTATGGAGACCCCTCTTATCTCTGGAGACAACGTGTAGAGAACAAGAAATATGCAGGAAGCACCATGCAAGGTGACAGTCATTATCTGACCTATTACTCTGCACCGACTAAACATCTCAGAAACCTCGGGCGAGCCTTTGGAATAGTGGGAAGGACTAATGGAAAGAAAATGATCATAGCTTCCCATTATTCCAGAACCTGTGGGATGTTTCCCTACAGTGGGTGGAATCTTGGCACCGCTGCCCATCTGAGGACCGCAGCCCTCGAACTGGCTACCGATCACACCACGTTGTCTGCCCTGCAGCGCTTGGCAAAGGTATGCAGCGTTGACCTGTCACCACCGCCTTGCAAATATTCACTGAAAACAGTAAGGTAGTCTCCACCAGGATGTCTCTGTACATTCTTCCACTGTTAGAAGAGAAGCGTGGACCAGCTTTGCATCACTGTGAAACTTGGAAGGCACTGGGTGCTCTAGCTGACTGAGAGGAAGGAAGATTAGCTGACTGAGACGAAAGGAAGATTAGCGTGCCTGAAAGTGGGACAAATATTGCTGATTTTATTTTTATTTTTGTTACATTTGTACCCCGCGCTTTCCCACTCATGGCAGGCTCAATGCGGCAGGCAATGGAGGGTTAAGTGACTTGCCCAGAGTCACAAGGAGCTGCCTGTGCCGGGAATCGAACTCAGTTCCTCAGTTCCCCAGGACCAAAGTCCACCACCCTAACCACTAGGCCACTCCTGCTGTCTTGAAATCGAGATCGAAAGCCCCCTGAAGATGGGCAACCAGAGGCTTTCGGTTTATCCTCCGGCAATCACTGTGGCTTAGTTTCCCCCAGTTCTTTCACCAAGTTACTGAGATCTTCTCCAAATAGCCACTTGACATGAAAGGGAAGTTTACTCATCCATTTGATGCTGCATCCGTTGCCCAATGCTGCAATCAGAGTTGCCAATGTACTGTGACAGCCAAAGACATACTGTGGGCCATAACCCGTAACATGTGAAATAGCATCTGTCAAGAAGGTCAACCCCGCTTCCAGCAGGGCGTTATGGCAACCATCTTGTGTTGTGCTCTGTGCATGATCAGACAGAGGATGTTTTGCGCTGCCAGTTGGACCTGACAAAATGGTGCCCGTCCCCGTGTTCTCTTGCATCAAACTGTGCACCAGCTCTTCCGGAGAACTCAAATCCCTGGCATTTTCAGATGCTGCGACAAATCCGAAGACATGCAGCTGCTGACCGTTTTCCCCATGTCCCGCGGGATTCCCGGCTTGCATGCACTGCAATACTCCAACACCAGCTGGTGGGTCCCACAGCAGGAAAACCACCCAACTGACTCTGTGGGAGTTGCCATTCACCCCATTTGGCACAAGCGCAGTACAACGCAGTCCCAAAAAGTAAGTCAGGTCTCCCCACCCTGCACCAAGTAGAACTTGTAGCCCCTCCAAGCAGTTCCGAGTCAAATTTTAGCTGCTCCCCCAAAGCTCACAGTCTCTACAAGTCTTATCCCAGATGAGAATCAGGACTGATACTCTGTCCCACGCTCTCCAGTAAACCTCTTTCCTTCGCCCTTTTTATTTTTTTTTAGTTAAGTGCTGTTAAAGGGGAACTCCACAGGAAACAGGGGAGAAGTGAAGGGAGAGAAGACATAAATTCATGGGTCACCAGAGACGGGGATCAGAAGACCTCCAGATATGACTCTGCAGACTCAAGACACCCGCACAGCTCAACTTGAGAACAGCTGACCAACTAGACCAGGAGCAAATCACTCAGAATCAGAGGCTGAAAAGTGTGTCCATCCACCCGCTGGAAATGAAAATGGCGAGGAGCTGGACTGGATGCTAAAAGCGATATGTCTCAGCTTAGTTTTCTGTTCTCTATCTCCACCTGCTATTTGATGGACACAACTATCCCACAAGTTCTGGAATAGTGGGAAAGCTACGTAAATGGAACACATTTAAAAAAAAAATCCCCCCACAAGTGCTGCGTTACATTTGGGATTAAATCTCACTTTAAACCCAGATTCTATCAAATTTTAGTGAAAGGGTCCCTAAATAAATAAATAAAACCAAGGAATTAAAGACAGGGGGGGAAAAAAGGATTACAGTTCTTCTTCAGAACAGTTACAAAAATAATGCAATTAACATACACTGAAAAAATAATTAAATGTAGCTTTTACTAAAACTTTAAGGGTCCAATATTCATCCGGTGGCCATCAGCATTTTGTTGACTGTCACCAATGCTAAATCCAGAAATTCAATGCCTGACCATGTTCGTTCAAGGGAATTGAATTTCTGGATTTGGGAAGCCAACTAACATATAGCCGGTTAAGTGCAATATTCAGCACTTAACCGGCTTATGGCTTATCGCGTAAAAATAGGACTGACTTATATGGGCCTATTTATGTGGTTATCTGGCCAGTTAAGTTCTGAATGTCAGCATTTAACCGGCCAAGTGCTGACTCCACTCCCGGGAACATCCCCAAAATAGTCTGTTTTTAGTTTGGCGCTAACCAGCTAAGTGTTGCTGAAAATGACCAGTTAGCCCTAAACAAGTGATTTAACCAGCCAGGAGCTATTTCTAGCCAGTTAAATCATGTTCAATATCAACCCCTAAGTTTTTGGCTCAGATTTTTACTTTTATAGCACTTTCATTTTGTTTAACCCATTAGTTTTTTTCTTGATCCTGTGGGCCTCCAGCTCAGTCGCAACCCCAGTTCGACATCTGGCACTTGCTGAAAAGTTAACAAAAATTAGCAGCTACCCAGAGATTTCTCTCAATAAAAGCTCATGGAACAGTAGCGAAGAGAGGGCAGATCTGATTAAGCTGTAAACCCAAAAAGAATCAGCAGGAAACTGCCAGGTCAAAAGAGGTATATTGTAAAATATATTCAGATAATAAAGAACCTTTTGGTAAAAAAACAAAACAAAAAACTCATTACGTCCATTAGATCTCTTGTGTGTAGGAATGGCACAGAAAAGCATTGCATTATCTAGTATCAACTCTTTTCACTAGATGGTGCTGTTTCTAAAGCTATCTATTTTTCTGCATGAAAGAAGATGTTCAGACCAAGGGCTCTGCTTACTAAAGTGCGCTAGCGTTTTTAGCGCATGCACAAAATTAGGGCACGCTGTGTAGGCGCCCACAATATTCCTATGGGCACCTACACAGCTAGCATGCACTAAAAGCACTAGCGTGCCTCTAGCGTGGCTTAGTAAACGAGGCCCCTAGAGACTAAGGGCCCGGTTTACTAAGCCACGTTGTAGGCGCGCTAGCGTATTTAGCGCGCGCTAACTGCAGGCACGTGCGGTGAGTTAGTAAACAGCGCCCTAAGGCCCTTAACCCTAATCCGACCAACTGAAGTCCCACGAGACCCCAACATATTTTTATGTTGGGGTCTTGTGGGACGTCAGTTGGTCGGACAGTTGGTCGGATTGTGGGTCTGTGATTATTTGTTATAACACACAAATAGCCCAACATATTTTAAGTTGGACAGTTGGTCGGACTCCAGTTTGTGGGTCTCTGATTGGCGACCATTGGAACTCGGATACTGAGCCTGATAGACCTTCAGTCTGGGCCAGTATGGCAATTGTGATCAATTTTCATTAATCTGGCAAGATGAACTATTAGAAATGTAATCTGAAATCAAACAAATCATTTATGTTGTAAAATTTATGTTGTCAGGAAATATTTTTTCACGGAGAGGGTGGTAGACGCTTGGAATGCCCTCCCGCGGGAGGTGGTGGAGATGAAAACGGTAACGGAGTTCAAACATGCGTGGGATATGCATAGAGGAATCCTGTGCAGAAGGAATGGATCCTCAGAAGCTTAGCTGAAATTGGGTGGCGGAGCAGTTGGGGGGAAGAGGGGGTGGTGGTTGGGAGGCGAGGATAGGGGAGGGCAGTCTGTAACAGAGCCGGTGATGGGAGGCGGGACTGGTGGTTGGGAGGCGGGAAATACTGCTGGGCAGACTTACAGTGGGGGAAATAAGTATTTGATCCCTTGCTGATTTTGTAAGTGTGCCCACTGACAAAGACATGAGCAGCCCATAATTGAAGGGTAGGTTATTGGTAACAGTGAGAGATAGCACATCACAAATTAAATCCGGAAAATCACATTGTGGAAAGTATATGAATTTATTTGCATTCTGCAGAGGGAAATAAGTATTTGATCCCCCACCAACCAGTAAGAGATCTGGCCCCTACAGACCAGGTAGATGCTCCAAATCAACTCGTTACCTGCATGACAGACAGCTGTCGGCAATGGTCACCTGTATGAAAGACACCTGTCCACAGACTCAGTGAATCAGTCAGACTCTAACCTCTACAAAATGGCCAAGAGCAAGGAGCTGTCTAAGGATGTCAGGGACAAGATCATACACCTGCACAAGGCTGGAATGGGCTACAAAACCATCAGTAAGACGCTGGGCGAGAAGGAGACAACTGTTGGTGCCATAGTAAGAAAATGGAAGAAGTACAAAATGACTGTCAATCGACAAAGATCTGGGGCTCCACGCAAAATCTCACCTCGTGGGGTATCCTTGATCATGAGGAAGGTTAGAAATCAGCCTACAACTACAAGGGGGGAACTTGTCAATGATCTCAAGGCAGCTGGGACCACTGTCACCACGAAAACCATTGGTAACACATTACGACATAACGGATTGCAATCCTGCAGTGCCCGCAAGGTCCCCCTGCTCCGGAAGGCACATGTGACGGCCCGTCTGAAGTTTGCCAGTGAACACCTGGATGATGCCGAGAGTGATTGGGAGAAGGTGCTGTGGTCAGATGAGACAAAAATTGAGCTCTTTGGCATGAACTCAACTCGCCGTGTTTGGAGGAAGAGAAATGCTGCCTATGACCCAAAGAACACCGTCCCCACTGTCAAGCATGGAGGTGGAAATGTTATGTTTTGGGGGTGTTTCTCTGCTAAGGGCACAGGACTACTTCACCGCATCAATGGGAGAATGGATGGGGCCATGTACCGTACAATTCTGAGTGACAACCTCCTTCCCTCCGCCAGGGCCTTAAAAATGGGTCGTGGCTGGGTCTTCCAGCACGACAATGACCCAAAACATACAGCCAAGGCAACAAAGGAGTGGCTCAGGAAGAAGCACATTAGGGTCATGGAGTGGCCTAGCCAGTCACCAGACCTTAATCCCATTGAAAACTTATGGAGGGAGCTGAAGCTGCGAGTTGCCAAGCGACAGCCCAGAACTCTTAATGATTTAGAGATGATCTGCAAAGAGGAGTGGACCAAAATTCCTCCTGACATGTGTGCAAACCTCATCATCAACTACAGAAGACGTCTGACCGCTGTGCTTGCCAACAAGGGTTTTGCCACCAAGTATTAGGTCTTGTTTGCCAGAGGGATCAAATACTTATTTCCCTCTGCAGAATGCAAATAAATTCATATACTTTCCACAATGTGATTTTCCGGATTTAATTTGTGATGTGCTATCTCTCACTGTTACCAATAACCTACCCTTCAATTATGGGCTGCTCATGTCTTTGTCAGTGGGCACACTTACAAAATCAGCAAGGGATCAAATACTTATTTCCCCCACTGTATATGGTCTGTGCCCTGAAAAGGACAGGTACAAATTCAAGGTAAGGTATACACATATGAGTTTGTCATGGGCAGACTGGATGGACCATGCAGGTCTTTTTCTGCCGTCATCTACTATGTAACTATGTAAAAATGACAATTTTCCTATTTATAATTTGCACAGATGGGCCTGATGTAAAAAAGCAAACAAAAAACCTATGGGAGGCCTAATTTGGTAGTTTACTTCAAAATTAGCGTACATTTTTGTGTAGTAAGGGCTTCTTTTACAAAGCCGTGCAGCAAATGAGAGGAAGCCCATAGGAATTGAATGGGCTGCCTCTCATTTTATTTATTTAGATTTCCTCACACCTTTTTCAGTAGTAGCTCAAGGTGAGTTACATTCAGGTTCTCTGGATCAGGAGCGTATCTGGACTCTGGCGGTAGGGGGGGCCAGAGCCAGAGAGAGGGGGCACATTTTAGCCCCCCCCCCCAACGACCCCCCCCCCCCCCGCCGCCATTGCCAGAACCTCCCCACCAACGACTCTCCACCCTCCCCCCCGCCGTCAACCCTCCCCCGCTGCCGTTGTTTACCTTTCCTGGCGGGGGACCCCAACCCCCGCCAGCCGACCCGACATCTTTAAAGTTCTTCTTCGGCCTCCGTGGCCGTGCTGTAGTTGACTGTTCAATCCAGTTCGGAGTCTGACGTCCCAGCACGTTGTCCTGCACGTACAACGTGCTGGGACGTCAGACTCCGAACTGGATTGAACAGTCAACTACAGCACGGCCACGGAGGCCGAAGAAGAACTTTAAAGACGTCGGGTCGGCTGACGGGGGTTGGGGTCCCCCGCCAGATGAAGAAATATCTTTAAAGGCGGCAAGCGGACCTCGGCTGGCGGGGGGTTGGGGTCCCCCGCCAGCAAAGGTAAACAACGGCAGCGGGGAGGGTTGACGGCGGTAGGGGGGTCCAGGGCAAAATCTGCGGGGGCCCAGGCCCCTGTGGCCCCACGCAGATACGCCCCTGCTCTGGATATTTCTCTGTCCCAGGAGGGCTCTCAATCTAAGTCTGTACCTGAGGCAATGGAGGGTTAAGTGACTTGCCCAAGATCACAAGGAGCAGCAGTGGGATTTGAAACGGCCACCTCTGGATTTCAAGACGGATGCTGTAACCACTAGGCCACTCCTCCACTTCAATCGGTAGTGCGGCTTTGTAAAAGAGGCCCTAAAATTACTTTTGATACAGGCAGGGTTTTGGCTTACAACATAATGAAGCCCCTTTACAAAAGTTTGGTAAATGCAAAGGCTGTGTGTTAACCCTTATTTTATCATCCTCACTTTAATATTCCCTTATCTCTTGTTTGTCCTGTTTGTCTGTCCTAATTAGATCGTAAGCTCTGTCAAGCAGGGACCGTCTCTTTATGTTCAAGTGTACAGCGCTGCGTACATCTAGTAGCGCTTTAGAAATGATAAGTAGTAGTAGTAGTAACTGCTAGGAGCGTTTTGAATGTGTTTCCATATCGCTACCACACAGAAAAAAAAATCCTTACTACGCAATAAGTGCAGTGACAGTGCAGATGTATTTACTGCCCTTCAATTTCCTCCTGCCGTTGATACGTGAAACGTGTTTTGTGTAATGCTTAGAGCCTGACAGCCCTGGAAACTATACATTGAAGAAAGGGAATTCTGGAATCACTCTTGTCATGACTGAGCACACCTCGATCCCTTGCCGTCCATTCCACAGTGTCCTTTCAAATCAATACAGAAAGTGTAGCTTGTAAATAATATGTAATTTTTGTTTTCCCAAGAGATGCGATATTGTTGAGAAGAGTGTTGCAGAGAGGAAATGGAGAAAGTGAGCCACAGATGCTCACCCCATGCTGATACCAAGGCAGCTGCAGAGATGAGATATTTTTGCATACCAAGACACAATGACTGAAAGAACATTGAGTTCCTGAGAAGCCATTTCCAATATTTGGATCACAGTAGAAGCAGCCTGATCTGTGTAGCAGAGATGGTGACAACTATAACTGTTGTTTGCTATACACTGCACAATATTGCAGTGACACGGGGGATACCCATGGAAGAAGAAACTTCTTGTGCAGAAGAGCCTTCCTGTCCAGCAGCTAAAAGAGCAAAACCTCATCACCATCATGAAGAAAGTCTGTACATCTTCTAATCCATTCTATGGATGGGAAAGGTGGGGATTGGGGTTCAGAGGTCAAAACTCCAACAACGCCAGAGTGAGAAGGATGGATAGGTGATTGGACACCAACGGAGACATAGTCTAGGGTGGGGAGAGGTGAATAATTCTAAAATTCTAGTATGAACCACTGAGCATGCAGAAAGCTTCTGTATCACTCTGCAACCTCACCTTGAGTATTGCATTCAATTCTGGTCGCCGTATCTCAAATAAGATATAGTGGAATTAGAAAGAGTTCACAGATGATCGACCAAAATGATAAAGGAGATGAAACTCCTCTCATATGAGGAAAGGATAAAGAGGTTAGGGCACTTCAGCTTGGAAAAGAGATGGCTGAGGGGAAATATGACTGGTGTAGAACGGGTAAAATGAATTGATTTTTTGTAAAATTATTTTTATAGATTTTACAAAAATACAACAACATGTTCAAAACAGAAAAACATGCACAATTTAGAAAAAAAAATATTAGATCCTTGGAGCTTGAATATGCTTCTAACTCAAAATTTAGAATTTTTCAAACACTTTGTAAATTTAATTCAGATTATATAATTCTATATGAAGTAAAATCTCTACTCATCAAATGGCCATTTTCGGAGCTAAATACTACTCGGAAAATAATAAGATGGGACGTTTACTGGCTAATGTATTAAAAGGAAAAAAAAGTAAAACAAAGGTAGTATCTCTCAGAGACTCAGATAGTAATTCTGTTGTCACGAATGAAACCCAAATTTTGAAGTTATTTCAAGACTTTTATAAACAGTTATATACTTCAGAATTATCTGTTTCAGATCAGTTTATTAAAGATTTTTTAAAATAATTTGTCATTTCCTAAATTATCTCAACAAGAAGCAAAATTATATGATTCACCATTTTCAATAAAAGACATTGAGCTAGCCATAAAATCTTTGCCTTTAAACAAATCACCTGGACCGGATGGTTTTGCTGCTGAATATTATACATTTTTTGCTAAAGAATTACCTCCTTTATTATTAGAATTTTTTTTGGTATCTCAAAGAGCCATTTTGTGGATGGCACATTTACAGAAGCAAAGATTATTGTACTGCCTAAACCAGATAGAGATTTGACCTTAGTTTCAAATTATAGACCAATTTCGTTAATTAACTTAGGGGTATGTTTACTAAGGTGTGTTAGCGTTTTTAACATGCCTGTAAATTTAAGGCACGTTAAATGCTAACGCGCCTATACATTTCTATGGGTGCGTTAGCGTTTAACACGTGTAAACCATTTACGAGCGTTAAAAATGCTAACGTGCCCATAGCGCCGCTTAGTAAACCTAGTCCCAGACAGTAAATTTATGCTAAATTACTTGCAATAAGGTTATCAAAAGTCCTGCAGGATATTATTCACTCTGATCAATGTAGTTTTATGGTTAATAGATCCACAAGTGATAACGCAAGGTTATTTTGTTAATATTCTCTCTGTGGCTAATCAACATGTAGATAACATGGTGGCCATTACCTCAGATGCGGAAATTATTTTGGTTTTGGATCTTTATTCATAAGTACGGTGAAGTTATTATACCAACAGGACGTCAGGCTCACAGAAACAGAATGAAGCCTTGCAGATCAGCCAGGATTCGTTCTGTTTCTGTGAGTCTGACGTCCTGCACGTACAACGTGAAGGACATCAGAAACAGAACGAAGCCTTCGGAGCAAGAAGAGGACCTCCTTGGCTGGCGGGGATTGGGGTCCCCCGCCAGCAAAGGTAGCCCACAGCGACGGCGGGGGAGGGTTGGTGGCGGGAGAGGGGGGGGTCGAGAGGGTCGTCAACAGGGGGGTCCAGGGCCAAATCTACAGGGGCCCAGGCCCTATGTAGCTACGCCACTGGCCTGTCTGCAAAACTGAATTTAGTCATGGTTACTTAAATGCAGATGCCTAAATTACACGCAAACCATGTGTATTCTATAACTATGTGCACAGATTTTAGAAATGTCGACAACCTGCCCATTCCACACTCATGGTGACTCAGAAGTTACACGCATCATGTTATAGAATAAATTTTGATAGTTCTGCTTGTAAATTCTAATTAATGCCAATTAGCATTAATTGATTGCTAAATGGCAATTATCAGCGCTAGTTGGCTTGTTAACTAATTAAGTTGCATATGCAAATCCAGAATACGACTGGATTTGTGCACGTGCAACTTAAATTGTGCTACATAGAATCTGGGGGTATATGTAAAAATTAAGAAGAAAGCCCCTAAGGAAGGTTGTTCCCAGTGGCATACTAAGGGCAGGGCAGTGGGGCAGTCCACCCCGGGTGCAGGCAGCAAGGGGGTGCACGGAGCAGTCATGCAGCTGTCAGCTCTTCCGGTTCCCTGCCCCCTCTGACATTACTTCCTGTTCCAGGGCAGGGGACCAGTGGAGCTGACAGACGCGCGACTACTTCGTACATGCATAGGCGGTAAGGATGATACACTTCGGGGGGGGGGGGGGGGCGTAGTGGCGTCCCATCCTCGATGGCAGCAAACTTCCTATTAAAGAACAATTAAGGACATTAACTCACTGAATTCTTTGTGTTAAGCCCTGGCTGAAAATCAGCACATTTTATAAAACAGTTCTGCTCTCTTTGGAGGAGATGCAAAAGCCAGCGAGGAAGTCTTTTTGGTTATATATTTATTTCCCATTGCAAAATAGGAAACACATGCATAATTTTCCAGCCCACCCACATCACACCCATAATACGCCTCTTCGAATCTCAGTATTCTAGGCATCTATAGGTATAAATAGCAGCTTTCTGAAATTGATATATACATATAGAGCCAATCTACATATCTAAATGCTGTTATTTATACATGTAGACATTTCATATTGTGCAGAAGAGAAGAGGCTCTTTCAACTGAAAGGAAGCTCTGGAATGAGGAGGCATAGGATAAAGGTGAACAAGAATAAACTCAGGAGTAATTTAAGGAAACACTTCTTTATGGGAAAGGGTGGTATATGTGTAGAAAGGCCTCCTGGTGGAGGTGGTGGAGATAAAAACTATCTGACTTCAGCAAAGCATGGGACAGGTGTACATATAATCTTTTAAGATAGAGGAAGGGATAATAGATGATATGGATAGGCAGACTGGATAGACCATATAGTAATTAGTGATTTATAGTTTATTTATATTCTGCCTATATCAGAAGTGGATTACAAGCAAGTGGAGGAGTGGCCTAGTGGTTAGGGTGGTGGACTTTGGTCCTGGGGAACTGAGGAACTGAGTTCGATTCCCGGCACAGGCAGCTCCTTGTGACTCTGGGCAAGTCACTTAACCCTCCATTGCCCCATGTAAGCCGCATTGAGCCTGCCATGAGTGGGAAAGTGCGGGGTACAAATGTAACAAAACTAAATAAAAAAAGACATGTATAATCATAAAACAATATACAATAATATTTTAAATAAAACTTTCAACAAATATTCAAACATAAATGCAAACAAAACTATAACATATCATAAACTACCACCATATACGTATATTCCAAACAAAATAACAGTTGGAAAAGGATCAGAAATTTTTATTTTTGTTTCATTTGTACCCCGCGCTTTCCCACTCATGGCAGGCTCAATGCGGCTTACATGAGGCAATGGAGGGTTAAGTGACTTGCCCAGAGTCACAAGGAGCTGCCTGTGCCTGAAGTGGGAATTGAACTCAGTTCCTCAGGACCAAAGTCCACCACCCTAACCACTAGGCCACTCCAGAAATGAGAAAAAAGACCTTGTCTCAAGAAATCTTTTTCTCTGTGAAATTGTGCTTTAATTCCTTTTCATGATGAATGTATTATCTTACACAAAATGTTCCTATACACTTATGGATGAACACTTGCTATTAGTATTTTTATTTTATTTTATTTTATTTATTTATGTAACGGCTCATGTGGACGGCAGCCACTCTAAACTCAAAGTCCTGGATTTCAAGCGAGCTGACTTTAACAAAATGGGAGAATACCTGAGGAAGGAGCTGATGGGCTGGGAGGACATACGAGAAGTGGAAGGACAGTGGTCCAGGCTAAAAGAAGTAATAAACAGGGCCACAGACCTTTATGTAAGGAGAGTAAATAAAAGCAAGAGAAAAAGGAAACCAATATGGTTCTCAAAGCAAGTGGCTGAGAAAATAAAGATTAAAGAGTTAGCGTTCCAAAAATATAGAAAATCTCAAGAGGAGGAACACGGGGAGGAATGCCGGATGAAACTGAAAGAAGCCAAGAGAGAGGTACGTCTGGCGAAGGCGCAAGCGGAAGAACACATGGCTAGAAATGTAAGGAGGGGAGACAAAAACTTCTTCAGGTATATTAGTGAAAGGAGAAAGACTATAAAGGGAATTGTGAGACTAAAAGATACAACAAAACACTATGTAGAAAATGATGAAGAAAAAGCCAATTTGCTAAATAGATACTTTTGTTCTGTTTTCACTGAAGAAAACCCTGGGGAAGGACCGAGAGGGACTGGCAAAAGTACACCTGAGAATGAGGTGGATAGAGCGCCGTTCACGGAAGAGAGTGTGTATCAACAACTTGGAAAGCTGAAGGTGGACAAAGCCATGGGGCCGGACGGGATCCACCCCAGAATACTGAGGGAGCTCAGAGAGGTTCTGGCGGGTCCTCTTAAAGACTTGTTTAATAAATCCTTGGAGACGGGAGAGGTTCCGAGGGATTGGAGAACGGCGGAGGTGGTCCCTCTTCACAAAAGTGGGGATAGGGAAGAAGCTGGAAACTACAGGCCGGTAAGCCTCACTTCGGTTATTGGAAAAGTAATGGAAGCCATGCTGAAGGAAAGGATAGTGAATTTCCTGGAAGCCAATAAGTTGCAAGATCCGAGACAACATGGTTTCACCAAAGGGAAATCGTGCCAAACGAATCTCATTGAATTCTTTGACTGGGTGACGGGAGAATTAAATCAAGGACGTGCTATGGACGTCATCTACTTAGATTTCAGCAAGGCTTTTGACACGGTTCCCCAAGGAGGCTCTTAAATAAACTAGACAGCCTGAAGATAGGACCCGAAGTGGTGAACTGGATTAGGAACTGGTTGACGGACAGACGCCAGAGGGTGGTGGTGAATGGAGTTCGCTCGGAGGAGGGAAAGGTGAGTAGTGGAGTGCCTCAGGGATCGGTGCTGGGGCCGATTCTGTTCAATATATTTGTGAGTGACATTGCCGAGGGGTTACAAGGTAAGGTTTGCCTTTTTGCCGATGACACCAAGATTTCCAACAGAGTGGACACCCCGGAGGGTGTGGAAAACATGAAAAAAGATCTGAAGAAGCTAGAAGAATGGTCTAACCTTTGGCAATTAAAATTCAATGCGAAGAAATGCAAAGTGATGCACTTGGGGAGTAGAAATCCAAGGGAGACGTATGTGTTAGGCGGGGAGAGTCTGATAGGCACGGACGGGGAGAGGGATCTTGGGGTGATAGTATCTGAGGACCTGAAGGCGACGAAACAGTGCGACAAGGCGGTGGCAGTAGCTAGAAGATTGCTAGGCTGTATAGAGAGAGGAGTGACCAGCAGAAGAAAGGAGGTTTAATGCCCCTGTATAAGACGTTGGTGAGGCCCCACCTGGAGTATTGTGTTCAGTTTTGGAGGCCGCATCTTGCGAAGGATGTTAAAAAAATGGAAGCGGTGCAAAGAAAAGCTACGAGGATGGTATGGGATTTACGTTCCAAGACGTATGAAGAGAGGCTTGCTGACCTGAACATGTACACCCTGGAGGAAAGGAGGAACAGGGGTGATATGATACAGACGTTCAAATATTTGAAAGGTATTAATCCGCAAACGAATCTTTTCCGGAGATGGGAAGGCGGTAGAACGAGAGGACATGAAATGAGATTGAAGGGGGGCAGACTCAGGAAAGATGTCAGGAAGTATTTCTTCACGGAGAGGGTGGTGGACGCTTGGAATGCTCTCCCGCGGGAGGTGGTGGAGATGAAAACGGTAACGGAGTTCAAACATGCGTGGGATATGCACAGAGGAATCCTGTGCAGAAGGAATGGATCCTCAGAAGCTTAGCTGAAATTGGGTGGCGGAGCAGTTGGGGGGAAGAGGGGGTGGTGGTTGGGAGGCGAGGATAGGGGAGGGCAGACTTATACGGTCTGTACCAGAGCCGGTGATGGAAGGCGGGACTGGTGGTTGGGAGGCGGGAAATACTGCTGGGCAGACTTATATGGTCTGTGCCCTGAAAAGGACAGGTACAAATTCAAGGTAAGGTATACACTTATAGGTTTTTCGTTGGGCAGACTGGATGGACCATGCAGGTCTTTTTCTGCCGTCATCTACTATGTTACTATGTATTTTTGTTACATTTGTACCCTGCGCTTTCCCACTCATGGCAGGCTCAATGCGGCTTACATGGGGCAATGGAGGGTTAAGTGACTTGCCCAGAGTCACAAGGAGCTGCCTGTGCCTGAAACGGGAATTGAACTCAGTTACTCAGGATCAAAGTCCACCACCCTAACCACTAGGCCACTCCTCCACTATTGCTACTATTGGAGATTCTACATGGAATGTTGCTATTCCAACATTCCATGTAGAAGTCAGCCCTTGCAGATCACCAATGTGGCCTCGCAGGCTTCTGCTTCTGTGAGTCTGACGACCTGCACGTATGTGCAGGACGTCAGACTCACAGAAACAGAAGCCTGCGCAGCCTTCTACATGGAATGTTGCTAGTGGAATAGCAACATTCCATGTAGAATCTCCAATAGTAGCAACATTCCATGTACAGTCTCCAATAGTATCTATTTTATTTTTGTTACATTTGTACCCTGTGCTTTCCCACTCATGGCAGGCTCAATGCAGCTTACATGGGGCAATGGAGGGTTAAGTGACTTGCCCAGAGTCACAAGGATCTGCCTGTGCCTGAAGTGGGAAGTGAACTCGGTTCCTCAGGACCAAAGTCCACCACCCTAACCACTAGGCCACTCCTCCTCTATTTATTAACACATATAGAGGGATATTTTTGAAAGGAACGTCTAAGTTGGAATTTGGATGTCTTTGTAAAATGTCCAAATTCAGAGGCGGGGAAAAGGTTATTTTCGAAAAAAGATGGATGTCCATCTTTGTTTTCGAAAATACCATGGACGTCCTTGAATTTAAACGTCTTTGATTTTCGGCAATTTTCGAACGCAAAGACATCCAAGTCTAAAACGTCCAAAGTCAAGCCATTTAGACATGGGAGGAGCCAGAATTTGTAGTACACTGGTCCCCCTGACATGCCAGGACAGCAATCGGGCACCCTAGGAAGCACTGCAGTGGACTTCATAAAATGCTCCCAGGTACATACCACCCTTAGCTTGTGTATTGAGCCCCCCAAAACCCACTACCCCCAACTGTACACCACTACCATAGCCCTTACGGTAAAGGGGGGGCACCTATATGTGGGTACAGTGGGTTTATGTTGGGTCTTGGAGGGCTCGCTGTTTTCCTCCACAAATGTAACAGGTAGGGGGGGTATGGGCCTGGGTCCACCTGTCTGAAGTGCACTGCACCTATTACTAAACTACTCCGGAAAACTGCATGAACTGTCATGGACGTGAGTATGACATCTGAGGCTGGCAAGTAATATTTTTAATGATGTTTTTTGAGGGTGGGAGGGGGTTAGTGACCACTGGGGGAGTAACGGGAGGTCATCCCTGATTCCCTCCAGTGGTCATCTGGTCATTTCGGGCACCATTTTGTGCCTTATTCGTAATAAAAAGAGGTTTGGGTGAAAACGTCCAAGTTTTAGTCATGGACGTCTTTGCTTTTTTCCATTATGGCTCAAAGACGTCCAAGTCTTAGGAACACCCAAGTCCCGCCTCAAACACATCTCCGATATGCCCCCTTGAGATTTGGACACCCTTGCGACAGACTTCTGATAAAGACGTCCAAAATCGAGTTTCGATTATACTGATTTGGACGTCTCTGTGAGAAGGACGTCCAAGTGCCGATTTATGTCACTTTTTGGACGTCCATGTCTTTCGAAAATGAGCCTGATAGTCTTCTTATTCACAGAGCTGACATCATGTCAACTCCAAGAAGGACTGTTTGCTTACCTTAGCAGCTATCTGCAGGCCAACTTCGTCGGCTTCGTTCTCCAAAGTTCTACTGTAAGGCCTTTCAAACATAAACTGGGGAAAAAAAAATCCCAAAAGTTAAGCCATGGAAATAATCTTTTTCCCCATCATCATACAAATTCAACGGTATAGAAAAGCATGCTATCTTTATTGTATCATTTGAATTGTTTTTTAACCCATTTGCTACCTCTTAAAATTAAAATACATGGAATAGCCAAATGGCCTACAGTAGCACCATGTGTACAGTGCTTTGATTGTTGGCTTAGGATCCAGCACTTTAGAACGACCAGCATTAGAAATAAGGCAGCGCTATTTTGCAATCACTGGGAGAACAGAATACCAGAGTTTTCTCTAATAGAACACCCACTTGTTAAACACAGAAACACAAAACATGATGGTAAAAAGATCTTTATAACCCGTTCAACCAGCCCATTCATGTTGTTCAATTCTACAGCCCCTTCCTCGCCCTCAAAGACCCTCTCTGCTAGTCCCATGCTCTCTTGAATTCAGATACTATCCTTGTCCCCCACTCAAAGCATATCAAATGAATGTGATATAAAACACGCATTCTTGTTCTCAGGGCTTTTTTTGAGGGGGTACTTGGGGGTACTGAGTACCGGCACCTTTTCTATTGTCTGCTAAAATTGGCCCATGGTCCCCAAGTTTTAATGAAAGAGCTCAGGCTCTACACACCAATTCTTCCTTGTCATAGATTCTGTGGCTGGTTGAAGGGGGCCTGGCTATTATGGGGTGGGTCCCTCAGTGATCTCCCCACCCCTAAAGGGTGGCCTAGCGTTTGAGTACCGGCACCTTTTTCACTGGAAAAAATGTACTGCTTGTTCTTGATCTGTCCAATTCTACAGTCCCTGCTAAGTTTTATTTTAGTTCCATACTCTTTCCATCAGTGGCGTAGCTATGTGGGGCCAGGGGGGCCTGGGCCCCCGTAGATTTGGCCCTGGACTCCCCTGCCGACAACCCTCTCGACCCCCCTCCCGCCGACAACCCTCCCCCGCCGTCACCATGGGCCACCTTTGCTGGCGGGGGACCCCAATCCCCACCAGCCGAGGAGGTCCTCTTCTTCCCGTGAAGGCTTCGTTCTGTTTCTGAAGTCCTGCACATACAACGTGCAGGACGTCAGAAACAGAACGAAGCCTTTGCGGGAAGAAGTGGACCTCGGCTGGCGGGGATTGGGGTCCCCTGCCAGCAAAGGTAGGCAACGGCGGAGGACGGTTGGCGGTGGGGGGGGGGGGTCGAGAGGGTCGTCGGCAGGGGTCAGTGGGTGGCGGGGGGGGGGGCAGTAATGGCGGGGAGGGGGTCAGCGGCACCTGGGGGGGGGGCTAAAATGTGCCTCCTCACCTCGGGCTCTGGACCCCCCTCCCGCCGAAGTCTGTCTACGCCCCTGCTTTCCATATAAGGATCCTTTGTGTTTATCCCACGCGTTTCTGAATTCTCTCACCGTTTTTGTCTCCACAACCTCCACCATCCTTTGTAGACTCAAATTCTTATACAAGTTTATTTAAAAACTGCAGCCTCTTAATTCTTCGGAGAGACTAGAATTACAGTGGAATCATACTTTTGCAACCGCTGAAATATCATCTTAAACCAAAAAAAAAGAAAACTGCAAAAAAGACAGTGCAACCTTTCCCTCATGAAAAGGCCCTGTTAAAGCAAAATGAAGAACAACAACTATGCATCAAGTTTAGAAGACATGGACCCAAAAACACATATGGAAAGGAAAAGGCATGTGAATGGAGAATATTTAATTATTTTTTTCAGTTTCATTGTAAGCATGGGTTGCTGTTTTACAACATGCATTTATATATTTTTTTTTACAAATAGAAACAGTATTTCACAGGCAGAGGGAGACTGATAATTCAAAAAAAAATCATCAAAACGATTTATTATTTTGGCTCTCTTTCATGATAGTCTATCCCCAGAAAGGAATATAAATTTTTGCAAGAAGTCATAGTAGAAGATTCACAATACATTACTACTACTACTTATCACTTCTATAGCGCTACAAGGCATACGCAGCGCTGTACACCATACATGAAAAGACAGTCCCTGCTCAAAGAGCTTACAATCTAAATATGGAATGTTGCTAGTGGAATAGCAACATTCCATGTAGAATCTCAAATAGTAGCAACATTCCATGTAGAATCTCCAATAGTAGCAACATTCCATGTAGAATCTCAAATAGTAGGAACATTCCATGTAGAATCTCAAGTAATAGCAACGTTCCAGAATCTCAAATAGTAACACCATCCCATGTTCCACTGCACTAACCACTAGGCTAGTCCTCCACTAGCAACATTCCATCTAGAAGCCTGCCCTTGCAGATCAGCAATGCGGCCGCGCAGGCTTCTGTTTCTGTGAGTCTGACGTCCTGCACGTACGTGCAGGACGTCAGACTCACAGAAACAGAAGCCTGCGCGACCGCGTTGCTCATCTGCAAGGGCAGGCTTCTACATTACTACTACTTATCACTTCTATAGTGCTACAAGGCATACACAGCGCTGTACACCATACACGAAAAGACAGTCCCTGCTCAAAGAGCTCACATTCTAAATAGGACAGGCAAACAGACAGAACTACTTATTTCTAAAGCGCTACTAGACATACGAAGCGCTGTACACTTGAACATGAAGAGACAGTCCCTGCTCGACAGAGCTTACAATCTAATTGGTTCAGAATTCAGTACAGTACACACTACACTCAAGAACAATACTGCACGTCCCTCAATAAACAATCTACCATACCAGAAAGCCGGCTATGGTGCCAAGGTAAAATTTTATAACATTTCAAGACTCAATGAGTGGCGTGGAGGAGTGGCCTAATGGTTACTGTAGTGGGCTGAGAACCAGGGGAACCAGGATCAATTCCCACTGCAGCTCCTTGTGACTCTGGGCAAGTCACTTAACCCTTCAAATTTAAATTGTGAGCCCCCCAGGGACACAGAAAAGTACCTGAATATAATATTGTACCACAGAAAGGCGGCATATTAAAAGCATTACCCTTACCCAATGCAACATTTTAAACAGCACTCTTTTAAATGTGGTGTGAAAGCCAATTCCTCTAGTCACTTAACTCTTACCTCTTTCAACTTTGACTGGATCCACTGGCCTAAGATGGCAAGACTATCCATTGGACAGATTGCCCAAATCATCATAAGAGAAATGAGAAGCAGGAAGTCCAAAAGGTGGGCTACACTGCCCTTCTCTGCCTGAAAACACACAAAAAAAAATCAATTTGCTTAATGCATCTTTTTTATATATATATTTTAAAAAATTGAAGCTGCAAGATTGGTATTATCAGAACCCAAATGCTTCTATTTATCCTTCAGAACAGTTAGAGCACAGGAAGCAAAGACATGAACTTCCCCGGGAAACAACCTTTATTCTGCTTACTAAGGGCCCTGTTTACTAAGCCAAGCTAGAGGCGCGTTAGGGAACGGAAGGGAAATGGGACTTGATATATCGCTTTTCTGAGGTTTTTGCAACTACATTCAAAGCGGTTTACATAGAATATTCAGGTACTTATTTTGTACCAGGGGCAATGGAAGGTTAAGTGACTTGCCCAGAGTCACAAGGAGCTGCAGTGGGAATTGAACTCAGTTCCCCAGGATCAAAATCCACTGCACTAACCACTAGGCTACTCCTCCACTAGCAACATTCCATGTAGAAGCCTGCCCTTGCAGATCAGCAATGCGGCCATGAGTCCTGCACGTACATTGAATAGTGGAATAGCAACATTCCATCTAGAATCTCAAATAGGGAAAGGGAAATGGGACTTGATATACCGCCTTTCTGAGGTTTTTGCAACTACATTCAAAGCGGTTTACATATATTCAGGTACTTATTTTGTACCTGGGGCAATGGAGGGTTAAGTGATTTGCCCAGAGTCACAAGGAGCTGCAGTGGGAATTGAACTCAGTTCCCCAGGATCAAAGTCCACTGCACTAACCACTAGGCTACTCCTCCACTTGCTTCTAGCGACCGCTAACCATTAGCGCTCGCTGTGTAGGCGCCCACAATATTCCTATGGGCGCCTACAGTTAGCGTGCGCTAATTTTGTGCACGCGCTAAAAATGCTAGCGCACCTTAGGAAACAGGGCCCTAAGGAAATAATACAGGTGAAGCAAAGCAGAGGACAATGCAGGTTAATCTGTTCGTCTAATGTTTATTGTTTTAATCTTTAAAAAAAAAGCTTATGTGTATGGTTTATCTGATCCATGAGAAAATAAGTGCACAGAGATAAACAATCAACCTATAGCCACCAAATTTTCGGGATAGCTATATCTATATAAATGTTAGAAACCAAAATGTTTTGCCCCCCAAAAAAATTCTGGATCTAACCAATATTCATGTTTATGAATTGCTTGTTGTACCACCCTTCAATAGGATATCACAGTACATAGAGCAAAACTCCCAATAAGAATACATTTACTAAGTCCAAGAAAACTATAACAAAGGGTGAAAGAAAAATGAGTATCAGAAGAAACAATGAACAAAGAGTTGACAGAAAGGTTTCCTGCTGCATATGGTAACCGCCAACACTAGCCAATCCCACTGAGTTCATATGCGATAGTACTGTAATGCATCTTAACACCAGATTTAAATTTATGATAGGAACTTGTTTGAAGGCCCTTAGGGTTGGCGTTCCAGGGCACCAAAATATAAAAAGCTGAACTATGTGTATCTCCCAACTGAGCATGGTCTGGAGGGGGAATTGACAACATTCTGTCATGCTGAGACCATAAAAACTGAATTAGCTGCCAAAGAACGTATTACTTTCAAAATCTGCACACTGGTCCACAAAATTATCTACGGCCAAGTCCCAGGATACATGACAGAACTTACAGACCTACCACTCAGAAACATAACCAGATCATCTCGAACATACCTAAACCTCCACTATCCAAACTGCAAAAAAATTAAATACAAAACAACCTATGCGTCCAGCTTCTCCTATACAAGCACACAATTACGGAACGCACTGCCAAAAGTTGTGAAGGCAACCTACGACCACCTAAACTTCAGGAAATCATTAAAGACCTACCTGTTCAAAAAGGCATACCCCGCCGACCCAACATAAATGCCTGCACTCTGCAACACAACATAACCAAAGCTTGTACTGGACACTAAATAATCTTTCCTCTCCTTGATTCCCATTGTAACTGAAACATATGTTCCTTACTCAACCATAATACCACCTGTATTTGTTTCTTTACCGGACTGGCGAATGCCTCTACGGTACTATGTAAGCCACATTGAGCCTGCAAACAGGTGGGAAATTGTGGGATACAAATTAACAAATAAATAAATAAATGTTGGCAAGAAATATACAGGGGACCTTTTACTAAGCTGCGTAGGTGCCTACACGTGCCCAACGAGCGTGCCAATTCAGAACTACCGCCCAGCTACCACGTGGCCCGGGCGGTAATTTCATTTTTTACACAGGTCCACTACGCATGCCAGAAAATATATTTTATTTTCCGGTGTGCAGCGCTAACCGGGCGGTAATCGGCATTGTACGCATTCAGACGATTACTGCTCAGTTAACGCACAAGACCTTACCGCTAAGCCAATGGGTGACGGTAATATCTCAGGCCCAAAATGGACATGCACCAATATTTATTTCACCACCTGTCCATTTTGGATCAAAAACAAAAAAGCCTTTTTTGTAGGTGCGCTGAAAAATGGACCTGCGTGGGTCCAATATACACATCTACAACAGCGCAAGCCATTTTTCAGCGCGCCTGCAAAAATGGCTTTTTTTTAAATCCAAAATGGACGTGCGGCAAAATAAATATTTGTGCTTGACCATTTTGGGCCTGAGACATTACCGTCACCCATTGGCTTAGCGGTAAGGTCTTGTGCGTTAACCGAGCAGTAAAAGGACCCCTCAGTGTCAGAGTTCAAAGGTAAAAGACTTTTTCCCATGAAACCTATATGTCTGTGTATCTATTATTTCCTCAACCATTCAATTTACAACTTGCAACAAACATTCAAAAAGCAAAACAGTGAAAGAATGGAAAAAAAAAAAAAGACCACAAGGTAGCAATATTGTTTAATATTAGGATACTTCCATCTTTTGAAATTGAAAGGGGGGGGGGGGGGCTCATTACCTTCTAAGCCCAGTGCAGATGTCTCCACAGGCAAGTCACTACAACTCCTGTCCCACTGGTGCACCCACACAACAGGAAGCATATGTAAACATTTGGGGGGGGGAGGGGGAGAGGCAGAACTACCACAACAGAATAGACCTCCCAAAATCTGACCAACCTACCTAGAGCAGCGGCACATAATCAAAATTGTGTGGTTTATAATCATATGGCAGAAGGACAATCAATGGGACACTGTTACCAGGGTATAAATTAAAATGATAGGGTAGAACAAATTGGAGAAGAGGTTGTGCTGTATGTGAAAAAGGGAATTGAACCAGTCAAAATAAAAATTCTGCATGAAACAGGCAGCAATATGGAATCCTTATGGATAGAAATTCCATTTGGGAAGGAAAGGAATATACACAGAGTTGTACCACCATCCGCTAGGCCAGAACGATCAGACAGATGAAGATATGTTAAATTAGAAAAGCTAGAAAATTTTGCAACAGTATAATAACAGCTGAATTAAATTACCCCAATACCTGACTGGTTAAATTTCACATCAGGAGGGTTCTAGGGAGGTAAAATTCCTAGACGAAATAAATGACTGCTTCTTGAAATCGACAAGAGGGGGAGCTATTTTACATCTAGTCCTTAGCGGAATGCAGAACTTAGTACAAGAGGTAACGTGTTGGGTCCACTGGGAAACAGTGATCGTAACATGATCAAATCTGAGTTAATAACTGGAGTGCAGTCACTAAGGAAATGTACTGTAGCAGCATTTAATTTTCAAAAGAGCAACTATGATAAAATGAGGAAAACGGTTAAAAAAGAAACGGCTGAATGGCTCAGCTACAAAGGTTAGGACTTTAAATCGGGCATGGATGTTGTTTAAAAATACCATTTTGGAAGCACAGACCAGATATATTCCATATATTAATAGATGATTGGGGTGGGGGGGGGGGAGCAAACGACAGCAGCATGGTTAAAGGAAGAAGTGAAAGAGGCTAGTTCAGCCAAAAGACCATTTTTCATAATATGGAAAAAAGACCCAAATGAAGAAAACAAGAAGCAACATAACCACTAGCAACTTAGATGCAAAAGCATTGATGAAGAAAGCCAAAACAGAATACAAAGAGAAAGTTGCCTCGGAGGTAAAAACTGATAGTAATTTTTTCAGGTATATCAGAAGCAGAAAGCCTGTGAGGGAATCTGTAGGACCGTCAGATCATCAAGGAAGGCCATAGCAGAGAGGCTGAATGAATTCTTTGCCTGGGTCTTTACTGAAGAAGATAAGAGATCTTACCTGTACAAGGGATGGTGTTCAAGGGTGATGACGCACAGGAACTGAACGACATCTCAGTGAACCTGGAAGATGTACTGAAAGAAATCGACAAATGGTATACACCCCAGGGTACTGAAAGAACTCAAACGTGAAACTGCAGATCTGCTGTTAATGATCTGTAACCAGTTGTTAAAATCGTCCATAGTACCTGAAGATTGGAAGGTGGCCAATGTAATGCCTATTTTTAAAAAGGGATCCAGGGGTAAGCCCGATGTCAGTGCTGGGCAAAATAGTGGAAATGATTTTAAAATAATAAAATCACTGAACATATAGACAAACATGGTTTAATGGGACAGAGTCAACATGGATTCAGTGAAGGGACGTCTTGCCTCACCGATCTGCTTCATTTCTTTGAATGCAAGAATAAACATGTCGATAAAGGTGAGCTAGTTGATGTAGTGAATCTAGATTTTCAGAAAATGTTTGATAAAGTCCATCATGAAAGAGTGCTGAGAATTAAAAACCCATGGGAAAGCAGGCAATGTTCTGTTGTGGATTACGAATCAGTTGATGGATAGAAAACAGAAGGTAGGGTCAAATGGCCAATTCTCTCAGTGGGAAGGGTGAATAGTGGAGTGTCCAAGGGATCTGTACTAGGACCAGTGCTATTTAACTTATTTATTAATGATCTGGAAATGGGAAAAATCAGTGAGGTGATTAAATTTGCATACGACACATAACTATTCAAAGTTGTTAAAACGCATGCGGATTGTGAGAAATTGCAGGAAGACCTTAGGAAACTGGAAGACTGGGAATGCAAACGGCAGAAGAATTTTAATGTGGACAAGTGGAAAGTGATGCACATTGAGGAGAATAATCCAAATCATAGTTATTTGATACTAGGTTGGTTTATTTATTTATTTATGTATTTATAGCATTTATATCCCACATTTTCCCACCCATGGGCAGGCTCAATGTGGCTTACATCAGTCTGAAAGACATGCATCAAACAGACAATAAACAATCAAGTACATTCTTTTAACAGGGTAAAATCTCCTGGTAGTTTTGGAAAAAAGCTATTAGAAATAAATCCCAGCTTGGTTCTAATTTACCTGGAAGCCCAAACAGAGAAGGAAGAAAGTTCTGGGTCAAAAGAACAGTAAAAGAAAATATTAGTCTCCTGCTCCTTTCACTCAATGTGGTTGTTACTCATATTGAATTTTGGAAATAGTGGGCTATATGGTTTTAATAAATAAATACAATATCATGGGCTTGATTAAGGCTCAAAGTGGAGGGAAGGCTTAGAAGGCAAGAATTACTGGGATTCAGATGGGGTTGTTGGGGGGAGTTTCTATAAGGATTTATTCTTTATCTTTGAGTAGAGAGGTGTGGTAGCCGTGTTAATCCACTTTTAAAGGTAATAAAACAAAATAAAACATGGAAAAGAAAATAAGATGATACCTTTTTTAATGGACATAACTTAATACATTTCTTGATTAGCTTTCGAGCCTATTTCCAATCTGACGAAGAAGGGCAACCTTTTTATGTCCAATTAAAAGGGTATCATTTTATTTTCTTTTCCATGTTTTATTTTGTTTTATTTCTATTGATTCTTTATCTTTGGAAGTTGTATTAATAACGGTTTTAACTCTGCCAAGAGGAGATAGAAGAATCAATTGTTACTACAGGAGTTGATACTTTGAAGGGAGGGCAGTGTAGAAAGGGTTGAAATGGTGAAAGGAAAGTTCAGGTTATTGTCTAAGAGATGTTGTATTCATAAGTTTCATTTTGCTAATCTTATGTATTTTTGCTAAGTTGTGTGACTGTACTTTCATCATAAACAAACAGAATGATTCTATCATCCAAAAATAAGTCAACTGTAAATATTTACCACATGACATTCACTGAAATTATTCTACTAAGTAGTGAATTACTGTCAGGAACTTGGGATGATGATTCTACATTACTTTGATGGGCACTGGTTTTACTTCTGATGTGGTTTACTTTTACTGTATTTGTGTATTTAATTTTGTACATCGCGGGAGGTGGTGGAAATGAAAACGGTAATGGAATTCAAACATGCGTGGGATAAGCATAAAGGAATCCTGTGCAGAAGGAATGGATCCTCAGGAGCTTAGTCGAGATCGGGAGACGGGGCTGGTGGTTGGGAGGTGGGGATAGTGCTGGGCAGACTTATACGGTCTGTGCCAGAGCCGGTGGTGGGAGGAGGGGCTGGTGGTTGGGAGGTGGGGATAGTGCTGGGCAGACTTATACGGTCTGTGCCAGAGCCGGTGGTGGGAGGAGGGGCTGGTGGTTGGAAGGCGGGGATAGTGCTGGGCAGACTTATACAGTCTGTGCCAGAGCCGGTGGTGGGAAGCGGGACTGGTGGTTGGGAGGCGGGGCTAGTGCTGGACAGACTTGTACGGTCTGTGCCAGAGCCGGTGGTTGGAAAGCGGGGCTGGTGGTTGGGAGGTGGGGATAGTGCTGGGCAGACTTATACGGTCTGTGCCAGAGCCGGTGGTTGGGAAGCGGGGCTGGTGGTTGGGAGGCGGGGATAGTGCTGGGCAGACTTATACGGTCTGTGCCCTGAAGAGCACAGGTACAAATCAAAGTAGGGTATACACAAAAAATAGCACATATGAGTTGTCTTGTTGGGCAGACTGGATGGACCGTGCAGGTCTTTTTCTGCCATCATCTACTATGTTATAATGTTACTATGTACTCTGCTTAGTTCTTAGGCAGAATAGAAATTTTTTTAATAAAATAAGTAAAGATCAAAGACTGAAAAGTGATTTCTGAGACCTGATTTCAGCACATATGTGCACATCCCGATAAACAAATGCACACAGAAACCAGACGATATGCCTGTCAAGGCGATGAGATATTTATGTGTATATTTGTACCACATCATTATTCAAAATCTCAAGCATGCAGAATAATTCCAGGCATGTAGACAGGTAACGCGGAGAACAGCAAGAACAAAATGTCAGAGCAATAAAGCCAGGACACTGTGTTACTACAATAAACAGGGTGGCTGTGGCACGTGAAGCCACATCAACACAATGAACAATGGGATTTCCATTACTTGTTTAAGGGCATTGCTAGGAACATAAAAGATGTTTTTGCTAGATCTCTGAACTGACAGGCAGTCATAATGGGTTATGCATGCGAGAACAGTGCTGGCGGAATGCTACATTCGGCTGGAATAAATAAACAATGCTTTAGAACGTTAATGTATTCCGAAGATGAGCTGAATTCAAATGCACTAAATGTCACTTGATAAAAAATGTAGTTCCCACTTATAAAGGGCAGTAGAATCATATGTATGTCTTCCAGCCGGAAATAACTGAAGGGTAACTGGATAATGTTTGGCACTGAAGCTGGAAAGCCAAAAATGGGGGGAATCTTTCAGGGAAAAGACGTTAATAATGAGATACTTAAAAGCCAAAAATTATTCTAGTTCCACATCAGAAATAAGTTACATAGCTGACTGCATGTTTGACACTGGTTTTTATTAATGTTGTTGGTTAAATTACCATTAACAATTACAGGTAATGCACAATCATAACAGCGATTAAAATTAACAACGACATTAACCTTGAGCACCTCCCCCACCATCACCACCACCCATTATGTAACCACCCAAGGAACCCTATCCCGGACCTACTTTAAGGATGCCTTGGTGATCCAGGGTAGGTCAAAATGGTGGCCACGACCTTTAGCAATAGTCTTGTGGTACTACTGTTAGGGACCTGAACTCTAACGGTACTATGAAGAGACTACCATCACAGGCCACTGTTTTGAATCCAGAGCCAGTACAGGCAGAAGTGACTGGGAACTGTTCCTGCCTGCCCTACCCTAGACCAGATGCTAATAATTCCCAATAAGACCACTGGTATATACACACCTGATAACCACAAAAAAAAAAAACAGGGTACTTAGCAAGCGCCCAAATGAGACTACCGCCAGGCCAGCATGCCCTCCTGGTGGTAATTTCAGACGTCCATCTTTTTTTGAAAATACGATTTTCCCCGCCCCCGGATTTCGACGTTTTGCAAACGTCCAAATCACAACTTGGACGTACCTTTCGAAAATGTCCCTCCATGACACATGATGGACTGCCTGAGAGAATGTGTGTGTAAACATTTGGCATTACCTGCACTCTATCATCCAAAGATTTCACTATTTTAGTATCACAGCATTTCAGACATTTCATTTAATTAGCTAAGAAGCACTTACCGTGTGTTCTAGCACAGCGTGAGCAATTTCATGCCCCAATATACACGATAGCTGATGAATATCTGTCACTGCTTTCAGTAAGCCAGTGAAAACAAATACTTGCCCATTCTGGAAGCAGAGAAATATTTAAAAAAAATTAAAATAAATAAATACGATGTGTGTGTCTTTATATACCTAAATTTAGTTCACACTTTTCATAATAGTTCAAGGTGAATTCTATTCAAGTACAGTATGTGTATAGCATACAGTATATACCAATCTATGCTGAAAACCCACCTTTTCACTGCTGCTTTTTAGCTCCTAGCCACTACTCAATTGCCCTCCCCTTGTCCCTTCCTTCCTTCTCACCCATTACTTCCCTCACCCGTAACTGTCTTGTCTGTCTGTATTATTTAGATTGTAAGCTCTTTTGAGCAGGGACTGTCTCTTTGTATCAGGTGTTCAGCGCTGTGTGCGTCTGGTAGCGCTATACAAATGCTAATAATAATATACTTATCAGTCTATTTAATAAGCTGCATTTGAACACAAACATTTAGACTTGGATTCAGTAAATGACGTCTAAAATGTAGGTGCGTCAGAATAACCCACATAGCGCTATTCTGTAAGCCATGTATACAGTAAGACTTGGTTTATAGAATAGCGCATAGGCCGGGAGAATGTGCGTTCCGGGAGAATGTGCGTACATTTAGGTGTGGCTATTTATGCCACTGAAAACCTGGTGTAAATACCTGCGCCTAAATGTACGCAAGTTCCCCCAAATTCTATAACACATGCAAATTTGATTGATGCCCCTGACGCGCCTACACTCCTCCCATGGCCACGCCCTTTTCAGTTATGTACACTGGAATTTACAAGGGCCTCTTTAGAAGACGTCTAAAAAGAAGCACATGCAAATTCCAATTATTCCCAGTGATAATTGGTTCTCGGACAATTATCACTAATTGGCTCGTTACTCAATTAAGCAGTGCTCATAAATTGGCTGCAAGTACAATTTAATGTGTGCTATTCACCACGCCTATACAGAATCCAGCCCTTAACAGATAACAGTATCCTGCTTATTTTCGAAAGAGAAGGCGGCCATCTTCCGACACAAATCGGGAGATGGCCGCCCATCTCTCAAGGCCAGCGAAATCGGCATAATCGAAAGCTGATTTTGGCCGCCCTCAACAGCAGTCAGTCGCAGAGCCGGCGAAAGTTTAAGGGGGTGTGTCGGAGGCGTACCGAAGGCAGGACGGGGTCGTTCTTAACACATGGCCGCCCTCAGCCGATAATGGAAAAAAGAAAGGTGGGCTTGACGAGCATTTGGTCAACTTTACTTGGTCCATTTATTTTTAGGACCAAGCCTCAAAAAGTGCCCCAACTCATCAGATGAGCACCGGAGGGAATAGGGGATCACTTCCCCGTACTCCCCCAGTGGTCACCAACCCCCTCCCACCCAAAAAAATAAAAAAAATTTTTTGCCAGCTTCTATGCCAGACTGAAATGTCATACCCAGCTCCATGACAGCAGTATGCAGGTCCCTGGAGCAGTTTTAGTGGGTGCAGTGAACTTTAGGCAGGCAGACCCAGGTCCATCCCCCTCCTACCTGTTACACTTGTGGTGGAAAGTGTTGAGCCCTCCAAAAAGCCCCAAAACCTACTGTACCCACCTGTAGGTGCCTCCCTTCACCCCTTAGGGCTATGGTTGTGGTGTACAATTGGGGGGAGTAGGTTTTGGGGGCAATTTGGGGGGGCTCGGCACCCAAGGGAAGGGAGCTATGTACCTGGGAGCAATTAATAAAGTCCACTGCATTGCCCCCTAGGGTGCCCGGTTGGTGTCCTGGCATGTGAGGGGGACCAGTGCACTACATATGCTGGCTACTCCCACGACCAAATGCCTTGGATTTGGCCGGGTTTGAGATGGCCGGCATCGGTTTCCATTATTGGCGAAAAACGAAGCCGCCCATCTCTAAGTCCGGCGATCTCACCATTTAGGTTGACTAAATATTGAGATTTGGCCGGCCCCAACCGTATTATCGAAACGAAAGATGGCCACCCATCTTTTTCGATTATACGGTTGGGGCCGGCCCTTCCCGGGGCAGTCCCTGGAGATGGGCGGCCCCGTTCGATTATGCCCCTCTATGTTAACTGTTAGTGTGTGCTAGTTTATTTATTTAATACATTTATGCCCCACATTTTCCCACTAGTTGTAGGCTCAATGTGGCTTACACATAACAGTAGGGTAGGCTACAGTTCAGAAAGTATAAATGAACAATGTAACAGTAGGTTATTAAGCGTATGGGTATCATATGAAACAACAAAAGATAGTACAGGGTAATACAAGATAATAAGGTCCATGGATTTTGCTGAAAACAGGAAAAATTAAGATTAGGTTGTCTGGAAGGTATACCTTTTTGAACATGGTGGTCTTCAATAATTTTCTGAAATTTAAATAATATGCATGTATGTGGGCAGATAGACACACAAATGCCAATATTTCAGCTATGTGCCATTCAATAAGGTGCCTAAATGTGGTGTTTCTTTTACTTGCTTAGTATCTTCTTGAAATAAACTTTCCGTGAAGTAATTCCAAGTTTCTGGAATTCCTTGCCAGATGGAATTAGACTACAACAGGATTATTTGTGATTCCTACTGAAAACTTGTGACTCCTTTTACAAAGCCGCGGTACTGATTCCCGTGCGGCAAATACAACAAAGCCCATAGGAATGAAAGGGCTTTGTCGCATTTGCTGCACTCAGAATCACTACCTGCATTCAACCCCCAACAAGGAAGGGTATGTAGAATCTCTACCTGTTTTCAAATCTATGCTGAAAACCCACCTTTTCACTGCTGCTTTTTAGCTCCTAGCCACTACTCAATTGCCCTCCCCTTGTCCCTTCCTTCCTTCCTTCTCACCCATTACTTCTCTCACCCGTAACTGTCTTGTCTGTCTGTATTATTTAGATTGTAAGCTCTTTTGAGCAGGGCCTGTCTCTTTGTATCAGGTGTCCAGTGCTGCGTGCGTCTGGTAGCGCTATACAAATGCTAATAATAATATGCCTTACAGGTAATGGGGAGATATTCTATATTTAGGTGCACTGGGCCATATTCTATAACTAGGCACGTAAATTTTGGAACGCCCACAAAGCGCCCATTTCCCCGCCCATAACCATGCCCCTTTGTGCCTGAATGCGTTAGAAGTTCGGCACATATTGTTACAGAATACGCTTAGCGAGTTGTGCACTTAAATTCCAATCAGTGCCAATTAGTGCTCATTATTGCTTAAGTGCTGTTATCAGCACTCATGATTGTTAGGCTTGTTAAATTATGCACATTGTTACAGAATCCGCGCCGAAATCTCTAGGCATGCTATATAGAATCCGGGGCTTCTCATTAACTGCTAACGTAGCAGGTAACAAAGAGCAGGCACACCACCACCTCATGAAGTGTAGCTAATATCATTGTGCCACTGATGCATGGTAGCAATCTTTGCTCTGTGTTAACTGCATGGCTGCTTTCCCTAAAGTGCTATGAACGCCCCCATATACAGAGGGCTTTTTCGGTTTCTGCTGGTTAGCTGCAAACCTTTTCGTGCAGCTCAGTAAATAGGGTCTCAATGAACAGTTCTTAACTGTGGTTAT
This sequence comes from Microcaecilia unicolor, assembly GCF_901765095.1. Lineage (NCBI taxonomy): Eukaryota > Metazoa > Chordata > Amphibia > Gymnophiona > Siphonopidae > Microcaecilia > Microcaecilia unicolor. The sequence continues at coordinate 152,554 of NW_021963024.1, forward strand.
CACAAGTCACGTCTATATTTGTTTTGCTTACTGGAAGCACAGAAGCATTAATGTCCGATTTCTCGACAACATGGAGAATCCATTCCATCTTGGAAATTCCTGGAAGGTCTCTGTTGGACTTTATTAGCTGGTCAATAATTATTTTAACAACTTGATAACGAGGATCATTCTCAGTTAGCATGTTCTCAGCAAACTCTTCCATTAACTGTGGAAGTAAAGAAATACTGCCAATTAGCAGCTTAAAAGAGATGCAGTGTAGCATTCATGCATCATTCCAACACACAATAAGGACTCAGGAACTATCTATAGTTATACAATGGGATGGAAGCAACCATAATTACTGAAATCTGCAAATGAGACCTCTATCATATCACACTGTACATTTTTCATCCTGATTTTTATTTAATTTCTGAGGTGACAGCCAATAACATATTTTGTAAGCAATTCTTACTTAACCACTCCCACCCTTATGGGTCTACTGCAGGGGTTATCAACCCTGTCCCTCAGGGAACACCTAGCAAGTCAAGTTTTCAGGATATCCACAATGAGAATGCAGGATATAAATCTGCATACGAAGGAGTCAGTGTTTGCAAATCTCTCTCATGGGTGTTCAGTGTGGATATCCTGAAAATCTAACTGGCTGAGTACGCCCCAAGGGCTGGGCTGAAAACTCCTGGTCTACTGGGACCTATGCAGACATCTCTTTAATGACTACAGTACCAAAGAAGGTGAGCAGATTTAGAAAAAAAAATCTTACTAAATGGAAGGGTGGCTAAAAACAACAACAAAATCAACAAAATCCCCAAAACAACTCAGTAGTAAAATCTACTAACATAAAAACATGATAAAAGGTATCCACAATGAATATGCAAGAAATAAATCAGGCTAGTGGTTCCCAAATCTGGTCCCAGAGGCACTCCAGCCAGTTAGGTTTTCAGGATACCCACAATGAATATTCATGAGAGAGATTTGCACGCACTGCCTCCACTGCATGTACATCTATCTCATGAATATTCATTATGGATATATTGAAAACCTGTCTGTCTGGGGTGCCTCCAGGACCAGGTTTGGGAACAACTGACATAGGCAAATTACAACCTTACAAGGTCCTACCACTAAAGCCACCCAAAAGTTACAGGACCAACGAACACTAGCAATTTAAAGTTTGGGGTAAGAGTTTCTTTGCAGTAAATATGAACTTTGCACATCTCCTTACCTTTCTTCCCCCCCCCCCCACACACAATTTACAAAGCCATGTGGTAATGTCAACACAGCCCATTCACATGGTGCAATTGCATTCTTGTTTTAAGAATGTTCCAGTAGCGGCTTTTACACAATAGAAGACTATTGGAGAAAAATTGGTCCATCAAAAGTTTCTGCGTCAAAAGAAGAGCCATATAACAACTGCCTCCCGTGAAGCTTGTGGGAGTTACCAATGGTGTAGTCTGACTTTGTCAGGGAACCAGTGGATAGATCCCTAGTCTGGGAAAGTGTTTATTATTTGTCCCTGTGGGTTGGTGTATGGAAGGCTTACTAGTCGTGCTGTGAATGAGCACAAGTCACGAATTTTGGATGAGAATCAACAGGCACATTAGTACTTCATTGCATGACTTGTGGACATTCTGTAAACGAGTTGAAGTGGAGAATAATAGATCAAGTGCAAGTGGGTAGGGAGGGTGGGCATTTTGAAAAATATCTAAATTATAAAGAACAAAGATGGATTTATTCTTTCCTTAAATACGATGACTCCATTTGGTCTAAATGCGGAGATTTTATTTATTTAATTAATTAATGCATTTATATCACACATTATCCCACTAGTTGTAGGCTCAATGTGGCTTACATAAGCTGTATTAGGACTACAGTACAAATAGTATATTTAAACAGTACAAACAGTAAAATATTAAACAAAGATTTGCATTATAATAAACATCAGGATAGTGAGTAATATATAAGGTTTAAATGTCTCTGAATTATTTGAAAACCAAAGAAAGTGATCTGATTATGTTGCAACTAAAGAATACCCCTTTTTGAATAGGATGGACTTTAATAATTTTCTAAACTTTAGATAGTTCTGATTTGATTTTACTAATTTGGGTAAAGCATTCCACAGTTGAATTCCCAAGAAAGGAAAGTTGGAGGCATATGTAGATTTGTATTTGAGTCCAATACAATCCGGATAGTGTAGATTTAAATAAGATCAGGAGGAACTGGATCTATTTCTGGGTGGTAAGTCAACCAAATCTAGCATATATTCGGGAACTATGCCATAGATGATCCTATGAATCAAGGTGCAGACCTTGAAGGCAATTCGTTCTTTGATGGGAAGCCAGTGTAATTTTTCACGAAGGGGCTTGGCAGATTCAAATTTAGATTTTCCGAAAATCAGTCTCGCCGCTATGTTCTGGGCCGTCTGAAGTTTCTTAAGTAAATGTTCCTTGCAGATTGAATGGGGATCTTTGATTTAGTCTTGACACTCTGTGACTGGCTGTTGGGAGGTCAGGTATTTGAGGGGGTATATTAGGAGGCGTTTTAGACACCGCCGCCATCTTGGTCATGAAAAGGCTGTGGCTAGAGATGTGCGTAGCATAAGGTATTTAAAAGTTCTATTATATTTTAGCTTGAGACGTTTTTGTTATTGTACCATCTAATATTGTTTTTTTCTCGCAGGGGCAGATCCTTGATAAAGCCATGGGGCGAAACACAACATGTGTTGGATAACATACCTTCCTTGCCGAACTGAGTTTATAATGACTTGAAACGTAAACATCAATAAGATAGTATACTTATGTGTCGTTTTGATAGTGAAAGACCGATGAGTGGATGCTTATTTGTAGGATGGCACATTCCATTCAGCTGTGCAATAAGTAGCGGGAAGTATGCTAGACTATTATAATGTGTTATGGGTTGGTCTTCCGAGTAGGGAACTGAGGAGACTTCATGTTGCACAACATATATTGGCAAGATTTCTCCTCAAGATGCTGGAGACTACAGTGCTAAATCTTGCTAAATTGTTCACACTGGCTGCCTGTAAGGAAATGGGAGTATATTTAAATTGATGATGTTTAAACATCTAAATAATGAAGACCCTAAAATGTTGTGGTTGTGGTATGTTCCAGGATGCCCCCTTCGGTCTTCCCATACAAATCTTTTAGTGTATCCCAGTAAAAAAAAGTAATGAGATAAAGAACAGTAGAAGAAAAAAAAAGTTTTCGGGGGGGGGGGGGGGGGGGGGGCTGTAGTGGAATGGAATAAACTTCACTGTTGCAATTTAGGACAGGTTTGGTGTCTCTTCTTTCCCTTGATTTTCTCTTTTTCTGTTCTGTTCTTAGCTTTTTAATTGTGGTTTTACTTGTATACCATCTTGATTGGTATGTAGCCTTCAGCTTGGAGAAAAGGCAGCTGAGGGGAGATATGATAGAGGTCTATAAAATAATGAATGGAGTTGAATGGGTAGATGTGAAGTGTCTGTTTACGCTTTCCAAAAATACTAGGACTAGGGGGCATGCGATGAAGCTACAATGTAGTAAATTTAAAACGAATCGGAGAAAATATTTCTTCACTCAATGTGTAATTAAACTCTGGAATTCGTTGCCAGAGAATGTGGTAAAGGCGGTTAGCTTAGCGGAGTTTAAAAAAGGTTTGGACGGCTTCCTAAAGGAAAAGTCCATAGACCGTTATTAAATGGACTTGGGGAAAATCCACTATTTCTGGGATAAGCAGTATAAATTGTTTTGTACTTTTTTGGGATCTTGCTAGGTATTTGTGACCTGGATTGGCCACTGTTGGAAACAGGATGCTGGGCTTGATGGACATTTGGTCTTTCCCAGTATGGCAATACTTATGTACTGTAGAATATGGTCACCATTTGCCTTCAGCCTTCAGTGAAATACAGGTCAAGTGGCTTGCAGCAGCTAGCTAGGCCTCGAAGAAATCATAAGACATCTCTGACCCAAGATTCACTGAATTCAGCAACAAAGTTATTGTGACAGGCTGAAAGGTAAGTGAAACTTGGCATGGAAACAAGATTGCCACAGCTGAGGCAAAAATGCCAGCTGGTCAGTGGCATAACGAGAACTTGTGGTCAACAGATATCCCGTAATAGATAAATTTACTGGTAGCCAGGTGCAAGAAAACAGAACTATAATGAGGGCTGATCAAAAGTGGAAAGTTAAGAAGTCATTGTGGTCGAAAGTAATGATTTCAAAATATAAATACTGATGATAACGCGAAACTGCCATTAATGTGATTAGTAGAAAAGGGTATAAAACTGGCAGCCGAAAAACTGTTCAGAGGGAGAGTCCAGTATTTGTGAGACACAAGTTTGATTCGCTTGCTGATCTCCCCTGAGAAATGTACCTGGCTTGTACTAACATTGATCCTGTTGTATTTGATTGTGGTGAGTATAAATAAAAAGCTAATTTCTCATATCCACTGTATGTCTTCTGATTATTGCCTCTAGAATTATTCAGAGTGAGTGCACTGCTCTGGGGATTCAGGAGTCTAGATAAACGAGGACAAATATACAGAAGCAGCCTTGGGTGCTTTGTTCATTCCTAGATACTAGTGGCTGGTCCACAGTACTGGAAGGGACAAATACACCCTAAATAATATACAGTACTTACGTATTATTAAGGATTATTAATGATTTTCTCTTTAACAGGTTCACAATATATTTAACTGGGTTTCAAGGGCAACATTTGATTGCATTGAAGACAAAAGGGGATGAACTACACCCACTAAAATTTCAAGAGGCGGGCAAGCAATTCCAACTACCAACACAATCTATATTTAATTTTAAAGCTTTTAATTCACTTTTCCAAATAAAATTACCTTGGCACCTTGCAAGGAGACTGCAAGAACAGGTCTAATTATGAACCAGCTCCCCACATTTTTATGAAAATCTAATGCACAATCAATGTTGTCCTGCTCTTAACCAGCTGTGCAAACTTGATGCATTCAGAAACAGTGGAAGCAGTAGAGGCAGGTGCTCGTAATCTTATCTTCCCACCCCCCAATACCTTTTTTATCCATTTATTTATTTGTTGTATTTGTATCCCACATTATCCCACCTTTTTGCAGGCTCAATGTGGCTTACATAATGCCGTAATGGCGATCGCCATTTCCGGAATGAGAAATACATAGTAGTATTACATTTAAAGTACATAAATGTTGAAATAAATTGTAAAGTAAGTTAGATAAACAGTTCGTTTCAGGCATGAGAGATAAGGGGGTAATGCATTAACGTTCATTAGTGACAAATTAATTGAAGCAAACAGGAATAAAGAGTACGATATTGTCTAGTTCTGGTAGAGTTTTGATATCAGGTCATTTATGAAGGATCACTATGGTATGTCTTTTCGAACAGGTTGGTCTTTAGTAATTTCCGGAAGGCTGCCAGGTCGTGCATTGTTTTTATGGCATTTGGAAGTGCATTCCATAGTTGCGTGCTGATGTAGGAGAAGCTAGATGCATATATTGATTTATATTTAAGTCCTTTGCAACCAGGGTAATTGAGGTTCAAGAATGTGCGTGTTGACCTTTTTATGTTCCTGGTTGGTAAGTCTATGAGGTCTGACATATATACCGGGGCCTCGCCATGAATGATTTTTATGAACCAGGGTACAGACTTTGAACGTAATTCGTTCTTTTAGTGGGAGCCAGTGTAGTTTTTCTCTAAGGGGTTTGGCACTTTCGTATTTCGCTTTTCCGAATATGAGTCTGGCTGCAGTGCTTTGGGCAGTTTGGAGTTTCTTAATAACTTGTTCTTTGCATCCGGCGTAAATGGCATTACAGTAATCCAAGTGGCTTAACACCATTGATTGTACCAGGCTGTGGAATATTTCCCTTGGGAAGAAAGGTTTTACTCTCTTGAGTTTCCACATTGCGTGGTACATTTCCTTTGTTACATTTTTTGCGTGATTTTCTAGTGTGAGATTTTGGTCAATTGTAACTCCCAAAAGTTTCAGGCTGTCCGAGACAGGTACCGTGTAGTCTGGGGTATTTATAGTGGTGTGTTTGATCTTGCTATATTGTGATGAAAGAATAAGACATTGTGTTTTTTCTGTGTTGAGCTTCAGTTGAAATGCATCTGCTCATGGCATAAAAGTTGCAGGAAGAGTTTTTCTAAAATAATACCCACAGGGAGAAACAAGAAAATAACTATTTACTGGCCATTTTTATTTTCAAATTAATCTTCACTTGTTGTTTCTGGATTCTTATCTTCTTATCCTTCATAAGGGAAAATGAACATGGAACACTCTAAACACACTTTTTATTCTATGTAGACTGTAATCCTTTCACAAGCACTGACTGATTCTTAAGTGCTGCTCTGCTGATCTCAGCAATTTTGAACTGTCCTATCTGGCTGCTCCCAACCACTGACAGCAGTCAGCTGTTCACTGAAGTAGGGAGTGCAGGCACTGAGCAGAGTCAATCATGGGCCTTTTCAGGCTGATCATGTAAGATATTGCAGCACAGAAAGAAGAATTCTGCAACCCTGCCTTTTGACCATGTAAAGCACTCAATTTATTCTGCAAAGACTTTAGCTTTGTATAGTTTTGTTTGATCAACGTATGCTCATTTCTCAACAATACTTTTAAGACCGCTTGGAAACAAAGGCTAAGTCTGACTTTCATAATGTTTCCAAGTTATACTGAGGTTTAAAATAAATTAGTCCCATACATTGTCACCTATTATCCTTTGCTATGTGTTAATGTCGGCCACGTAAGTCTTTTTGTTATTCCAACCCAATGGAAAGTTGGGAAGAAATGATATTTTAGCTGTCACAATAGTGATGAGATCCATTGAAATGGGACACATAAAGCACCCCCCCCCCCCAAAAAAAAAGGGCCCAATGTATTACTATGGAAAAAGCAATTCCAGCTTCTGCAGCATACATACACTGACACAACGAAAAAAGTTAGGAAATTGCTCCTTTCAAAATGCTTCTCCCCTTTCATAGTAACATAGTAGATGGCGGCAGATAAAGACCTGTGTGGTTCATCCAGTCTGCCCAAAAGGATAAACTCGTTACATATGATATGAAGTGATACATCATAAGTATACCTGATCTTCATTTATCCTTGCCTTTTTAGGGCATAGACCATAGAGGTCTGCTTGGCACTGGTCTTGTTTAAAATTTCTGAAATTGTTGTCAAAACCCCTGAAAAGATCCACTCCAAGTCAGTCTCAATCAAGGCACAGACCACAGAAGTCTGGCCAGCACCAGCTTTCCTACCTAATGTCTCCTAAGCTTCTTTGGATCTGATCATTCTAAATAGGATTCCTTTGTGTTTGTCCCACACATTTTTGAATTCCGTTACAGTTTTCATCTCTACCATCTCCAGCGGAAGGACATTCCAGGTATCTAACACCCTCTCAGTGAATAAATACTTCCTGACATTATTCCTGAGTCTGCCCCCTTTCAACTTCTATTCATGCCCTCTAGTTCTACCATCTTCCTTGTCTCTGGAAATGGTTTGTTTACGGATTAATACCTTTCACATATTTGAACGTCTGTATCTCCTTTCCTCCAGGGTATACATGTTTATATCAGCAAGTCTCTCCATGTATGTCTTGCTACATAAACCCCCTACTAATTTCATCGCTTTTCTCTGAACTGCTTCAAGTTTTAACATCCTTGGCAAGATAAGGCCTCCAAAATTGAAGATAATACTCCCAAGTAGGGCCTCACCAACGACTTGTACAGAGGCATGAACACCTCTTTTTTGTCTGCTGGTTATACCCCTCTCTACACAGCTTAGCATCCTTCTGGCCGCGGCCACTGCCTTTTCGCCATGTTTCGTCTCCTTGAGATCTTCAGACACCATCACCCCCCCCAAGGCCCCTCTCTCCTGAGCCGAGCTTACCAATCTCTCCCCTCCTATCCAGTTCATCTCTCTTGTATTTCTGCACCCCAAGTGCATCACTCTGCACTTCTTGGCATTGAATTTCAACTGCAGACCCTTGGCCATTCTTCTGGCATTTAGAGATCCGTTCTAATGGTTTCTACTCCCTCCAGGGTATCCAATTGAGTGGCTATTTTTGTGTCATCTGCAAAAAGGCAAATTTTTCCTTCTAACCTTTCAGCAGTCTTGCACAAATATAGTAAATTTCTTTCCTCTCCCAGTCACATTAAGGTTTTCTTTTTCTGTAAAAGTTTATGACCGAGCTTCCCAAACTTGGAACTCCTTCTCCCTTACAAATCTATTGGATCTTTTTTTTTTTTTTTTTTTTGGGGGGGGGGGGGGGCAACCTTGTGCATTTTTAATCAGGTTTTTCCATATGCCAAGTTTCATCCCATTCTGTAAAATTTTCAAGAGGGCTATTTTGCCACCAAACGGATTGACAGACATCCTCCACCCCTTTCGTATAATTCTTTCCAAATTCCACAATTAACTATTGCACGCTCAAAAGAAAAAAGGCTCATCGGGTTAATGCACTCAATTCATGCCATGTGCCTAATTTTTGTCTTGCACAAGCTGTGTGTGTGTGTGGGGGGGGGGGGGGGGGGGGAGAAACTCTTTAGCAAAATATCAAATTCAAAATTGATAGATTATCAATCTACAACTATTTCAAAAGCCCCTAATACATGACAGTATGAAACGTTTCCCTCTTCCCTGTTTGGTCACCTTTGAATTTATATCCATTACTTACACCTTCATACTCCAGCTGTGTAAGAACATCGTAATGCTCTTTCCTGAAGAGCAGCAGCCGGCTGCGGCCAGTGACTGGGCTCTCTTCCAAGTGAGTGAAATAAAACAAAATAAATATAATCCCTAGTCCACTCAGGCCTGCAAACAGCTTCCATTTGTTGCTTCTCAGATATTCTGTGAATAGCGTCCGCTTGTTTGAAGGAAGAGCTTTCCACCACTTTCTAATTCTCCTGCAAGCAGAAACAACAAAGCAATTCCAATTTCAAGTAATAATATCACATTTTTTTTCAATTATTCAGAACTATGGAGTAGCTGCCTATGGTTATAACACAGGGGCTGGCACCCTCCGTCCTTGAATGCCACAACCCGATCACATTTTTCAGGATTTCCCTAATGAATATGCATGAGATCTAGTTCCATATAATAGATAGCGGTGCATGCAAATACAGCTCATGCATAATCATTGGGGGAAATCCTGAAAAAAAACAACTGGGTTGCAGCCTTCGAGTACCGAGGTTGCCCACCCCTGTTCTAGGAGCAGGCTGGGAACAGGAAAACCCAGGTTCAAATTCCATGGCAGCTCCTTGTGGTCTTGGGCAAACCAATTAACCCTTCATTGACTTGGGGTGGCACTAGCAACCTCACCCCAGTTAGAGCCTGCCATGGAAAGTGTCAAGCCTGTGATGGCCCCATAAGCTCTTCACATCTGGGTGCATGTGAACACGGGACAGAGGAGAGCAAAGAGGTTTAAAATTTCACCAAGCTATTCCAATTTGTTTTCATAGAACTTTGGACTTTAACTAGCATTTCTTTCGGTGTGACCTTCCTACGAGGTTGATGCAGAAAGGCTCATGGTAGCACATGTGGAAGTCTAGGCACAAGGCTTCTACTGTGAGTATAATACAGCACCATACAGCAAGGTAAATATATTCAAATTTTATGTATGGAAAACTTGCAGTTAAATGTGTGTGTGTTGGGGGTGGGGAGGGGTGAAGCATGCTGAATGCTTATTTGTGCGCATGTCCAAAAGAAAATGGAAATGCCAGCATACATCGGTCTTATTCTTTTACACCTAAAGTGAGTTTAAGAGGCGGAAGGGGCCACTGCGCTAACCTGTCTGTAAAGAAAAAATGGCACGCACTGGAGGAGGAGGTAGTGCCAGACTGGCGAATGACAAAGCGGCGGTAGCTCTACCGCTGCTTTGTAAAAGGGCCCCTTAAAGCACTAAAGGAAAAGGGGGTCATTATTTTCAGAAAGATATGAAACATTTATTTTGTTTACAAATGTTTGAAATGTTATTACTTTTTATGTTATCACTTGTGGTGATTTATTTTTTTATTAGGGCTGTACATCAATTTAAATTTTTAATCGTATAATACGCCCCCCCCCCCCCCTCACATTTCCTCCTGTACAGTGCAAAATATAGACAGTAGATGTAAATACTCAAAACTGAATATTTCAATTACTAAACTGAACATAAAATCATTTTTCTTACCTTTGTTGTCTGGTGATTTTATTTTTCCAAACATCTTGTTCCCTGCCTCTAGTTCTGTTTCCCTCTGCTCCCAGCACAGTTCTGAACTGTTTCCAGGGCCTCCTGTTTATGCACTAATTTTAATCTCCTCCTTCAAGTCCTTCCCTATAGCCAACTTTCACGTTCAGCTTTTTCCCATCTTTCTTCCTCCTTCTGATATCTATCTAGTTCCATCTCCTCTTCTCCTCTCGTCCCTTTCCTTCCTTCCAGAAGTACTATTTCTTCCCTATTCTCATCCCTCTCCCCGCACTTCTTTGGCAATTCCTCCCCCCCCCCCAATCTTCTCTCACTACCAGACTTTTGCTCCCCTCCCAACTTTCCTTTAATGCTGCAGTGAAAACATGCTGCTTCTCACCTGTCCGAGACCTCTCTCTGTAGCATTCAAAAGAGAGAGTGCAGCCTTAATGCACACCATCTTGAATGGATCTTTGTTGGTTCCAAGAGGGTATACAACATTTCATAAATAAACGTGCCAGATTTTGTTAGCCTGCTTTAATCTTACAACAGGGATATCACTGGGACCCTAAGGGTAGATATCACTCACAATGGTTAGATGTCAAACGCTCATTTGACCTTCCCTTTTCCTTTGATCTATGAATTGGAATGAAAATGCCCTAAACTTAAATCTACACACCGTGCATTTGCCTTAAACAGTTATAAAACCGAAGTTCCAAGGAATGCTTCTGTATTCACCTCCCCATAGTACAGCTGGGTTCAATTCCCACTGCAGCTCCTCAAAAATGGTCCAAAAAGATAGAAGCACTGAGCACAAAAATGTCTAGCAAGTGGCCATTTTCAAAACAAAAAGATAAAAAGACATTTTTCTGGTTCGAAAACTGATATGTTCACAATTTGATTTTTGAACATTTTCAGCAAGACGTCCAAAATCAGATTTAAACATATCGAAAATGCCCCTCTTTTATTACAAAGCTGAAAAAGAAACCAAAGGTGATGATCCCACTCAAAAATATAAATCATTTTTTTTCCATCTTTCACCACCAGGTTTAGGAACTATGACAATAAAGAAAAAAAATTTTTCACCTGCCGAGAACAATGGCAAAAAGTTTCTGTGCTGGTTTAAGCAGTAGCCACACATGTGGGGGCAGCAGAATGTTCAGTACCGGTGAAGTGCGGAAGTGCCTGGTTTTCTGGAGAGAATATTCTGCAGGAAAGCAACGTGGGGCGGAGAGTGGATAAAAAGTCCCTTGTAACGTACGTCCCCTGGCAAAAGGCACAGATGACAGAAAAACGTGGCTTCTCATGCAACATTGCACGTTTCTTTGTACGTCTCGATTCTGGTGACTTAAAAGTAATTTGTGATTGTCATTGACAAAATACCTATGAACGTCATAGCCTGTAGCCCTGAAACAGTCTTTACGTTTGCTGCTTATATTCAATTGTTGGTGTTTCATTTCTGAGCAGTAACTTGGCATTTCTGGACCGTCCCTGGAAGCCACAGAACAAGTGCAGTTGTCTCTGCATTTCCCTCCAGCAATCTGAAGACTGCAGAAGCTTCTTATTTCCTCTTTCACTAGCTCACCCTGGAACATAAATAGATTATTGTAAATTTAAAGAAGAAATGCCTAAAGCAAGCAAAGGTTTTGCATTTTTTTTTTAATTATTTATTTATGATTTTCAATATACATTTATGCAATTTAGAAAATAACAATAGGAATAGCTATATGTAATTGTCAACTTTAAATTCCAGTATTTGCCCACAATTTCTTGGATCCAAGAACAAGGAATATATAATACAAAGGAAATTTAAAAACTTGTTATGCAGTCGAGTGGAAGGAGAATCAAATCATGCACAATTCGACACAGCGTAAGCCACCGAGTGGATCAACCTTGTTCTTTACTAGAAATAAATTCAACTAAGTTCTTTGGGTCCAAAAATATATAGTTCAATGAATTCAAAGAAATCACACATTTGCATGGGAATCTAAGGAGAAAAGTTGCTCCTAGTCGAGCATCTCTCTCTCCTTTAACATTAGGAATTCCTTTCTCCTTCTCTGAGTTTCTTTAGAAACTAGTAAAAAAGGCCCGTTTCTGAGACCAATGAAACGGGCGCTAGCATGGTTTTCATCGTGAGAGTGTGGTGTGAGAGAGACTGAGTGAATGTGCGAGTGTGTGTGACAGAGTGAGGCTGTGTGCGTGAGAATGAGTGTGTGTGTAAGAATGTGAGTGTGCGTTTGATATATGTAGACTTCGTGTGTGAGTGATTGAGGGAGAGAGTGTGTGCGTTTGAAAGAGTGTGTGTGTTTCTGTGTATGTGTGAGTGTTTTTAAGCAGGTGGTGCATTCCCCTCCCCCTACCCTGCCGCTGTTCTTTCCCCTCCTCTCACCGCCCCAGTCACCCTCCAAGTTCCAGGCCACCCTCCCCCCCCCTCAGAGAGAGAGTGAGTGTGTGTGTGTGTGTGTGTGTGTAAGTGTTTTAAGCAGGTGGCGCATTCCCCTTCCCGTTCTGTGCTCCTCGTCCTCCCCCTGTGTTCACCGTCGACATTCCAGTCTGCTGTCCCTCCCCCAAGCCCCCCTCCCTCTTTTCTGTACTGCCTCCCTGGCAGTGCATGCAGCATTCATGCATTGATTTGTTTGCTGTGGTGCTGCTCCTCTCTCCTCTTTCTGTCTCGTAGGAGCGCAGGTACCAGGAAGTTGTTTTGAAGTTCGTGTTCCTGTGCTCCCGGGCCAGTGAGAGATGAGTGGCTGCAGCGCAGACAGGCAATGGCTGAAGGCTGTGTTTTTTGTTTTTTTTTTATTAAGATTAGCGGCGATCATTGAGGGGGGAGGGTGGATATGTGAAACGGCAACCTCGGGGGAGGGTGGGCTTGAGAGAAGAAGCTGCGAATTCGGGGGGGGGGGTTGTGTTTGAAAGATGCGACCTGTGGGGGGGGGGGGGGGAATGGGGGAAGCAGCGACCTCGCTCGCGGGTGTTTGGAGAGTGGAAGAGTCGAACTGAATAGGCGACCTTGGGGGGGGGGGGTGGCGAGGGGGAGGTGCGTACTTGTTTTGAAGCCTCCAAAAGTCCCTAGCAACGTGTGTGTTCGATGTGTGCTCGTCCCTCGCGTCCAACTTGATGACATTGAGGACGGAGCGATGCGATTGGTTGAGTGTCATTGCTCCGCCCTCGACGTCCTCACGTTTGACGCGTGGGCGGGGCAGACACAAAGCGATCTCACCCCCTTCACTTTTAGAATGTTGGGTAAATGAGGCTTCATTAGAACGTTGGAGGTGCGTTTTATATAGAGAGATGTCCGGAAAAATCTGTATTTTGGAACCCAGGAACTCAGTATTTAGGTGGCGAAAATACAAACGAAATATACTGTTCCGATCAGGTTCTAGTGCAAAGGAAACAATCATTGTAGTCCTTTCGGTAATAGTTTCAATTGAATTCTCCAAAAAAGCAGTCAAGTTTTAAGGTTTTGCATTTTATTTATAACTAGGAAAGAAGGCCCGTTTCTCAGAGCAATGAAATGGGCGCTAGCTTTTTTATTGGGGGGGGGGGGGGGGGTGACTCACATACGGAGAACAGTGGCGATTTTCCTGGGCTGCCCCGTGGCTCGTTGCGGTTGTAGCTGGTTCGTGCACCGCCGCTGTTGCTAGCGTTGTAACTCTGTGTGGGTGTCGATTTTCCTGGGCCGCCCTCGACGTCATTGCGTTTTGACGCGAGGGCGGAGCACAGGTACAGCAATAAAACTCACCCTCAACGTTTGCTCCGCCCTCGATGTCATGACGTTTGACGCGAGGGCGGGGCCCGGTGGCTTCACCACCACGAACCTTCGAACCTGAAGGAACTGAAGTCAGTGGCTTGGCTTCACTGACGTCAGCGTCCTCAGAACGTTGAGGGTGAGTTTTATTATAGTAGATGATGATGATATAGATTGCACAAAACAGTAGCAATTGTAGAATGCACCATACAGTTTAAATAGATCTTTTTAACACATCTCACAAGCAAAACAAAAATAGCCACACAATAAATAAATTATTTAAAAATAAAAACAAAAACAGTTTTCAATCAGCATTTGCACTGAATTCTGCAGGAAGGAGTTCCAAAAATATGTATGTTTTATTACCGGGAAGATCTGGTGATATATACTGTTGCCCTTGATTATGAAAACTCATCTTTTTACTATTAAAAGAAAAAATTTGGACAGATATGGTAGAAGCAGTAGAACATAGATCTAAAATACACACAGAGAGCAAATAAACTGGAATACCTGTACCTACGGAGTATCAAGGCTCGAGGACCTAAATATGTATACCACAGAGGAAGAGAGGGGGATAAGGATTGCCTAAGACCCCACCAGAGCAGGTTGCATACCCAGTTCATAGGAACAAGTATGCCAGCGGATAGAGATCTGGTCAGCCTAAATACGTTAAGAAATTCTTCATGTAGAAGAGCTAGGAGATGCCTGAAGACAGCCTTCCAGAGAGGATAGCAGAGATAAAAACAGTAACTAAATCCAGAAAAGCCCCGAATACGCACAGAAGATCCTTTGCACCAAAAAGGGAAAACCAACGAACTGGGGCCAACTGCAAAAGGATGAAAACTGGGCAAACAGGATGAGTCTTGCAATTTTTATCTGTTCTCACATTCTATATTTATAACTATGATGCAGCAGTAAAAACAAACAAAACAAAATTTCAAACTGAAGAAAACAGGGTTGAGGCTTCTGTTAATTTAACTGAAGATTGTCTACTGAAACAGTCATTCACCTTAAGTAAATGCATCAAGAAATGTTACACGTGTAGTCACAGTAACTAGAGCTATAGACTCGGCTGCCAAAACTAGAGACATCCAGGCCATCACTAGAGCAGGAGTTAGAGCTGGTTGTGCAGCAGTATCCATACAGTAGCTGGTGTCATATAATCGGCTGTGGCTGGTGCCATACAGGTGGCAGTGTGATAGAGGGAGCTGTGAGGCTTATTTTCGAAAGGGATCGCCGGCGATCTTCCGACACAAATCGGGAGATCGCCGGCGATCTCCTGATCCTGGCCAAATCGGTATTATCGAAAGCTGATTTTGGCCGGCTTCAACTGCTGTTTCATCGCGGCACCGGCCAAACTTCAAGGGGGCGGGTTGGTAGGGTAGTGAAGGTGGGACGAGGGGTGGGACGGGGGCGTGGGTACGAGATGGCCGGCTTCGCCTTATAATGGAAAAAAAAAAGAGGCCGGTTCGAACAAGCATTTTGCCGACCGGACTTGGTCCATTTATTTTTAGGACCAAGTTTGGAAAAAGTGCCCCAACTGACCAGATGACCACCAGAGGGAAGCGGGGATCACCTCCCCTTACTCCCCCAGTGGTCACCAACCCCCTCCCACCCCAAAAAAAAAAACAACTTTTTTTGCCAGCCTGTATGCCAGCCTGAAATGTCAGCAGTATGCAGGTCCCTGGAGCAGTTTTTAGTGGGTGCTGTGCACTTCAGGCAGGTGGACCCAGGCCCATCCCCCCCTACCTGTTACACTTGTGGTGGTTAATGTAGAGCCCTCCAAAACCCCCCAAAACCCACTGTACCCACATGTAGGTGCCCCCCTTCACTCCTTAGGGCTATGGTAATGGTGTATAGTTGTGGCGAGTGGGTTTTTGGGGGGGAGGATTTCGGGGGCTCAGCACACAAGGTAAGGGTGCTATGTACCTGGAAGCTATTTTTTTTTTTTTTTTTAAATCTTTTTAAGTGCCCCCAAGGGTGCCCGGTTGGTGTCCTGGCATGTGAGGGGGGCCAGTGCACTACAAATGCTGGCTCCTTCCACGGCCAAATGCCTTGCATTTCGCCGGGTTTGAGATGGCCGGGCCCAGTTTCCATTATGGCTGAAAAACGAAGCCAGCCATCTCATATATAAACCCAGCGATCCTTCTGTAGACCCGGCGAGCGATTTGGCCGGCGCCGGCCCCGAAGATGGCCGGTCATCGATTTGGCTGGTGCCGTTCGATTATGCCCCTCGGTGGTAACTGGCAACCAGGGACATAGCCAGACCTCAACGGGATGGGGGGGGCCAGAGCCCATGGTGGGGGGGCATATTTTGGTCCACCTCCCCGGAGCCACCCTGCTGCCGCCGCCACCACCTTCCCCCCCATCCCCACTGGAAGGTACCTTAGCTGGCGGGAGGGACTCCAACCCCCACCAGCGAAAGCGTTTGTCCCGGGCTGGTCTCACATTGCCTGGCGCCCTGCCCTATTTTCAGCGCCTTGCACGCTCGTTTTAAAGCAACTGAGCATGCTTAGTTTCATTAAAACGAGCGTGCACAGTGCTGAAAACAGGACAGGGCGCCAGGCAATGTGAGACCAACGCGGGACCAATGGCTTAGCTGGAAGGGAGTTGGGGACCCCTGCCAGCCAAACCGGGGGCCCCTGAGCCAATTTGGGGGGGCAGGCCCCCCGTAGCTACGCCACTGCTGGCAACACACAGGTGGCCACTGCCTCTGAAACCATACACTTGCATGCTGCATGCAATATAACATACATTTGCCATAGCTGACGTATATGCATGGATGCCGACTGATGCCCTACTTATGGTTACCACAGCCAATGACACGCAGTCAACTGCTGACTGGTATGCCGTATAAATGTCCACCCAAATGTACTATAGACACCTGGAACATTTGATGCCCCAGGCAGGTCTGAAACGGTGTCATATACACAGCTTCCATAACTGGGCCATACAGACAGTTGCTGGAACTGTGCTATACTGGCAGCTGGTGCCTTTCGATATCTAATACAATCAATGGTCCTAAGCCATGCAGATTATTGCAACGGAATCTACGCGGGTTGCAAAAAACAACTCCAGACTGCCCAAAACACAGCAGCCAGGCTGATATTCAACAGAACACGCTTCGAAAATGCCAAACCTCTTGGAGAAAAGTTGCACTGGCTCCCAATCAAAGAACGGATCACCTTCAAAATCTGCACCTTAGTCCACAAAATTATATACAGCGTAGTCCCAGGATACATGACAGACCTTATAGATCTGCCAATAGGAAACAAAGTCAAATCGTCAAGATCCTACCTAAACCTACCTGAAATACAAAACAACTTACGCATCTGGCTTCTCCTACATAAGCGCAAAACTATGGAATGGCCTCCCAAAAGCTGTGAAAACAATGCACGACCACCTGAACTTCAGGAAATCACTAAAAACCAAACTCTTCAAAACGGCCTACCCCAACGACCCCACGTAAACCTCTTCACCCAGCAACACAGCATGACTATAATCGTACTGGACAACACGCAATCTTCATCCCTTCCGACCCTCCACTTATACCTCATACGATCACTATACAACCTTGTATCTGTTATCAACCGACTGGGCAAACGCCTTGACGGCACTATGTAAGCCACACTGAGCCTGCAAATAGGTGGGAAAATGTCGGGTACAAATGCAATAAATAAAATAAAAATACCTGCTACTGAAGAAGTTGGACATATATGGTGACAGAGTAGACAAGTTACACAGCTGGAAACGAGAACAGCACTATATAACCGTCTTGGAACACTAGCACATGTAGGCGACTGCTGAAGGTAAAGAAGAAATTCAGCTACTTTAGCGGCGCAGCACAGCTGATCGTGCTACCATACAAGACATATGGTTGTCATATCTATGAAATACCAGTACTGAGCTACACATAGGGCTATCGCAGGTACAGGAAATAAGTGGCTGCTTAAGCTGAGTAGGTACCGGCGGTTGTTGCAACTATGGAATGAGCCAGTTATTGCAAGTAAGCAAACAGCGACTGTTGAAACTACACATCAGAGATGATGGTAGCAGGAGTGACACAGGTCCCTCCCCTCCTTTTAAAAAGCTGCGCTAGCAGCAGCCGGTGCAGTAATGCAGACACAGTCCATTCAAAGTGAACGGGCTGTGTCGGCATTACTGCGGGGCTTTATTTTTTTTAAATTTAGATTTACAAATATCTTTTTTATTGGTAGCTCACAGTATGCTACATTCGGATACAGTAGGTATTGCTATGTCCACAAAAAAAGCTAATAATCTAGGGGCAATAAACAATTAAAGTAATAGATCGATGACAATAATGGGGAACTAAATAACACACCAATCTATTATCACACATTAGAAAATCTAGCCCTTGGTTGCTACCCGAGGCAAATGGAGAGTGAACTGACTTTCTAAATGTGACAGGGAGTATCAACAGGACTTGAATACTAATTTTAAATCTGCTGCTCTAATCACCATACTCCTCCTCCCCCTCCACATAGTAAATAGTCTTCACATTTTAAATAGTATGTTCTGTTCTTAATAACTTTAGTCTCTGAGGCTAAGAAAACTATCTTTTTATTTTATTTTTTTGTTCATACCGAGTCAGACCAATGATCTAGCCCAGTATCCTATTTCCAACAATGACCAATCCAGGTCACAAGTACCTGGCAGAAACCCAATTAGTAGCAACATTCCATGCTACCAATTCCAGGGTAAACAGTAGCTCCCCCCCCCCCCCCCCCCCCCCATATCAATCTCAATAACAGACTATGGACTTTTCCTCCAGGAACTTCTCCAAAACCTTTTTTAAACCCAGATACACTAACCGCTGTTACCACATCCTCCGGCAGTTACTTCCAGAACTTAACTATTCTTTGACTGAAAAGATATTTCCTCCTATTTGTTTTAAAAGTATTTCCATGTAATTTCATCGAGTGTCCCCTAGTCTTTGTATTTTTTTTTGAAACGGTGAAAAACTGAATCATTTTTACCTGTTCTACAACACTCAGGGGCCCTTTTACTAAGCTGCCTAGGCGCCTATGCACGCCAAATTGGAGTTACCACCTGGTTACCGTGTGGCCCTTGCAAAAATTTCAATTTTGGCGCGCGTCTGGGTCGGCCCGCTGAGCTGTAATAAGCTTCTGGATGGCTTCATGCACTGGGAATGCCCTGGACGGTTTCCTTTTGCTCGCCATCTCAATATTCACCATGGAGGCAGCCTGTGTCTCTGAATCTGCAATATTCAGCACTTCCAAAGCCTCAGCAATCAGAGAAGGCAACTTCTCTCTATGGAAAATTTGCACAGCTGTGGGGTCATCAGGTTCTTTCTGAAGAACCTCACCCTCCTCCATTTCATCCAGCCGAGAAGCACGCAAAAACTCCCCAGATAAAGCCACCATTGAGGGGGAAAGGGAAGCAGGGCCCATCGACCCCACCTGAGAAATGGAGGCCAGCCGCCTCTGTTTTTGCACCAGGTCCCATGACGAGGAGTACAGGTTCTGACCCAAGTCCCTCATGGGGCCAGAACTACCTGAGCTGGCTGAGACAGTGGTAAGGCCCTCTAACAAATGGGCTTGGTATTAAAGCAAAACGAATTTGGGAGAAAAAACATTCCCCATAGCCCACAGGCTCCGAAAGAACACACGGAGCTCCGACCATCGATGAAAAAGGAACCCCCAAAGTGGAACTGCCAAAGCTAAAGTCCGGAAGCGCTCTGGATCACAAGGGCTCCGTGTCCAACTATCCCACTGACGGCTGCCCAGAGGGAATCGCGTCGGCGGGAGAAAGCAAGGTGGCATGCACGCCTGGCACCTCAGTGCATAGAACAAGTACGTCAGGGGAAAGAGCAACGCTATCCCCCACCAGGCCCTCAGAACACCCCTCTGTACAGAGTCCCGCTGCCGACCATCTCTTACCGCAGCGGGAGCATTTCAACCATCTCCGCAGCCATGCTCTGTACCCCTGACTACAACAGTAATTAAGAATTTAAAGTAGCCACTCATCACAGGTGCGGAAGGTCAACAAGTCTCTGCCAAGCAGCAGTCCCCTCAGGTCAGAGCCTGCTGCCCAAACCGGCTCACCAGGCTCAACAGCAAGAAAACCCACTCTGTAGCTTTTTTTTTTTTTTAATTGTGATGAAGGCTAAAGCCAAGGAAAGCAAACAATATCTGTGAATCTGGGACGTAGGGAACCTGGGGTAAGGCAGGGACTCAACCAGGTACGCTCGCAAGGATGGCACCTCTTGGCCAAACACCCCTTGGCTCAACTGGCTTGGGTCTAGCCCAGGAACTCCCCAAAACGCGAAGAATCCAGGAGTTGGTGAGAAGCCATCCACTGCCTGCTGGAGATAAGAGATATACTGACTGACAGAGGGGCTGGCCATCCGATATCACTTTCTTCAGTACAGTATTCTCTACCTCCACCTGCTGGGTAGATGGGCACAATCCACCAGTTTCTGGATTCATCTGCTCCAAAGGCCAAGGAACTTATAATAGCTTGCTTCCACTATTTCAAAGGGCAAATTTATTCAGACTATTCTCAATTTACTCTCCAACAAAAGAAAAGTTTCAGACCTCTAATACAATCTCTGAGATACAAACATATTAATTACAGATAGTCTTTTCTGTTTGGGCTGATACTCTCATATCAAGGAAAACAAATGTATATCTCTGAAATGGAAGATGGTCTAGAATGGGTTCAAACCCTTGAAGGTACACATGGATCCTCTACAACTTATTCACCCCGGAAACCTTCCAACTCAGATTGGTACCAAGTTACAACTAAATGCCACAAGATCTCCAAGAGAAAACGTATTCCAGAAAATGAATCAACTAAACGCTGTACGTAATGGAAACTGCCAAGGTGTTAGACTGATATTCTTGCTAACCTTTTCATTAATATTCTTTCATTTCACGATTAACAAGTTTCTCTCTTGTCACTGGTACTCAGTGAGGTAATTTCGGAAGCATGAGAGACTACAATATTCTGCCTGTTGTGCTTCCATGTGCCCTTTCCTCACACTCACTGGGCAGAACACTGGATTGTTCCTGCTCTAATTTTCTTAGTATTAACTGTTCAATTTTATTTTTTGAATTTTACTGCTACTACTATTACTAAAGGTCAGAGAAGTGACAAACTCGAAGTTCTCCTTAGTTATAAGCTTGAAGGGTATAATTTAGGAGTTGAAAAGTCTTTTGAACTTTTAATACTTCTCCCACTATATTTTAATTATATGACTAATCTTTTTTTTATTTCTCTTAAATGTCAACTAAATTGATCTCCTGGAATGTACATGGGTTGATTAACCCAATTAAACATAAAAGAATATTACTATGTTATGAATTTTAGGACATCTTAAAAAGACAAATTCCCAATCTTTCTGCAAGAAACCCACTTATTCCTATCAGAACATGATAAATTATCTAAAGGTTGGATTTCTAAAGTTTTCAGTTCATCTTTTAGAAAATTTAGGAGGGGGGTATAGCTATTTTGTTACCTAAATACTGAATTTCTCCCCCCCCCCCCCCCCCCAAAAAAAAAAAGTTATAATCTGATAATGAAGATAGATACGTAATTGCTATAGGCATCTGTAATAATTTCAAAATTACCATAGCCAACATTTATCTTATTTTATTTATTGTACAAATTTATACCCCGCTTAACAATAACCCTCTAATTTTATAAAAGTCGTCAAAATTTGCGCACAAAAATTTGAGCATGCGCCCAATTTGTGTACACATTGTAACTGAATAAGCTAATTAGCACCAATTGGCTTAGCAATTATTGGTACTAATTAGATTTAATTTGAATTTACACATATAGATTATTTTATGCATGAGTATTTATGTTTATTAAAAATTTAGTACGCCACTTAACTTTAGTAGACCCAATTGGCTCACAATACAATAAAAACATAAAAGCAAACAAACATTTGATGTCCAAGAACTCCATAAAAATGATAGAAAAGTCCTATATCCGTTCACACCAGGAACATGCACAGTAAACAGAAAATTACATGAAACTTATACTTCACAAAAACATCAGTAAACCCAATCCCTGTCCCCACAATCAGTATTAAAAGAGGAAATGGGAGGGTCATGTGTGGAATGGGGGTGTTCCTAGAATTTAAATGCATTGTTATAGAATAAAGAGGGAAAAGCAACCAATTTAGGTGTGTACATTTGCACCACGTTTCAGTTAGTGCAAATGGCCTTGTCTAAAGTTAGATGCGATTCCTGGGCGTAAGCCCTATTCTATAAATCGCATCTAAGGGCCCCTTTTACCAAGCTGTGAGTAAAAGGCAAAAAAAAAAAACCGGATGTGTTAAGTACATACTTAATGTGCGGCCATTTCCGGAGGGAGCCCTTACCACCACCTATTAAGGAAGCGGTAAGGGATCCCGTGCTAAACCAGCACAAAATAATTTGTTTTCTGTTGCATCGGAAATGGGGGTATGCAGGGGGGTGGCATTACCGCCGGCTCCCACGGTATGCCTGCGGTAGTGCTGGATTGGCATACGCCAATGCCATGGCAGCTCTACCATGGCATTGTAAAAGGGCCCTTAAGTGTGGCTTATAGAATAGCACTTTTTTCGGCGTCATATATAGAATTTACCCCTGTGGCGAAATGATGAATTTTCCAGCATATGAATTATAAGATTATTTCTTGAAGTGTATTTCTCTAGTTTGGCCAGCAGGTGGTGCATGTTTATGTTTACAGTTACACAAAAACTGACTGTTTTTTCTTTATTCTAACTCAAATAGGAAGTAAAATGCAGTAAACTTTTGAAAACTTGTTCTGGGCTCTGATTGACCCAGGATCTCAATTCTTCTAGGATATACTGACTTATTTTCTCCAGTCTTAGCCCGGGAGAAGAGAGAGAAAGATCTCTTTGCTGAGGCCCTGTGAACAGTTATATTTGATAACCTGTGAGCAGCTATACGTCCTGAACTCCCCAGGTACTATTTAGATAGAAAACAAATGTTTAGATAGTGTTATAAATGATCCATATTTCAGTTACTATTACTGTTTGCTGATTGCACCTTTTCTGCTTATTGTTCTAATTTTTCATGACAATAAACATTTCTAATTTATTGCCTCTGCTTGTCTGGGCTGACTAAGAATCCTGGTGGTTCGTGTGTTGGGTCTGTGGTTGCTTTCTAGGAACTGTGGGACCACTGGGAGCATGGCCCCAGTAACCTAGGAATCACTGGGGAAACTTGAGAGCAGGAGATTCGCCCAGAGGCAGTTGGAACGCAGTCGTAGGGTGCTAGTGTAGTGCACAAGCGGCAGGTGGAGGCGGACCTGAGCTGTGCTAGGGACATACTCTCTAAGTGGCCGCGGGTTAGCCCAGGCAGGTAGCTAGGCATTTCGTGACAACTCCTAAGCAGCTTATAATAAAAACATACATAAAAACTCTGGGAATTTCATTTAATTTCTAGTTTAAAAACTGTCGCCCAACAACTTATTTCATGATATTTATTTTATTTTGACCATTTATAACCCACTCTAAGCAATTCTAGGCAGCTTAAACAACATGCTCAAGGAATGCCATATATACGAGAAGATTTCAATAGCACCATTTCCACTAAAAATAGATCTACAGATAGAGATTCTAATCCAACCGTTAGCAAATCACTCCATGGCTTTATTAACATTTTCCACCATATAGATATTTAGAGGAACTTTCACACATCCAAAAGAGATTACACCTTCTATTCTCATACTCATATTGTATATTCTAGAACCAGTGGCGTAGCTACGTGGGGCCAGGGGGGCCTGGGCCCCTGTAGATTAGGCCCTGGACCCCCCTGCCCCGCCAGCCCAACATGGCCACCGACAGTAGTTCTACCTCGAGAGTGCACCATTTCCAACGCGCCAACAAAATTTTTTTAATATAGCAAGGCGCTAACCCGGCGGTAATTGAGCATCACCACACAATGGCTGGTTACTGCTGGATTACCGAGGGAGCCCTTACCACCACCTTAACAGTTGCCGGTAAGTGCTTCCCCTCCCCCCCCCCCCCCCCCCCCCCCCCCCAATATGGCCATGCGGTAAGAGTAATTTTTCCACATGGACATTTTTTAAGGGGCTTTTTACCCACTGGGTAAAAAGGCCCCTGGCGAGCGAGAAAAATGCCCCCTGACGCAGGGCCCTTTTTCACACAACTTAGTAAAAGAGCCTCTGAAGTACAGAGTTGCAAGGGGACAGAAATCTTACCTATCCCCAGCCTTCCCTGCTGGAACCTTACCCATCCCCGCAAAAATTTAACCCAACCCAACCCGTCCCCACCAGTCCCCGCAAGAATTTAACCCATCCCCGTAAGAATTTAATGGTACATAAAAGAAAATTCCGGTCAGCTCCCTCAGTCTCTCTCTGGATTTGAGCCACAGCACTGTAGGCAAGGAAGGAATGGAAGTTGGAACACTCTGGTGTGCACATGTAAGATTTGTCTCTGATTTACTGGCACTGTGTGCTGAGAGGTCGCCACATGCACGCACCAGTAGGTCAGGTGACATCCGATGCTCTTGCCTGTGTCAGAGCTGAGGTCTGCGCATCAGCCCGGAAGCAAAGAGGATTAATTGTAACATAGCAAGTGGCTCAGATAAAGACCTGAATGGTCCATCCAGTCTGCCCAATAGTCACACTCGTTATCAATTCATGATTAAATCAACGAGTATGATATTATATACTTGATTATGGTCTTTCTTTGGTGGTTCTGGAACATAGACCATAGAAGTCTATCTGGCCCTATCCTTATGTTCCAACTGCTGTTGAAGCCCACTCCAGTCTGTTCATCTTCTCATTTGTGGGACACAGACTGTAAAAATCTGTCCAGCACTGTCCTCATGTTCCAGCCACTGAAGTTGCTGTCTAAGTCCTTTCCAGCCCATCCTATGAGATACAGACCATACAAGTCTGCCCGGTATCAGCCCTAGTTCATCAAAGCCAGAGTCGCCATCTAAGCGTCACTTGACACATCCACACACATGCAGCCATTTAAGGTTAGGTGTTTTATAACTTCCATTTTCTAATTAGAGATCCTCTCTGTTCATCCCATGCCTTTTTGAATTCCATTATCATTTGTGTCTCTACCACCTCATTAATGGAAGACTTTCCACATTTGTGCTGTTAAAGCACGGAAGAGGAGACAGTACTCAAAGAACTTGGTACTCGGTAGATGAGAGGCTGGCGCAGGTACAGCTTACACTTTCACGAGAACCCCACAGAACTGCTTCCATCCCCGCGGGAACCCCGCAGAACTGCCTCCGTCCCTGAGGGATCCCCGCAAACCCCGTTCCCGTGCAGCTCTCTACTCTGAAGGACATTGAAATAGGCAAAGCAGAATATTATATCAGACTAACCAAAAGACATTTTTATGAACATGCTAATAAATCAGGCAAGCTGTTGTTATGGCAACTTAAAAAGACAAGACTGGATAGAAATTTTTTCACCATCAAAAATAAGAATATTATCCCGATTCAAAAAACGGTTAACTGAATGCTTTGCAAACTTCTATGCTAATCTGTATCAATCACATTCCCAGTTCTAAAGAAGTACAAATCGATGCTTGGTTAAATGACCTTAACATTTCTAAATTATCCCTTGATTCTTCTGATTTTATGGACTACCCTTTTGAGTTCTCAGAAGTATATGAAGCCATTTCTGAAATACTACTACTTAACATTTGTAGAGCGCTACTAGGGTTACGCAGCGCTGTACAAATTAAACAAAGAAGGACGGTCCCAGCTCAAAGGAGCTTACAGTCTAAAGAACGAAATGTCAAGTTGGGGCGGTCTAGATTTCCTGTGTAGAGGAATAAATAAACAAAATCTGAAAAAAGCTACTGGACTCAATAGTCTTCCTGCGGAGCTTTATAATTCAATTGAAATTCAATTCAAATCAATTCTTGTATACCGCTAATATCCCCTTTCCAGGGTTCAGTGCAGTAAGGGCCCTGTTTAGTAAGCTGCGTTATAGGCACGTTAGCGTTTTTAACATGCATTAACCGTGTAGGCGCCTACAATATCCCTATAGGTGCCTACACTGTTAGCATACACGTTAATTGTAGGCGTGTTAAAAACGCTAACGTGCCTTAGTAAACAGGGCCTTAGGTGAGACAAAAGCAAATCAGGACTTGGTTTTGGATTGCCAAGTTATATTTTCAAATAGAATTCAAAATTTCTAATGGTTTGGAATTTTGGTCCTCAATTTGGAAATATATATTTAAGGGGCCCTTTCTCTAAGCTGCGTTAGGACTAATGCATGCTTTACGCAGCTTACAATGGAACATTGCAGGATGTGCTCACACATTCTGCAGTAAGTGCCATTTTAGCAAGCACTAATTCATGTACTAAAACAATTTTCTATTTTTTTTTTTGGAGAGGGCATGTTGTGGGGGGGGGGGGGGGGGGGGGAAGTATTCCTGTGCTAATCAGTTAGCACAGCTACATTACCGCAGGCTAACTGCTTATAAAATAGGTGGTAGTAAGTTTCCTAACAACGCATGTAACTTAATTGGCTTAACAAGCTAATCAGCATTGATGACAGCATTTAACAAGCAATAATGAGCACTAATTGGCAATAAATAGAACTTACGCGCACAACTCACTAAGCGTATTCAGGAACGTACTGCGCCTAAATTCTAATGCGTGCAGTTCAAAAGGGCCATGGTTATTGGCGGGGAAATGGTTATTTATTGGCGTTCTCAAATTTATATGCCTAGTTATAGAATCTGGCCCAGTGCGTGTAAGTCTATGTGCAGGGAATTATGCCACATTTTCACTGGTTTAAATGGATGCACCTACTTTTAGGCGCTATGGTATCAACTAAGTGTATTCTATATACCACGCCTAAATCTAGGAGCTGCTTATAGAATAGGCGGAAATGTTTACCACATGGATTTTTTAGGCGCCTTATATAGAATCTGGCCCTACACCCTCTAATTTAACTTCTAATTAGATCTTCTGTTCTCAGCTAGATGTGTAATTACTCATCTGTGGAAAAGACCAAGTGTCCACTTCTAAAACTGAATGGCTGCAATATGTAACAGAAATTGTGTCATCAGAACTGAGTGTCAATTTGAACAAATGCAAACAATACATACAAGTCTGGCAATCCATATATATATTTCTAAATAACCGAATGATCTTAATCTTGGAAGTACTTTATTTTTTTTGTTATTCTCTTTGCTTTACTTTTTGAGACACACTTGGAGGCGTATTTTCAAAGCACTTTGACCTACAAAGCTACATTGTAACCTAAGGAAATTTGTAAGTCTAAGTGCTTTAAAAATGAACCCCTTTGTATTTTATCTAATTGAAAAGAATTTATTAATCCTATTGATTCACTTTATATATTCTTCATGTTCAATTGTGAAGCGCTGCGTACGACTGGTAGCGCTGTAGAAATGATTTGTAGTAGTAGTTTATTTTTAGATTTTTTTTCTCTGATTATTATTATTATTAACATTTAAATGTAATATAGTGATTCTCAAAGTGGGTGGTACTGCCCCCCCCTGAAGGGGGGAGGGGTTGGACTAGTCTAGGGAGGGTGCTGAAATCAAGGTGGAAGTGGGGGTGCTGCGCTAGAGGAACAAGTATAATATAGCAATGTGAATAATTAAGAATTAAGTATTTCTTTTTTTTTAACCATTTTATCAACTTGATAGCTTGGCGAATAGGCCTGCCTATAACACTATTTACCTACACTAAACAATACTTTATTTTATTAATTAAAAACTTTTATTAAAATATTGAATAATTTGTTTGACTAACAGCCTCAATGGGTGAGGGAGTGGCGCTGTAATAAATTTATGGAACCAAGGTGGTGGCAGGCTGAAAAAGTTTGTGAACTGCTGATGTAATATCTTTTTATAAAATTGGTTGGGTTGGTTGTTCCTGTTTGTTTGTTAATAAAGTGTTTTGAAAAGAAAAAACGGTACAGCCCCCACACTTTTACAATTATAACCCAGGAGATAATTTTAACAAAGCTGTTTTTATTTGTAGAAAAGTTAACACCCCCGAATGAGCAAAAAGCCTTAAGGAATTAGAGATGCAGCATGCACTCACTAGTGACATTTTCAGCAAGTGCAGCAGCAGCAGCCCTTCTCCTCCTCTCTACTACTTACCGGAGCCCCACAAACTCCAGAAGGCAAATATGAACTCCCTGCAGACAGGGCCCGAGCTTTCAGCCTGCAGCATATGCGGCTCATTTTCGGGTGTAACAACATTCCGCAACTGGGGCAGGAAGGTAGGTCAGCCCACAAAAAAGATGGAAGCTAAACTAACCTCCAAAGAGATAATAAAGTCAAGTCTATCTCACAGTCACAGACAGTAGTAGAGCGAGGGAGGAGGAGGGAACGCGGATCGCGCGATGCTATTGGTTAAAAGCTTTCTGTGACGTCAGTGGATCCTTGTGTTCACCCGGTGGGGGCCGGGGGGAAGGAACGTACGATGGCCTAATCTGTCTGCTCGTTCGGAATTTCCGTGTTCGGCCTGCCCTGTCCTTTCCTGACCTACTGTTCCCTTTTCTTTTCCTGCCTTAACCTTTCGTCGCTTTTTTGTTTTTTTTTTTTTGCAAGCTATGCTTCGTCTAGCACGACTGGGCTTGTCTGTTGTGGATAAGAAATAGCCCAAGAGGACCGCTGTCTGGGTCTCGGAGGGTCTGTGCAAGGAAGGAAAAACCTCCTTGGGTCTCTCTGTGCATGTCGGCTCGCTATGGCGGAAGAGGCGGATGTGGATATCGAAGGGGACGAGGCTGAAGGGCCGCGAGGGTGAGGGGGGAGGGCTTTATATTTGCTTCACTATCGCTTGTTGCTGCTGTATGGATTCTAGGATGCATCCAAGTTTCTCGTTTTGCATTTTTTTTTTTTTAATAACCCGTTTTTGCTGCTTACCTCGCTGATCTAGCTGGCTGAACGCTGCGGGGACAACTGGATGTGATGGTGCATCTCTTGGTCCTCCAGAGCACAACACAAGCTAAATCTGTAGAGCATGTCAACAATGAAAGAAGTGGGATTAATGTAAATATTTTAGATCCTAAGTCAGGGCTGCCCAAACCTGACCAGGGGACCTCATAGCTAGTTAGGGATCCATTATATGGGAATGTATGTACACCTGTGGTGTGCGTGTGTAAATATATACAGACAACTTAGGAGCCGATGTACGAATTCTTACATTAAGAGTTGTGCACTGTGGGAATTAATAGGTGGTCATCTTCATGGCACTTAACCTTACCATTACTCCTCTATTCAATACCACTACTAATTTGCCTGTATTGAATACCTTAATTGTCTGCATTTGCATACCTTAATTGTCTTTAGCTATTTAGATCTATTAATCTGGCCCTATGAACTATTGTGTAATGAGATGTACTATACTGCCCTAATTTGATTGTCTCTGTTGTTATGGCCTTTAGATTGTATGCTCTTTTGAGCAGGGACTGTCTCTTCATGTTTGACTGTACAGCGCTGCGTAAGTCTGGTAGCGCTTTAGAAATGTTGAGTAGTAGTATAAATAAAGTTTCCAAATACAGGTCCGAAAAAGTTTTACATCTGATGTGGTTGTTGATCATTTGTAAAACTTTGAATGGACTGTGTCGGCATTGCCGTCCGGCTTAGAAAACAGAGAGGTGAATTTGCAGGCGACACAAAACTATTCAGAGTTGTTAAAATGCATGTGTAGTGTGAAAATTTGCAGGAAGACATCCAATGGCAGATGAGATTTAATATGGGTAAGTGCAAAGTGATGCACATTGGGAAGAATAATCCAAATTCTAGGAGTCAGCACCCAAGAAAAAAGATCTAAGTGTCATCATGGACAATATGCTGAAATCTTCTGTCCAGTGTGTGATGGCAGCAAAAAAAAAAAAGGGCAAATAGAATGTTAGGAATTATTAGGAAAGGGTTGGAAAATACGGCAAAGAATATTATA
The DNA here is from genome assembly GCF_901765095.1 of Microcaecilia unicolor. Lineage (NCBI taxonomy): Eukaryota > Metazoa > Chordata > Amphibia > Gymnophiona > Siphonopidae > Microcaecilia > Microcaecilia unicolor. The sequence goes on from NW_021963024.1 coordinate 182,386, forward strand.
ATACCTCTGTATTGCTCCAAGATATGACCATGCCTTGAGTATTGTTTGCAATTCTGGTCGCTGTATCTTAAAAAAAGATGTATCAAAATTAGAAAAGGTTCAAAGAAGGGCTACCAAAATGAGTAAGGGGGATAGAACTCCTCTCATCGAGGAACTGCTAAAGAGGTTGGGACTCTTCAGCATGGAAAGAGATGGCTGGGGGGGGGGGGGGGGCAGTGATAGAGGTCTACAAAATCCTGAGTGGTGTAGAACGGGTAAATGTAAATTGATTATTTACTCTTACAAAAAGGGCAAAGACTAGGGGACACTCAACAAAGTTAAATGAAAATACTTTTAAAACAAATAGGAAGAAATATTGTTTCACTCAATGAATAGTTAAGTTCTGGAACTCGTTGCCAGAAGATGTGGTAAAAGTGGTTAGCATATCTGGGTTTAAAAAAGGTTTGGTCTAGTTCCTGGAGGAAAAGTTCATAATCTGCTATTGAGATAGACGTGGGGAAAACCACCACTCATCCCTGGGATCAGTAGCATGAATCTTGCTACTATTTGCGATTCTGTCAGGTACTTGCAACCTGAATTGACTGCTGTTGGAAGCAGGATACTTGGCTAGATGGACCATTGATCTGACCCAGTATGGCTATTCTTATGTTCTTATGTACATAATACTAGCTTAGGGCAGATCATCCTGACATCATTTATTGAATTCTCCCCTTTGTGTTGCATGCATGATGCTGTAATTATCAGTATGCCTCTACGTATTTCATGAGGCTTTGAGTTTTCATTCATATAAATTATTGATATTTGGGTTTTAAAAAGGTTTGGACAAGTTCCTGGATGAAAAGGCCCATAGTCTGCTATTGAGACAGACATGGGGAAGCTACCGCTTGCCCTGGGATTGGTATCATGGAATGTTGCCGCTGTTTGGGTTTCTGCCAGGTAAATGTGACCTGGCTTGGCCACTTTTGGAAACAGGGTACTGGGCTGGATGGACTATTGGTCTGACCCAGTATGGCTATTCTTATGTTCTTGATGTACAAAATAAGTATATTTTTGTTGCTTTACCCAGTATGGATCCAGTATACCTTGTTGCACTAGGGCTAAATCAAATCCTGTTTTTTTAGGTACACCGTATCTATATATCAGACTCTCTACGTTTGTTTTTAACAATTCATTTTCTTTCTTCTATACTTAATTGGGGTTGGTTATACTATCTTGATAAAATGTGTGGACCTCAAGTATGATATGCTAGTGAGAATTACAAGTTCTGAACCATGATACCTTTGTTTAATTGAAATCAGCCTTATACAATCAAAGGATATTCATTTAATTCAGTGTTCCTTGAGACATAGAGTGGAATTTTACAAAGGATGTCCAATTCAGAATATGGATGCCCATTTCTCATGTATTTTAAGAACAAGATCTGCTGACATGAGAAATGGACGTCCAGTGCTGGCTCCATCCAACATGAGCATGCATTTTACAAACTGAAATATCCAAACTGTGAAGGGGCAAGACAAGGGACTTGGACATCACAGGCAGCATAGGAACATCCATACTATAAAGTGGCCACACAGACATCCAAGGGGAGGAGTAGCCTAATGGTTAGAGCAGCCAGGTAAGAACCAGAGTAGAGAGCCAGAAGTTGCGGTTCACATCCTACTCTAGCTGCTTAATTTTCTTTCTTTCTTTTTTTATCGTGAGCATTCCAGGGACAGAAAAATATCTCGTATGACTTTCTTACTCCCTCCAGCGGAGAACTGCTCAATCGGAGCACCTTTCTGTAACCTGTAACCTTCGCCTCCAGCCTTTCCTCTCAGTGTCCCGCCCTCCTCTGAGGTCATTTCATCTTTCCTCGAGGGCGGGACACTGAGAGGGAAGGGAACGCTGGAGGCGAGCTGACGTCAGCTTATTTGCATGCTGTTACGAACCCAGCCAGCCAGCCATCCAGGGAAGCAGAGTGACCAATTATATAGATGTTGTCAGGTCTGTATGTGTGTTAGATTGATTTGGGGGATTGGAAAGGTGTGTATTACTTGGTGAACAGTGTGTGGGTTGCTTGACAGAAGATGTGTGGATGAAATATGGAATTGAGATGTTTGAGTAGCTGGTGAACAGTTTTGTTGATTAATAGAGTATGTGCTCTGATTGACTGTAGAAAAAAGGACAGTGGTAAAAAGGTAGGTGTGTGGGTCTATGAGCGAATGGAGATATTTCTGTGGGGTAGTTAACCAGATTTCAGTAGCGGCCATTTTTAATTTCTGGGAAGCCCCAGCATCGATAGAATGTCTTACAGTTAGGGGTAGAGGGTGCTTGGTTCCTCACTCCACCCTGAGTCTCTCTGGATCAGGGATTCTAAACCTAGTCCTCAGGACACACCCAGCCAGTCAGGTTTTCGGGACATCCCTCCATTTTGTGCTGGGCTTGGGGTTGCTGCAGCTCTGAACCTGAAAAGGCCCAATTAATGACGTTTTTACTTTCAGTCGCTATAGTTTTATATAAACATTTAGATACTTTAGAAACCTTGTTTGTCTCGCACACAGATGTCAGCAGCTGAAAAGAAATATTGCCTTTTCAGGTGTTCTCTTTGAATGGCTAGCTTTACGGGACACACGCAGCATGGCAGTTTCTTGCAATTTGTTTATTGATTTTCAGTTCACTTCTGTATTAGTGCTAAATAATACAGCTGAAAAAAGGGACTTGGGAGGCTCTGAAAACCATTGTGATGATAGTAAACATATCTGTTTTAACAGAATTTGGTGATCACAGCCCACCAGATGTCTGTGGCTTTCTTGGCAAGATACTATATTAGTTTGCCATTGCTTTCTGTACCCCACAGCACTCGTCCAGTACAGTGAGGCCAGACCCTGTCTGGCTTCCAAGATATGAGAGGTTTGGACTTACTCAGGCTGGTAGTGTTGTATGAAAACCTAATATATGCATTAATAAAGATTGCTGATTGAATATAGCAACATGTAAGAATTCAGCGTTCAATTACATTTGTCTGTGTTTGTACAGTTCACAATTTGAGCTTATTTTTAGTAGACACAAATCACTTGTTTGAGCTCTGTAATTGATCATCATCGTCTTTCTATCTTGAATTGGTATTTTAGAGACTATGAAAGAGCAGCTGGTGGTTTCAGACAGGATCATTACCTTGATTCAACCTGGAAAACTGATATAGGCCTCGTAGTAAGTATTTTGTATGAAACAAAGGTCCGTTACGTTTGCAATCAACGGATTTATTTTAGATGATCGTACAGCGTCAAAATGTTTTTTTAAAACCTTTTTGGGAGACTTATTGACTTTGCAGGGAGAATTTTTGGCCTATATTCGGTCCTTCTCCCCTGCTTGTGCTGTAACTTTAAAGAAGTAAAACCGGAGTTCTTCAGCTGGAGAGGGCATTGAAGCTTAGGGGTATGTTTGCTAAGGTGCATTAGCGTTCCTAACGCACATTTAAAGTTAAGGCGTGTTAAACGCTAACGTGCATATACATTTCTATAGGCGCTTTAGCGTTTAACACTTGTAAACCATTTACGCTCGTTAAAAACACTAACGCGCCTATATTGCACCTTAGTAAACAGGCATTAATGGTTCTGTTGGTTCAGAAAGGAGGTATATCCCAGTACCAAAGAAAATTGGTGTGTTCTTGGTATAACTATTGCTTAACTGAACTGAATTCCAGAAATACCTTAAAGCCTCTCTGTTTAAGCAATTTCTCACGGATGGTCATAATTAATTTAAACCCCTAATTGTACAATTATTAAATTTCTCAGTTCCAATCTAATTGTTATTATATATAGATGACTATAAATTGTTACCTTTTTGCGTCTAGCATTCGTTTCCATATTGCAATTACTCAGTCCTCATTTAGGACTCTCATTATAGGCGCGTTAGCATCTTTAACATGCGTTAACCGTGTGCGCGCTGATTGTAGGCGCGTTAAAAATGCTAACGCGCCTTAGTAAACAGGGCTCTTATTTTGTTATTACTATTTAATGTATGCTATCCTGCATCACTTTTTGTACTGTCAGCCACATTGAACCTGATCTATCGGGATGTAAATGAAATAAATAGATAAATCTGTTTGAGGAACAAATGTTTGTGACTGGAAGGACGTCCCATCTTTAGAACTAGGATTACTGCAACTTGGAGAAGACTTGACATCTGTTATTTCTCATTACTTGAGTCAACTATGTTTGTAAAATTATTTTCAGTGTCTGTAAAATTTTTCTCAGTAACTTTGAAATTGTCAAGGAGATGACCATCAAACTTAGCCATATTGTTGCTGGTAGAATGGTATCTTTTGCTGTCTCTTTTAGCTTAGATTTCAAAGTTGGGATTTGACATAAATCTATTTGCTTTGTGATCGTTTTAACTCATTCTCTTTATTGGCAAAAAGACTTACGCCTATGTATACACTACCAAATATTTTTAAGTCTTAGGGACCCTTTTACTAAGCTGTGTAGGCGCCTAAGTGGACTACTTCGTGGCCTGGGCGGTAATTCCATTTTCTACGCGCGTCCGAAAATATTTTTTATTTTCGAATGCGCGGCACAAACAGGGTGGTAATCGGCAGCGTATGCGCACTGACGATTACCACTCGGTTAACACGTGAGATCTTACCGCTAAGTGAATGGGTGGCGGTAGGGTCTCGGACCCAAAATGGACACCTGCCAATTTTTATTATGCTGCATGTCCATTTTCGTCCCCCCCCCCCCCCCCCCCCCCCAAAAAAGGCTTTTTTATTTTTACAGGCGTGCTGAAAAATGGATTTGCGCGCGTCTAAAACACGAGCCTACACTAGCGCAGGACATTTTTCAGCACACCTTAGTAAAAGGACCTCTTACTGTTTTACACCGATCAGATCTTAAGCATTCACAAGGAAGGTGTACAGGAGGAAAAGAAAACAGTCACCTGATAAGTAATTAGGCTCAACTGTATTAAAACTCTCATAAGTCATTAAAAAACCTGCTCCTCCTTTTATTTTTTTCAGTTTTTTGTCCTTTTAATTTCAAACTTTTATAATATAATTACAACATCCAAAAAACCACTTAGCTTTGTCCGGCCATATTCAACGGCCCAGTGGTGACAAATCAGTGGGTCCCGCTAAAAGATTGAGAATGGCAAATGTCATGAGGCAGCTTCTGCAGAAGCTTATTCTGGTGAAACGGAGAAACTCCATAGAGCGTGGCTCAACAAAGCAAAGTGATTTTCTGGATGCCGTAATTATATATATAAAAAAGTTTGAAATTAAAAGGAGAATTGAAAAAAATTAAGGGAGGAGGAAGCTTTTTATGATTTATGACGGTTAATACGGTTTAGCCTAGTTATCTGGTGACTGTTATGCTGAAGTCTTTTTTTCTCCTGTAGACCTTCCTTGTCAGTGCTTAAGATCTGATCAATGTAAAACAGTAAGACTTAAAAAATATTTGGCTTTGTGACCATTTCACATAATTATTATCCAGAATCATTAAGTGCACAAAATGTCACTTTTCTTTATTTCAGCCCTGGGCCCTGGATAGCTCCATCAGTGAGGAGAACAGAGCTATTATTCAGAAAATGCTACTTGAGGAAGAGTATCCTTCGGAAATATGTTTTACCTTCACCCTTTCTGGTGCTGTAGGTATGTGTGTTGGAATCTATGATTTGACTGAGCAAAATCAAAAAAGGTACCTTGCATGGTTTGTGAGTATTAGATACAAAACTAGGCTCATATACTTCAGAGGTAGGCGAGCTTTTCTCTTATGCAGGACCCTGTTAGTAGCATTTGCCTGCACCAGGGCTGGGGAGAGGGGTCCCCTCTCGGAGCTCCAGTTTGGGAGTTGGAGTTTCGCCTTATTCAGGGCACCAGTGAGACTATCTGTCGCAGGAGCAAGGAACACAACTTGTAATTCAGGATATATGATATAGGGACCCTTTTACAAAGGCGCACTGAAAAACAGACTGGGTAGGGTAGACACGTGTTTTGGGCGAGCGCAGAATAATTTTTCAGCGCACCTGTAAAAAAATGCCTTTTTTTGCCGAAAATGGACGTGTGGCAAAATGAAAATTGCCACGCGTCCATTTTGTGTCTGAGACCTTACCGCCAGCCATGGCTGCCAAGAGGAGGGGAGCAGGGGGGACAAAATTCCCCGGGCCTGGGCCTCCAAGGCGGGGCCTGGCGCCGCAGTCCCCTCCACCCACCCCCTCTCCGTCCACCACCGGGCCGGGCCCCCCTGAATTCAAATCATAGCACCTCACCTCGCTCCTTGTGAAAGAAGGGCAGCAGCGGCAGTCTGCAGATCGCCTCCTTTCGGGCCTTCCCTCCCTGTGTCCCGCCCTCGTCTGACGTAACTTGCGTGAGAGTGGGACACAGGGAGGGAAGCCCTGAAGTGAGGCTATCTGCAGACTGCCCCTGCTGCGCTTCTTTCACACGGAGCGAGGTCGAGGTGAGGCGCTATGATTTGAATTCAGGTGGGCCCGGCCCGGTGGTGGAGGGGGGCGGCGACAACGATGACCTCGGGGGCAGGAGCGGGGCCCCGGGGGCAGCCTTGCCCCGGGCCCAGCCCCAGCCCAGTCTCTCGGCGGCCCTGCCGCCAGCCATTGACCTAGTGGTAAAGTTTCACATGGTAACCGGGCGGTAATGACCTACGCACGCCAAATGCCACTTTGCACTTTGGACGCGCGCCAAAAATGAATTACCGCAAGAGCCACGCAGTAGCCGAGCAGTAATTCCATTTGGGCACGCGTAGACGCTTACACGACTTAGTAAAAGGGCCTCATAACGACATAGAGATGGTGGCAGGCTGAGATGATCCATTTGATCTGTCTAGAAAGATAGCTAGGGTTGTAACTGCTGTTTTTGTGTGCAAATGACCTCTCCCGGTCCCTGTGCCCACTCGAAGTGCAAAAAGGTTATTTCGATGCTGTTCCAAGCCGAGGTACCCAAAGCTTGGTTTCCATCCATGCTTCCTATACTCATCAGAATTGCAACAGTTTTCTGCCTCTGCATCTTTCTTCCAGACCAGTCAGATACCGTAGGCTGTGGCTGTCTCCTCTACTGCCTGTTTGTTTGACTGTAACTGCCTTTTTCTCAACCTTCCTGTGTTACTTTCACCTTCTGCAAGCTGGGGAAACAGTGCCTCTGTAGCTCTACATCTGTCTTTGACCTCTTGGTTAAAGATCTACAATGTCAGGCTTTGGATAACGTCAACAGGGACAGCCACAGAGCTAATGGATGACATGCTAGTGCCTTTGTTCACCTAAACGTTTTTTTAATAATAGTTGGACCAGATTAAAGGATTTTGTGTGCTAGTTTCAGCTCATAGGCTGTAATTTGGCCATTTCTGATAGTGCTAAACTTACTTACATAAGTACTTAAGGCAGAGGTATACTACTTTTCTTTTGGTAGGTTTGTGGGTATGTAAGTCTGGCACATTTTATTACTAGTGTAGGATTAAATATTAGATAAAATTTGTGCTCTTTAGTTTTCCTTTTTTTAATTGTTATATAGCAAACATTCCTTAATAGGCTTTGCAGATATTATTTGTCTAATAAACCCCTTCCACACAAATTATGGCCCGATGCAGAAGAAAATGACAGGTTGAAAAGGTAAGTGCAGGAATCTTTCTGGTTACTTGCTTAAGGGAAAACTCAATGGGGAATAGAATCGGTAGAAATATTACCACACGATGTTTCTAAAAACATCATAACCTGTTTTGTCAAAAATTCACACTAGAAGTATATTTTAAAAATAGATTTTGTGTTTATTCCACAGTCCCCAAAAGAAACCAGTAAAAGTCACGTATGTATCTTTTTTTTCTTTTAAACTAATCTGCTATAATAAATAGTGGCATTCCTTCTTCTTTAAATATAATTAAGACCATTTTCCTTTTTCATCATTTAGGTTGCGTACTCCTGCTAAGCCAGGCAGCAGTCCAATAAAGTGGAGTAATGAAGAAAAGGAGCTGTTTGACCAAGGACTAGTATGTATTTTAATGCTTGAGAATCTGTGTACATTTCATATAGTATGGTGTATTAACAGGTCAATCGATGCGTACACAGAAGAAGCAAATCCTCGCAGGATGGAAGATGAGTGACGCAACAGCAGAGAAGACTCAAAAAATCAACAGAGCTCTTTTCACACGGGCTTTTGCTTAGAGCCCAGAAGCCTAAGCGAGTTTTTCATCTATTTTGATGCACGGAGTGCCCAGTTCGCTTTTTGCTTTCTTCGTTTAAACTACAAACACTATTCCAAATGGACATTTCACTGCAACCTAAGAGACTCCTGATGCAGGCCTTGTTGGCCGAAACACAGCTGTGTCGGGTCTCGTTTGCTTCGCAATAAACATTTTGACCTTCTGGAGCATCGTCTGTTGATTTTTGAGTCATCTTCGCTGTTGTGTCAGAGATGAATTAAATGTTTTACACCAAGCGCACTATTGGAGCAAAGTTAAAAAAATGTTTATGTACATTTCACCAGATTTATCTATTCCCCACCCCCACCCCACCCCATACAAAGCTGTGATAGCGGCTGCCGGTGAGGTAATGCCGACACAGCCCATTCAAAATGAATGGGCTGTGTCAGCATTGCCACGCAGCTTTGTAAAAGTGGGATGGGGTAGAAAGGTAAGGTGTATAGGCAAAAACCAGGCATAGTCAAACACTTTGGAGTTTTTACTAATGGCTGGTGTGCACTGTCTGCTGCAGGGCCCATAGGAATAAAATGGGCCCTGCAGCAGAAAACACATATAACCATTAGTAAATGACCTCCTTTGAGAGTAGAAAGTTGATTAGAATAAAAGAGAAATGAGCTCAGAAAATATTGATTTATGCTTTTATTAAATAATTCAAAAAATATAAGGCATTATTAAATTAATTCAAAACTATATATATACTAGTAAGAAATACCCCTTCAATCTGTTCAGAACTCTGCTGCACGTCTCATATTCCGCCTGAACCGATATACTCATATCACCCCTCTTCTCAGGTCACTTCACTGGCTTCCAATCAGATACCGCATACAGTTCAAGCTTCTCCTTCTTACCTACAAATGCACTCAGTCTGCAGCCCCTCATTACCTCTCTACCCTCATTTCCCCTTACGTTCCCACCCGTAACCTCCGCTCACAGGACAAATCCCTCCTCTCAGTACCCTTCTCCACCACCGCCAACTCCAGACTCTGCTCATTCTGTCTCGCCTCACCCTATGCGTGGAATAAACTTCCTGAGCCCTTACGCCAAGCCCCCCCTACCCATCTTCAAATCCTTGCTCAAGGCCCACCTCTTCAATGTTGCTTTCGGCACCTAACCTTTATACCTTTCAGGAAATCTAGACTGCCCCTATTTGACTGACTGTACATTTGTCCTTTAGATTGTAAGCTCCTTTGAGCAGGGACTGTCCTTCTATGTTAAATTGTACAGCGCTGCGTAACCCTAGTAGTGCTTTAGAAATGTCAAGTAGTAGTAGTAAATGCCCGTTTCGGGAAAAAATGAAACGGGCGCTAGCAAGGTAATCAATCCCCCCCCCCCCCTCCGCACCATCCTCCCTCCCTCCCTCCTGAGTTCCAGACCTCTGTCCCTCCCTTCCGAGTTCCATCGCCCCCTGTCCCTCCCTCCATTCCTCACTAACTTGTTTGCGAGTTTGTGGTCAAAGTTCGCAGCGCTGTTTCCGCTGCTCCTGTCCGAATCTCTGCAAGTTGGAACTCGTGCGTTGTGCCTTCGCCGCCCTGCCCTTGACGTAATTCGCAACCCCTCCCTCGACGTCATCGCATTTTGACGTGAGGGCTGTGACTGCAGGGCAAACCGGATATCTCGGGCGCCTCATCCGGCTTGAGGCTTCATTGGAATGTTGGAGGTGCCTTTTATATATATAGATATTTGTTTTTTTAAAAAACAGACTTAACTGTGCACACATCAGAAACACCAGTTGATGAAAGAGAGGTGTTGAAGAGTCACTGTGAGTTACAACATTGTAGAAACAGAACATAGAAACTTTTAGGGCCCTGTTGACTAAGATGCGCTAGTGTTTTTAGCATGTTCTAAACAGCACTTGCTAATAGTGTAGACAGCCATAGGAATATTATGGGCGTCTACACAGCGCATGCGTTTTAACGCGCCTCTTAGTAAACAGGGCCCTTAATTTATTTGGTATTTCACTCAGAAAGGACTGCCTAAGGGAGTGTAAAATACTAGTACAAATGGTGGTGGTGATTTGGGGGGGGGGGGGGGGGGTTATAATTATGTAATAGATAAACTCTTTTTTTTTTTTTTTTTTCCATCAGGGAAGGAAGGTATATATGTGTGTTGGTAAGAATCAGAAGTCCCAACTTTAAATTATAATTTAAGAAATCTTTTACAAAAGTACGTTAAGCAGTTAATGCATCAGTTAGCACATGTTAACTGCTACCACACAAAAGTGCTGTTTCTGCAGTGGTTTAGCAGTTAGTATGTGCTAATTCACACGTTAAATGCACTTTGTATATATGAGGGAGTGGGAACTAGGCGGGCCATGGGCAAAGAATGAGCGTGGATAAGTATACTATCATTGTGTGATATAGATAAGGCAGGGGCATAGCCAGACAACAGATTTTGGGTGGGCCTAGGCAAGAAGTGAGTGGGCACCAAGTGTTCTCCTCCCCTTCCCCACCACCAAAAAAATATCTCAGCTGGTAGGAAAACGCTTCTTTCCACCTTGGCAGTGCAGCAGGAATACGCTGAAAACTGAGCACGAGCAGGTACTGGTATTGTGGAGAGTAGCGTTTTCGTTACCATCAGAGGGAAGTCTTCAGCTGGTGGAGTTTGGGATCCCCACCAGCTACCACTAAACGTGTGCTACTATTAGGTGGGCCTGAACCCTAAGGCCCACCCAGGCCCACCTGTGGCTACGCCACTGACATAAGGGCCCTTTTACTAAGCTGCTTAGGCGCCTATGTGTGCCCAACCCGCGCCGATACATGTGTCTATACCAGCACAGGCCACTCTTCGGCGCACCTGAGTATAAGGACCCCATAGTGCACTCCATCCCTTGCGCAGTTAGTGTAGGTTCACAGTCTGTTTTACCTGTTTTCAACATTTATTACACACACATATTCTAAGTGGATCAGCTTGCCCTCTATTCTGGACTTTTCTCCACTACTGTTTTCCTCTGACAATTTATCATCACTTGAAAGCAAAAGTCTCGCATGTGCAATTTTTGCATTATATAAGATAGACACATATCTCAGTGCACCACAGTAAGATCTCTTTGAATACCACACTCTTGTAACAGCTGAAAGGCCATATCTCGATTAAAAAGTTAAAAGTTTTGATGTGTTATTGGTGATGTATAATAAATGCATTAAACATTTCATTTTCTTTGTTTTTGAATTGAGCATATATACTACACTCTAGCTTTAAGGCAATGATAGTCTTCAGATTATGAGGTCTTCGTTGTAAGAGAGATTGATTTTGGGCCATAGTTTTGTTTTATTTTCCAGAACAGAATTTAATTCATCGATTCAGAGGCCTTCCATTTACTTTCTTATCTGCAAGTTTTACAGCCTTGGCTGCTTAGATTCTGTCTAGAATTAATGTGTCCCATAAAAGCACTGTATATACTCTCATACAGGTTGCAAAATGTTTGACTATTTTTAAGGTCAAATGGAGGGGAGGGGCGACATATATATGAGTTTACCAGCTTTCCTTTCCCACCCATCGTGGTTCCAGCATCTTTTCCACTCCCCCCTCCCCCAAGATGTCTTCTCCAGTTTGGCAGGCAGCAGCTACATGCATAGTGTTCCCTTCCCCATGCCCTTGCTTTCCTTTATACCTCTTCCCAGGACTCCAGAGCAGTTTCTGTGCCAGTGCAGGGCCTTCTTGTACAGGCCCGTAGTCAGGCATACTGCGTATTCTTGCCATCTTCTTCTTTGGAAATGCTTCACGGGAGCTTCTGTGATGCATTTCCTGTCAGATAGAAGGCAAGCTGTGGCAGCGCACCAGAGTACAGACCTATACAGGAAGGGAAATGCGAGACCTGTGGATAGACAGGGCAACCTATAAGCAACTGATCACATATGGACATAGAAATTAAGGAGAAATGTGACCTATGCAGGGGGGTGATATATAGGCAAGTATGTACAATATTTAGTACTCCATACTGACTCTTGCTAAAAATAAGATTTGATGCAGCACAGTGAAATACTTTACACATTTAATCATATAATTGATTTAGGAATAAGGTCAAAAGTTATGGATAGGCTGCAGTATTTGAAAAGAAGTGTTCTTGCATACTTAGGTCAGGCCCTTTGAGGCTAGATTTTTTTTTTTTTTAATTTTCTTGGTTGCTTATTGAGTGGCACCAATTTTTAGCTAAATTGGTGATAATTGAAGTTTGATTTAATGTCTGTTATATTTTTCTAAATTTCTATTTCTGTAGCTTTAAGTGCAACATGACAGCAGCATTTCGTCCTGTTTGGGTTTTTTTTGTTTTTTTTTTGCTTCTTATAGGCTAAATTTGGCCGAAGGTGGACAAAAATTGCAAAGTTAATCGGAAGCCGCACAGTTCTACAAGTAAAGAACTATGCCAGGCATTACTTGAAGAACAAGGTGAGAGTAATGTACCTTTCTTTTTTTTTTTTGTATGCTAAAAAAAATTATTCAATTCCTGACCAGCATAGAACTGGAAGACTAATAACAGTCCTCAACAAGAAAGGAGTTGCAATATGATTCACTGGAGCTCATGTTAAAGTAATCCAGCAATCATGAAAGCGCATGTAGTTTGAGGATGCATTGAGGGCAGTACCAAGCCCCCTCCTTCCCCAAATTCTTTGGGATGCTTTCAAATTCTATAGCATCATAGTGGATGAAGAGGAGTCAGAGGAATAGACAGTTCTATCTCAAGTAAAGAAAACAATTATTTATATGATGTGTCGCTGATCCTAGAAAAGTCAGTCTGTCACTGGAACATGGGCATGGTACACATGTGTTCCTCTAGCTGTTTGGGTAATCTGAGGCCAAGAGCAGTGCTGCAGGAAGAGGAGAAAGCATGCTGGGAGAGGGAAGGGAAAGAGAGAGTATGTGTCTTGGAGGGCGGAAAGGGGGAGGGGGAGAGAGTGTCCATAAGGAGGAGGAAGAAGTGAGATATGGCATGTGCCCTTGGTGGAGGAAAGAGGGTGAACGTGTGTGCATACCTGGAGTTAGAGGGAGAGAGAAAATGTGCTAGAAGAGGGGAATATGAAGGGTGATATTGGAGAAAGGATGGGAGAGCTGTGTGGAAGAAGGAAGGAAATGAAAGAGGGATAAAACATGATGAGGGAGGGTAGGGAACAGCGATGATTGAGAAGGGCAGAGAGAGAGAGAGAAGGAAGGAAGGACAGTGTGAAGGAGGGAGAGAATGAGGGAAAGGAAGAATTAGAGAAGAGGTGGGGTGGAAGGATATTGTGGGAGAGGAGAACAATATAGATAGGATAAAGAGAAACGCAAAGAAAAGGAAAAATAAAAAGTGGAACATAGGGATAAATAAAACAAAAGACAAATGCTGAGAAAACAGAAGAATGAAACTTAGAAATCAGGTGGGAGAGGAAATGTGGGCAAAGGAAAAATGAATTCATAAGAAAAAGCTGGAAGAATAAAGAAAATTGTATAGAAATTGAAGAAGGATCATAGAAATATAAAGGAAGACAATGAGAAAAAAAGATGCAGAGGTTTGAAAATGCTTTATTATATTTGGACGTACTTTTAGTCTTATTGCTCTGCTGCAGCTACAACCAAACAGGCAGGAAGGTTGAGGGTGATAGAGATTGCTAGTGAATGTCATTGTTTGGGGGGAGGGAGAGAGAAAACTAATGTTTGAGGGATGGGGAAGAAAGTTCACCCTGCCTACTCCCCTCCAAACGAAGCAGGCAAACTATTCCCGTGGTTGTGAATTATTTAATACAATCAAACGCTCATTAACCTGTGATCTGTCATGATAGGAACATCTAAGTTTTCAATGAAATCTTTGTATTTTTCATAGTCGAAATTGGAGGAGTCTGAGAAAGAAGAAATGAATCAGACTAGCACCACCCACCTGCACGTGGAAGATGAATTGGGGGAGGAAGATGTGATGGTGCCAACAGCATCTGCACAGTTAAGGGGCCGTGCCGATCCCAACTTGAACGCAGTGAAAATTGAAAAATTGTCGGATGATGAAGACATTGACATCACAGATGACACTGGCGAGCTATCAACCAATGAACTGCCCAACCAGCCTGAATTGATTGCATCATCAGACATCCCCAATAGTTCATCCGTGGAGACCAGTCACTACGTATATATGTTGGAGCCTGATGGACAATTGGATGGCCTTCCCATATCTACACTGAACAAAATGCCAGTGCCTCAGCCCGCTGAGGTGGTGGACTTAAGGACTCCTGGAGTGGGAAATATATGCTGTCAGAAAATAGACTCAAATATGGCAGACCCAGATGGCCTCTTGGAAAGGAAAGGACATGAAATGGGGGATGCCGAAACTGTAAATCAATTGCCTGATCAGAAACTTGGCCAAGAGGAGAATGAATTGGTAGACAGTGAAATGCTTTTACTGCCCTCTTTCCAGCTGGATGAGGATAATCAGGAGGAAGAGGAGGAGCTAAAGCCACCTGACCAGGAAGTGGAAATAGACAGAAATGTTATTATGGAAGATGAAAAACAAGCCATTCCAGAATTCTTCGAAGGGCGTCAAACAAAAACGCCAGAACGTTACTTAAAGATTAGAAACTACATACTGGATCAATGGTAAGATGGTCTACATATATTCTAACGGGTCTCCTGGATGAACAAACTGTCCCTGCTGCTGTTGCCCAGAATCGAAAATCACTGCTTTAGAATTGTCAGATTTTGCTATGTGGGGGTTAATTTTATAACAAGACGCAGATGTCAAAATTAGAAAAAGTTGCTTATTTATAATGTAGCCCCCCCCCCCCCCCCCCCCCCCCCCCCCCAGAAACGAGCATGGTATCAAACCTCCGCTCTCAAGACAAATCCCTCCTTTCAGTACCCTTCTCCACCACCGCCAACTCCAGGCTCCGCCCTTTCTGTCTCGCCTCACCCAACGCGTGGAACAAACTCCCCGAGGCCATACGCCAGGTCCCCTCCCTGCCCATCTTCAAATCTCTGCTTAAAGCTCACCTCTTCAACGTCGCCTTCGGCACCTAACCTCTACACCTCTACCCAGGAAATCTAGACTGCCCAACTTGACATTTCGTTCTTTAGATTGTAAGCTCCTTTGAGCAGGGACCGTCCTTCTTTGTTTATTTTGTACAGCACTGCATAACCCTAGTAGCGCTCTAGAAATGTTAAGTAGTAGTAGTAGTAGTCAGATTATATGTCTGTATATTTTCTGTTGTGGCCTGCCATGAAACACTTTTTCGCAATCTTGCCTCCGTCCAGCCCTCCGCCTGCTGATCTCTTCCCAATTGGTCGGACGGGCCTTAAGTGACAAGGCACAGCCCTGCATTTAAACCACCAGGCGTACTCCCTGCCACTTATTTCTGGCATACTAGTCCCTGGCATGGTCCAAGCCCAACATAACTTGCGTCTGCAGTTCAGCTGCCCTCCTGAACTTGGGAGCTCACTGCAGCTGACGCTTACAGCATTTGGGAGTGGTATAGCATACTTTCCTTTGCTACTCCTTGGTGACTTTAATTTGACTGCTTTTCCCTGGCTGAAAGTATTCAATATTCTCAGCGTATCGCTTTTCCTACTCATATTCATGGCAACACATTAGATCTAGTCTTTTCTTATAATTCTTCCTCTTTTATCCCATTCCCTGTTCTGATCACCTCCTCATAAAATTCCAAATACTCTTCCGGTTATCTTGCATCTCTTCTCCTTCTAGTTCCTACACCTACGGACCGCTTACAGAGAAGGAGTTAGTCAGATTTTGAGACTTTAAACCTTTACACAGCACCGTCTTCGAGCTGGCAGTTGATGAGTAGAGCAGGTCAACTCAGTGCATGACTCTGAAGTGCTTTCCCCTGTCTCCCCCACCTCCCCTGTCTCCCCCACCTAACAAACCACTTTGCTCGGTCGTCAGTCATCCTCACGCTGATATCCTGGCTTAAGCTTTCTCAAACTACAAGTACTCGGTGTCGTACGTAAATGGCGCAAGCTTCATTCCTCTTCACACCTTTGCTTTAAAAATGCTTACAGAATCTATTGTAGTACCGTTTCAGCAGCTAAATATAATTTCCAGTAGCGTTTCACTTCCTACTTCTGATCCTTTTATCTCGCCGCACCTTATGCCTGGAATAGACTCCCTGAGCCATTACATCAAGCTCCATCCCTGGCCGCCTTCAAATCCGGGCTAAAGGCCCACCTGTTTGATGCTGCTTTTAATTCCTAACTTGTCACCTGCTCGTAACCTTTATCTTGTCTTCCTCTCTTCAATAGTCCCCTTTCCTTATGTGTCCTATCTGTCTGTCCTACCCTTACCCCTTATTTGTCCTGATTTAGATTGTAAGCTCTTTTGAGCAGGGACTGTCTTTTCTTCATGTTCAGTTGTGAAGCTCTGCGTACGACTGGTAGCGCTTTAGAAATGATTTGTAGTAGTAGTATCTACTGATCTCAGCATGGCACAATAAGATTAATGCACTTTTTAACAGACTGGCTGCAAATCCTCATGTTCGACTATAACTGGCGATAGCATATCTTCTCTGTTTAGCCAATGGCATTCATTTAATGTTCCTGCTCGTCGTAATCTGCTTGAAACGGTTCAAACCCCTTGACCTTACATCTTTTCCTCTGCATCTCCCCCCCCCCCCCCCCCACCCCCCAGTCTTAAGTATTTTACCACTCTACTCATGCCCATTCGTTTACCATTTCTTTATTGAGGTCTTCAATGTGGCATAGTTGCCACTATTCTCAAAACCCCCTGATCTCGATCCCACTGACCCTCTTAACTACCATCCCACCTCAAATCTACCTCCGTTTGCCAAACTTGTAGAGAAATTAGTACAAGCTCCAGGTTAATAAAAAAAAAAAAAAAAAAAAAAACCTATAGAGCTTAGCTTTTCATCATTGGCAAAAAACCTTCCAAAATCACCTTTGTGTTCTTCAAACAAGTGTCCGTAGAAAATACTGCAAAACAGTCTCTGCTTCAAACAAGCTTAAATATAGTGCACTTATCTTAGCAAATGTCCATTAACATTCTTGAGCCCTCCTTTCCAGATGCCCAGAACAATGGTGGCCAGTGTTTTGCTCTGCTTCATCAGGGTCTGAAAATACTGGGGCTGTAAAACATATATATCAAAAATTAGTACTAAATACACAGACACTTATTACTATTCTTTACAACTCGCTTCTCTTCTCAGCGCCATTTAACTTAGCTGCTGGAAAATGGCTCTCGTACTACAATCAAAGATGGCTGCTATATATAAGTGATGACATCAGACACTTAGAAGTTCTTCAACCAATCAGTGGCTGAACGGGTCACTGTACATTATATTGAAAAGAAAATCAGAAGAAATGACACCATTCAACACGGTAGTTCAATTCCATTGGTTCAAGAGAATTTAAATAAAAAATCCATTTTTGTTCACTTTGAAGTATCGATTCCTCCCCCCTCCATGTAATGGTGCTGTTCATTGCAGTACAACACATCACAGTTGCCAATGGAAATGCCGTTCTTTGAATTTAACTGAGCACAAAAGTTCTGTTTAATCTAGTTGAAAGCTTACAGGTAGTCTGTCCAAGATAAAGTTTTTTTTTTTTACAGGGGCATACTGAACAATACACAACATAGTCAGAATTACACGAAGTATTTGTTCTCAATGTGTATTCTTTATCAGAGGTTTCAAGCATAATGTCACAGAAACTACATTCGCCACATTTTCCGTGACCCGTGGGTATTGGATTTACATCCGTTTTTTAAATCAGAAGTTTAGAAGGACTTGCACTCCTTTAAATTCCTATCCTGGCTGTAAGCAAACCTTACTGTACATAAGTATTGCCACATTGGGACAGACCAAATCCTGTTTCCAAAAGTGGCCAATCCAGGTCACAAATACATGGCAAGATCCCGAAAAAGTTCAATACATTTTATGCCGCTTATCCCAGAAATAAGCAGTGGATTTTCCCCAAGTCAATTTATAGTCTATGGACTTTTCCTTTAGGAAGCTGTCCAGGCCTTTTTTAAACCCAACTAAGCTAAACGCCTTTACCACATTCTCTGGCAATGAATTCTAGAGTTTAATTACATGTTGAGTGAAGAACAATTTTCTCCGAATAATATTAAATTTACTACTTTGTAGCTTCTTCGCATTCCCCCTAGTATTTTTGGAACAAGTAAACAAATGATTCACGTCTACACTTTCCACTCCACTCATTATTTTATAGACCTCTAACATATCTCCCCTCAGCTGTCCTTTCTCCAAGCTGAAGAGCCCTACCCAGATTCAGCCTTTCCTCATAGGGAAGTCATCCCATCCCCTTTATCATTTTCATCGCCCTTCTCTGTACCTTTTTTAATTCTACTATATCTTTTTTGAGATGCTGCAACCAGAATTGAACACTATATTCGAGGTGCGGTCGCAACATGGAACCATACAAAGGCATTATAAGGTCCTCATTTTTGTTTTCCATTCCTTTCCTAATAATACCTAACATTCTATTTGCTTTCTTAGCCGCAGCAGCACACTGAGCAGAAGGTTTCAGTGTATCATCAACGACGACACCTAGATCCCTTTCTTGGTCAGTGACTCCTAATGTGGAACCTTGCATGACTTAGCTATAATTCGGGTTCCTCTTTCCCACATGCATCACTTTGCACTTGCTCACATTAAATGTCATCTGCCATTTAGACGCCCAGTCTCCCAGTCTCGTAAGGTCCTTTTGAAATTTTTCACAATCCTCCTTTGATTTAACGACTTTGAATAACTTTGTGTTGTCAGCAAATTTAATTTAATACCTCACTAGTTACTCCCATCTCTAGGTCATTTATAAATATGTTAAAAAGCAGCGGTCCTAGCAGAGACCCCTGGGGAACCCCACTAACTACCCTTCTCCATTGAGAATACTGACCATTTAAACCTACTCTTTTTCTATCTTTTAACCAGTTTTTAATACACAATAGGACAGTACCTCCTATCCCATGACTCTCCAATTTCTTCTGGAGTCTTTCATGAGGTACTTTGTCAAACGCCTTCTGAAAATCCAGATACACAGTATCAATCGGCTCACCTTTATCCACATGTTTGTTCACCCCTTCAAAGAAATGTAATAAATTGATGAGGCAAGATTTTCCTTCACTAAATCCATGTTGGCTTTGTCTCATTAATCCATGCTTTTGAATATGCTCTATAATTTTTTTCTTTATAATACACTCTACCGTTTTGCCCGGCACCGACGTCAGACTCACCGGTCTATAATTTCCCGGATCTCCTCTGGAACCTTTTTTAAAAATTGGGGTTACATGGCCACCCTCCAATCTTCCGGTACCATGCTCGATTTTAAGGATAAATTGTCATCTTCCTGTCTCCATGCATATCTCCCTGTCCCTCATCCACCCGACTCTTCCTGTCTCTCACCTATCAACCCCCATCCTGTTAGACTGTCACTGGAATGCTTTGATGTTTCACTTATATATACTGTCATCTACCAACATTTGCTTATTTCCGATCTGACGAAGAAGGGCAACCTTCAAAAGCTAATCAAGAAATGTATTAAGTTATGGCCAATAAAAAAAAAAGGTATCATCTTATTTTCTTTTCCATGTTTTATTTTGGGGGTTTTTTTTTTGTTACATTTGTACCCTGCGCTTTCCCACTCATGGCAGGCTCAATGCGGCTTACATGGGGCAATGGAGGGTTAAGTGACTTGCCCAAAATCACAAGGAGCTGCCTGTGCCTGAAGTGGGAATCGAACTCAGTTCCTCAGTTCCCCAGGACCAAAGTCCACCACCCTAACCACTAGGCCACTCCTCCACTCCTTTCTATTGATTAAGGATAAATGATATATTACTAACAATAGTTCCACAAGTTCATTTTTCAGTTCTATCAGTATTCTGGGATGAATACCATCTGGTCCAGGAGATTTGCTACTCTTCAATTTGTAGAAGTGCCCCATTACATCCTCCAGGTTTATAAGAGATTTCATTCAGTTTCTCCGACTCGTCAGCTTTGAATACCATTTCCGGCACCGGTATCTCTCCCAAGTCTTCCTCGGTGAAGACCGAAGCAAAGAATTCATTTAATCTCTCCGTTATGGCTTTGTCTTCCCTGATCACACAGTTGCTTTAACCTCCAGTTATTAGAACCAATAGAGTTTTCAAGAGTGTATTAGCCATTATGTGTAATGCTGTTTTCAAAAACTTGGTCTCCTCTTTCCCTGGAAGGCAGCCATGAAAGCTCTCCTTGAAATGTTATTTGCCAGAAAAGGTTCACAAAAAGTAGCTGTTCCTTTCCTTAATATTGTTAATCTTTTCCTTTATCTAGGGATAGGTGCAAGCCCAGGTATCTGAATAAGACCTCTGTACGCCCAGGCCTGAAGAACTGTGGTGATGTTAACTGTATAGGACGAATACACACATACCTGGAGCTGATCGGAGCGATCAACTTTGGCTGCGGTAAGTTCTTAACTTCTGCCAGTCCTTTGAGAGTGCTTCTACACAAGCGCTACACAACCGAATGGACACTGTGTGTGTGTGTGTGAGTTGGCTCTCTGTGTGTCCAAGACCAGGAGAGTAGAGAAAAGGTTAAAAAAAAAAAGTAGTTTGAAAGGAGCAATTCCTTAAAAGCTTTATTTAAATAAATTGAAGTTTCTAAGCTCAAAAGCTGGAACTGCTTCTCCCATAGAAGTGCATTGGGGCAGTTTTTGGAGGAGATTATTTCTCTAGAGCCCCCAGTCCTCGATCTGACCTGTTTTTGAACCTGATGTGTTTTCACCCCTTCTTCCCACACACCAGTTTATGTTGCAAAGGATTTATAAAATGATGCAAGTAAAATACCTCTGGGATAGAGGCCTGTAGGCATCACTGAAATTTGACTTGTATTGAAGCAGTAGATTGCACTATTTTAACAGCCAACAAGCCATCCTGGAAATTAATTTTGTAGAAATCCTGTTTTATTGAATATACATGACTGGGAACATCAGACATGTAACTGGGTCAGACTAAAGGGTGGCTGTATTTTAGTTTTGGTGCGCTGAAATTGGTATTCGGCCGTACTTTATTTTCATCTGAAAATGCCAGTGCATTGTGGCTGAAACCAAAGCTTAGTACTGTGTCCCCATAGCAGGGTCGCCGAGAGGGGGGGGGACAGGGGGGACAAAATTCCCCGGGCCTCCAAGGGGGGCCCGGCGCCGCAGTCCCTGATCTCACCCGCCCTTGGCTCCGCCCCCGAGGTCGCCGCGCCGCCCCCCTCCGTCCACCACCAGGCCGGGCCCCCTGCATTGAAATCATCACAGCGCCTCACCTGTCACCTCCGTGACTGAAAGCGCAGCAGTGGCAGATCGGATTCACGTCCCTTCGGGCCTTCCCTCCCTGTGTCCCACCCCTGCGGAAGTTACATCAGACGAGGGCGGGACACAGGGAGGGAAGGCCCGAAGGGAAGCGAATCCGATCTGCCACTGCTGCGCTTTCAGTCACTGAGGTGACAGGTGAATGCACTGTGATGATTTCAATACAGAGGGCCCAGGCCGCTGGCGGACGGAGGGGGGCCCGGCCCAGTCTCTCGGCGGCCCTGCCCCATAGCATTAACCTCTAAATAGGATCAGGCTCCACCCACCCACAAACAAGATCAGCCCCCCCCCCCCCCATCCCAGACCCACCTGTAGGCTCTCCAAGCCCACAGTCACTCCTGCCCTTGCCACCTCTTTAAGCAGAATGACTACTGTGTCCTCCTGCTTGAGGTTCAGCAGCCATTAAAGATTGGAGCCAGCATGGACTGGAGATAGCTCCTGCCTCAACTACACCAATAGACCACCAGGGACTCTTAAGGTAGACTCTGGGGAGGGACCTGTGAGTGTGTTCAGGGACTACGTCTGTTGGAGGAGGGAGTGGAGGCTGTTACTATTTGAGGGTGGGGCCAGAAACAGTGGTGGTTTTCGGCCACAGATTCCGTTTTGGCCGAAACAGAAAAAAAAACAGTTTCGGTCACCCTCTAGGTCAGACCGTGCCATTCCCTACTCCTTACATACTTGAATTATTTTCTGCTGTCGGGAGATCAGGTCTAATCCATCTAATCTTTCATCTAAACTAAGCTATTAAGTCCTACTTTCAAATATATTTTGCTTTAACATGTATTAGTGATTTTTCTCAGTCATTTTGTATGCAACAAAAGGTATTAATAATAGTATGTGTATTCGGTTTCAGAAAACTGTTCTGAGCCTGACTTCAGAAGAACACAAATATGTGAACTGTTGTAGATTAAAGCCGTCGTGGCTGCTGTTGAACATCAGGTTTTGACTTTTAAGCTTTAGCAAAACAATAATTGATTTTTGTTTGTTTTCGCAAGACTGAGTTTTTAGTATTGTTTGTAGTGTATTTTTTCTATTGATTGCATAAATAATACAACATCCTGTAATACTGTACTGCCTGCTGTTTCTATTCCTTCAGAACAGGCCATATACAGCAGGCCACGACCGGCAGAGAAAACGAGATCCAGAGAAGGAAAAGATACAATAGAAGCCTACCAGCTGGCTCAGCGTTTGCAGTCCATGGTAAGATGAAATTTGGAGTACGGGGTGGGGCAAGAGGGAAGGGAATAAAGAGCAGTCATTATGTTGGTGATTCTATAGAACTCGGTCTGTATGAGAGCACATTCTTGCTTCAGTCTGCTATTAGTATCATAGTAACATAGTAGATGACGGCAGAAAAAGACCTGCACGGTCCATCCAGTCTGCCCAACAAGATAAACTCATATGTGCTACTTTTTGTGTATACCATACCTTGATTTGTATCTGTCATTTTCAGGGCACAGACCATATAAGTCTGCCCAGCACTATCCTCACCTCCCAACCACCAGCCCTGCCTCCCAACCACCGGCTCTGGCACAGACCGTATAAGTCTGCCCAGCACAATCCCCGCCTCCCAACCACCCCCCCCCCCCCCCCCCCCCCACCGGCTCTGCCACCCAATCTCGGCTAAGCTTCTGAGGATCCATTCCCTCGGAACAGGATTCCTTTATGTTTATCCCACGCATGTTTTCTGCAGTTCACCTCTAAATCTTTCTCTTTAAAAAAAATCTATGGGAATTTCTTAATGGTTTTCTTGTGTTTGTCAAATCCCACAATCAAGTCTTTCCTATTTTCAATAACGTGTCGGAGTGTTAATTGAAATTGGAGGAAAAGCCTCACGTGGCGTGATGTAACTCCTTGTTTCGCAGTATACACTGTCATATATCTAAGGAGTACTCACTCGCATCATTGCCATAAAAACCTCCAGTCGATCAGAATGTGCAGTTTACTATGTAAACATTCTAAATCCAGCTTCGGTCTCACTCCATTTACGGTTCTTTGGAGTGTTCAAACCCTATGGGACTTATCTTTTGCAGTTCCACAGTCCGATTCCTTTCCACAGTACTATACATTATCCTTCATAGTGCTCCATTTTAGTTTTAGATTTACTTGTATTTGTAACAGGTTCTCGCTTGCTGAAAACCATCCAAAGAAAACTACCTGGGTTTTTAATCTTGGATATTTTTTTACACTGGCATACAAAAGCAACAAACAGAAGAGCAATCCTCCACGGATACAATCCAACAGTACAAAACGTTGGAAAAGACCAAAAAAAAAACAACAACAAAATGTCAAGGATGTCCAAAGGAAATAACTGTATTAGATCTTCACCAAGAGCCGACGTGGCTCGTGTTTCGGCCTATATGGCCTGCATCAGGAGTCTGGCACTGGAATGTGTGAACAATACAACTGTGCTGTTGAAGCCAAACTGTGGCGCAGTTGTATTGTTCACACTTTCCAGTGCCAGACTCCTGATGCAGGCCATATAGGCCGAAACACGAGCCACATCGGGTCTTGGTGAAGATCTAACAGTTATTTCTTTTGGACACCCTTGATATTTTGTTGTATTTTGGTCTTCTCCACTGCTTTGTGCTGTTACATTAGCATACAACGGTATTAAGGCAGTTTTCCAAACAGAGAGGCCCTTTTACTAAGCTGTGTAGGCACCTACGCGTGCTAATTTGGAGCTGCCGCTTGGCCCTTGCAGTAATTTCATTTTTGACACGCGTCCGCAAAATACTTTTTGTTTTCTGACTTGACGCGCGTAGGTCATTTACCGCCCGGTTACTGCGTGAGACCTTACCGCTAAGTCAATGGCTGGTGGTAAGGTGTTGGACCCAAAATGGGCGTGCGGCAATTTTTATTTTGACGCACATCCATTTTCAGCAAAAATTTTTAAAAAGGCCTTTGTTAAGCACTGAGGTTGATGTATTTTGTGGCCTATGAATGCTCCATGTCTGGATTTGCATCCTCCAGCACCCCCCTTCTTTTTTTTTTTTTTAATTATTTCTCCACCTCCTCTTTCTTCCCCCTTTTTTCTTAATGTGTTTCCAGTTGTGGATAGTTGTTTCTTGAATGTCCGCTCCAGTTTTGCCATGTTTGTAACTGTTGCTTGTTGAACTGTGGTGAGCTCTTGCTTCTATTGCATTATGTTGAAATCCAATAAAAGATATTAAACTGTAAAAAGGCCTTTGTTAACAGGCACGCTGAAAAATGGATCTGTGCGCGCCCAAAACCTGTGCCTACGCTACCGCAGGCCATTTTTCAGCGCACCTTAGTAAAAGGACCCCAGAGTTGTCATCTCAAAGCGTTTTGTTACTTTCAGATTATGGAAAATATGGTTTCCTTTTTTTTTTTTTTTTTTTTTACCCTCTGGAACTTTCCCTCAGGCAGTGGCTTAGCTGCAGTATTATTGGATAGATTCATTCTGTATTAGTTTCAGATGATGGTATTGTTAACGTATAATAGACAGTTATGGACAGGAAGGAGAATAAAGAATGAAGGGTCCAGTATTTAAAAAAACAACAGAGCTCCTAAATATATGTTCCTGTTTTGCTCCCAAATGTGTGCCCTGTTTTCTGTCAAATTTATGAACTTAAGTTTCAGCTGAAAATTCATCTTAATTAAAGAGTTTAAAAGTTATGCATATAAATTTGGGCCTGCCAGTTATTATTATTTATTACATTTGTACCCCGCGCTTTCCCACACATTGCAGGCTCAATGCGGCTTACATAGTAAATACAATTACAATCACAAAGTCTAGAAGGAGAGTATTATTAGTTAGCGCTGGGCAGACTTATACGGTCTGTGCCAGAGCCGGTGGTTGGAGGCCGGGATAGTGCTGGGCAGACTTATACGGTCTATGCCAGAGCCGGTGGTTGGGAGGCGGGGCTAGTGCTGGGCAGACTTATACGGTCTGTGCCCTGAAGAGCACAGGTACAAATCAACGTAGGGTATACACAAAAGTAGCACACATGAGTTGTCTTGTTGGGCAGACTGGATGGACCGTGCAGGTCTTTTTTCTGCCGTCATCTACTATGTTACTATGTTACTAAACTTAGTGAGAGTGGGATTTTGAGGAATAAGTGAGTTGTACATGTCGGGGCAAACAAAGGTAGGATAAAAGGAAAAGAAATTGGGAGGGGTGAGGAGAGGGAGGATGGAGAGGAAAAGATAAGGGGATTTATTATTAGTTATTTGCCTAGATTTAAGAGCCAAGTGCTGAAAATCAGTGCTAAGCTCCTAACATTTCTTTTTTTTTTTCTCCTGCCTTAAATCTACTCCTATTATCACTGTATTCCTTGCTCCTAAATTTAGGAGTTTTAGTGAAATTTTGAGTATGAAGTTATGCGTTCAGCCCTAGTAATTTTCAAAGAGGTCGACTTAGGAACATAACTCTCAACGTTAGATATATAAATCCTTGAATATTTGGCTTGAGCTGTATATACCAGAGCACCTGAATGCATGATAGTGGGAAAACAAAGGCAAGCGGGATTCAAATTCTGAAGCACTAGATAAACTCCGAGAAAAATCATGAAGCACTACATATCGCAGTAGGTAGACGCCTATTAAGAGGGTTTTTTAAAAATCTGGCTGTCTTTGCAATGTGTGTGTGTGCGTGTTCTATATATATATTTTTGTTGCCAAATATCAACTGTTTATTGATATGCAGACACTCTCTGATTGCTGAAAGACTAAACAGCCAATCAGCCCTTAGCCACCTCTTAGTTTATATCAGTTTTTCAAGCACATAAAAGAACACATTTTTAATAGGTGCTCTTTGTCTGCTGGAGAAAGCCTCCTAGAAGCAGAGATCAGGAAATCCTTTCATTCACTGTGCCATGTTACATTTTGAGACTATTCAAACCCCCTCCTCTGATGTACTTCAAAGTCCTGTAAAGGATTTTATGGGAGAAAATTGGCAGCATTGATTAGAGACAAGGGGGTAATGATGTGAACTTGGAAGGAAGTAGTCTGAGAGGAATTGTAAGAAAATACTACAACTGAGAGGATACTGAATGAATGTCCAAAATTGCCCGCAGGCAGACGCAGTACTTACCAAAGCTATAGCAGAATCAATCATCCTTGGGACTCGTTCAGAGGACAAGGAATGAAAACAACTTTTTGATGTCATTGGTTCAAAAGCTCATGTAAATGCCTCCAAAAACTAAATTTGTAGTCTGTTTTCCTTTTTGCAAATGTCAGTACCTTGATGTGCACGAATGCTTTCTGTTTGATAAATGCTTTAACCTGCTGGTTACAGCGAACCAGGAAACGGCGTGTACGAGATCCATGGGGTAACTGGTGCGATGCTAAGGATCTGGAAGGCCAAACGTTTGAGGTAATGTTCCAGTTTCCTTAATGCAAAACAATTCCTTAGTAGTAATTCGCGAGACATAAATATTAAAATTCTGTTTTGATTTTGAAACCTTAATTTTATGGCATGAATATAATGGTAGAACTGATGATTGGTAATGACCTCCTTAACCCGAATTACATTTCTGTTCATTAGCATCTGTCTGCTGAGGAACTAGCAAGGAGGCGAGAGGAGGAGAAAAACAAACCAGTAAAATACTCCAGAGGACCAAGACTATCTAAAAGGTATTGTGTGCGCAGAGCTTGTATGGTGTGTTTCACAGATGCAATGGAGTAGCAAGAAAACTACTTGTGTATTTTATTTTTATTCATATATATTTCAAAGATCGAAAGTGTTCCATCTGAAAAACTCACGTTTTTGGTTAGAAGATAAATCTGACTTGTATCTAAGAAGGAAGAAAGCTTGTCTCATACTTGACATAATCAGATGAAATAACGAGAAATCTCTCTTAAATCTGGAAGATGTAATGGGCAGTTTGCCAAACTAAAGAGTAGCAAATCACCTGGACCAGGTAGTATACATCCCAGAGTACTCATAGAACTAAAAAAATGAACTTACAGAGCTGCTATTAGTAATATGCAATTTATCTTAAAAATCAAGCATGGTACCAGAAGATTGGAGGGTGGCCAATGTAACGTCAGCTCTTAAAAAGGGCTCCAGAGGTGACTCGGGAAATTATAGACCACTGAGCCTGATGTCGGTGCAGGGCAAAATGGTAGAGACCATTATAAAGAACAAAATTGTAAGCAAATACACAACCAACATGGATTTAGCCAAGGGAAATCTTGCCTCACCAATCTACTACATTTCTTTGAAGTGTGAATAAACGTGGGTAAAGGTGAGCTGGTAGATATTTCTATTTTAGCTGCTGCTGATTCATAGTGAGCAGAGAGTGTCAAAGTATCATTGATGATGGCACCCAGATCTTTTTCCGAGGTGGGACACCTAATGTGGAACTTTGCATAATTTAGCTGTAGTTCGGGTTCCTTCTCCCTGTCTGCATCACTTTGCAGTTCCCTACATTCGTTCCAAAAGAGCAAGACTCCTCATGTTCTAATCACTTTGATTACTGGATGTGGATGTATTATTATGAGGACAGGCTTATTGCAAAAATGCAAGAAGTTGCTGAAAATAAAACCCCACAACTTGTAGCAGGGATTCCTGGTAATGGCTGTGAACGGATTTGTCTGTCATGTTATCCATATTGATTCATCATCAGATGAATTTGCAAAGCTTGATTACCCTGAAAACCTAACCTGTGAATGGTCCTTGAGGACCAGAGGATCTTTGCACTTGAACACGTAATTGCTGTTACTTTCTCTCTCCCCATAACTAAGAACAAAGATTTTTCTTCTGCTCTTTAAAACAAACGACAGTGGGAAGGTGGAGATGGCTTGAGAAAAACCAGGTACGCTGGATGCTTGCTAAAACACTTTATTTCTGCGATAACATGCAATACCTGACACTGCAGTGGGTTTCGGCACAAAGTGCCTACCTCAGGGGTCTGTCGGATATGAAATATAAATAGAGTAAGAATTACATAAGTGCATAAGTAATGCCACACTGGGAAAAGACCAAGGGTCCATTGAGCCCAGCATCCTGTCCACGACAGCGGCCAATCCAGGCCAAGGGCACCTGGCAAGCTTCCCAGACGTACAAACATTCTATACATGTTATTCCTGGAATTGTGGATTTTTCCCAAGTCCATTTAGTAGTGGTTTATGGTCTTGTCCTTTAGGAAACCGTCTAACCCCTTTTTAAACTCTGCCAAGCTAACCGCCTTCACCACATTCTCCTGCAACGAATTCCAGAGTTTAAATATGCGTTGGGTGAAGAAAAATTTTCTCCGGTTTGTTTTAAATTTGCTACACTAGTTTCATTGCATGCCCCCTAGTCCTAGTATTTTTGGAAAGCGTGAACAGACGCTTCACATCCACCTGTTCCATAAAATTTCATATCATTTGATATTTTCTATTCTTTATGCTATAATTCTTACTCTGTTTATATTTCGTGTCCAGCAGACCCCTGAGGCAGGCACTTTGTGCCGTGTCGGGTGTTGCATGTTATCGCAGAAATAAAATGTTTTAGCAATTTATCATCCTGCGTACCTGGTTTTTCTCAAACCGTCTCCACCTTCCCACTGTCGTTTGTTTTACTACGTTCTACGTGGAATTCCTTTTGGTTTTATTCTCTTTTGCTCTTGAGACATGAGAGAGAGAGAGATTTTGAGAGACAGTAACATCTCAAGACCTTTCTCCTCTGAATGCTGTGATCTGTTTTGTCCCTTCGTACAATGTTTGTAATGATTCAGGACATAAATCCCCTGTCGAGGGATTGTCCCATGAATCTGTTCCTTCTGCCGTACACAAAGTCATCATCGACTGATGGAAAGGACATAATGAAAGAGAGCCAAAGGAATGTTGTGTTGCTGTATCAAGTTGTCTGCAATTATTGTTAGCCCATTTTGAGGAAAACTTTCGTTTTGCTTTATAGCTCTTTTGATCCCTTCCAGTTGATCCCTTGCTGCTCGTTTAATGAGGAGAAACAGGCAAGTGCTTAAAAACTTGTTGATTTAAAAGCTGCCGTTTATTTTGTGTAATTCTTACAATGAACTTTGTTTGATTTGCAGGAGCCGTTTCAAGTGAAAGTAGCATCAGAAGCCTTATTAATAATGGACTTGGTAAGGATGAAGCCTTTGTTTTTAGGTAGACTGTTCATCCTCTTTAATTGTACCTTTCTTATTAAGTAAAAGAAAAGTTCTCGACCCTGGATTCAGCATTTCAGGCCTACAGGAACTAGGGTTACTGTATATGCAGCATTCGTAGCCCTGCTCTCTCTGAAAGGGAGGGAGGGAGCTGAAGCTATCAGGCAACAGCACCAGGTTTTGGACGGCGATGCAAAACAGAGATTGCACGGGGACAGAAATTTCACCCATCTGCAATGAAATCTAACCCATACAAGATCTGTTCCATCCACACAATTAATCTCCTCCATCCTCACCCATATCCACAGGAATTGACTATTATTTACTTGCTTGCAGTCCTCTGTTTCCTCCCAACCCTAACAGCATCCCGTGGTTTTTTTGAATGGTATTCACTATTCGACCACTGAACGTTTCAAGTCTCAGTCTGGTATTCCAGCTGCCTTTGTGGACATTCCAAGCTTCATTCTGGCTCTCCAGCAGCCTCTCTCCATATGTTCCAAGCTTCATTCTGAAGTCACCAAAGATTATGAATACCCTCCCACGGCAACGGCTTCCATCCCCACAGGAATCACATGGGTTCTGCAGGATTCCCTCAATCCCCATTCCCGTGCAGCAAGTTAGGGAGCTCTGACTTAGGGTAGTTGCTGTAATGTGAAGGTTATATGGGATGAGCAAGTATGTTAAAAGAATGTTTTAGGTGGGGGTAGGAGCCATGAAGGGTAGTGAATAACATCTCATGGCTGAGATTGAACTGGAAGCCTGTGGGAGCAAGAGAAACCTGCGTATTAAAAAAAGAATTTAAAAAGCGGAGAAAGCATGGCTCATACATGTTGCATGTATGTTTACATCCGTGTTGTCTATATATACAATATGTGTGTGTGTGTATGTTTTGTCTCTGAGAGGAGAGGGGTGTGGTGGTTTCTATGCAATGGTTTCTAAATATTTTGTTGGTTTTATTTGATTACCTTTTTCAAGACAAGTGTCATATCTAACCACTAATGTTACTGTCAACACATTCAAATAATTCATTTTACATTTACCGTATTTTTCGGACTATAAGACGCACCTAGGTTTTAGAGGAGGGAAATAGGAAAAAAAAAATGTTTCCTTTTTCCCTCCTCTAAAACCTAGGTGCTCCGGTGCGTCTTGTCCGAGTTCGGGATCGCCCTCCCCTACTCACGTCACGCGATGTTCCCTGGTGGTCTAGTGACGTCGGGGCAGGAAAGAGCCCCCTCTTTCCTGCCCAGTGCGCTGCTCTCCGAATCTCCGTCCTCCTGTATGCTGCCTGACGGTCTCGGCGAGATTCAAAATGGCCGCTGAGACTTCAATTCTCGGCGGCTATTTTGAATCTCGCCGAGACCGTCAGGCAGCATACAGGAGGACGGAGAGCAGCGCGCTGGGCAGGAAAGAGAGGGCTCTTTCCTGCCCCGACGTCACTAGACCACCAGGGAACATCGCGTGACGTGAGTAGGGGAGGGCGATCCCGAACTCGGGGGGAGGGCGATCCCGAACTTGGAACTCGCTACCTTCGGACTATAAGACGCACCCCCCATTTTCCTCCCAAATTTTGGGGGAAAAAAGTGCGTCTTATAGTCCGAAAAATACGGTAATCAATAGGGGCCAGTGTAGCAAGGCAACAGGTATTTCCATGCTTTTTCACCACTAGGAAGCTGTATGTAGCAACCAGTAGCAAACTACATGGTTTTGCTACTAGGTGTTACCGTATATAGCAACCTGTACTGGCTGCGTTTATGCTATTCACTTTGTACCAAAATAAAGAAAAATATCATAGAATAAGTTTAAAGGAATCAGAGAGTTAGAAGTGGTTTTTATTCTTACCAGCACAGCTTCAGAAATCAGTTTGAAAGTCTTGGGAAAATATCACATGTACAGAATCTCAGTTAGAAAAATATCATCACATGTACAGAATCTAATATCAATAGCTTAGGTAATAATAATAAGCAATCAGACTAATTTGATAAGGAACAGTTGTAAGGAAAACAAAGAAAATGAGAAAGACAAATCAGCACATGTTATCCGAGACCATGGAGAGGTCAGCACATGTTATCTAGAAGTATGGAGAGATCAGCACATGTTATCTAGAAGTATGGAGAGAGAGAGAGAGATAGGTCACATGTTATCTGAAAACATGTAGAGATCAGCACAAGTTATCTGAAAGTATGGAGAGAGAGAGAGAGAGAAATAGCAGGAAATATATCAGGGGTTCAAGCAGGAAATATATCAGTGGTTCTGAAGCAAGATAAAATATAAAGAAAGGAGATGATAGTTCTCTGTTATAAAGAAATAGTTCTTACCAGAAGCAATGCAGAAATAAAGAAGGGAAAATATATTTCCTGGAGAATAGCCAATTAGCAAGGATGCCCTGAATCAGGACAGAGAAAAGTCTCCTGCAAAATATGGCTAATTCTGAAGATTTCTTTGTGTGCAGGTATTCTTATAGAAAAAGTGATGTCGTCACCTCTCCCCCCTCCTACACCAATGGAAGGTAGCATAGGTGTCCTGCCAACACCCTATTGGTACATTTGACCTTGACCATCTTGTAACTGAAGAAAAGATGTGTATTCCAGATACTGGGCTGCCATAGTAACAAAAGCCAGGGATGTCTGCATTCCTGTCTATGGCTACCAGCAGTGACTAGCAGCCAGGTACAGA
This sequence comes from Microcaecilia unicolor, assembly GCF_901765095.1. NCBI lineage: Eukaryota > Metazoa > Chordata > Amphibia > Gymnophiona > Siphonopidae > Microcaecilia > Microcaecilia unicolor. Next base: position 214,589 of record NW_021963024.1, read on the forward strand.
AAGACAGAGGGGGGATGGGAGGCAGTACAGTACAGGTAAAGTAGAACATCTTTTTACAAACCATAGCAGGAAGATTCAGTTAGAGGGTGAGTGAAACTGAATCTGCAGCTGAAATTCGCCACTCAGTTTCATCCAGAACTGAAACCGGTGCCCCCGCCCCTCCCCCAACAGGAGGTGGGAGGGCGGCACAGAGTGGTCATGGGTGGGGGCAGGGAGTTTCGGATTCAGCCAAAACCGCACTTGAATTTTCGGCCGAATCCAAATTTCAAGCCAGTTATGGTGCTGAAACTGAAATCCCGTCAGCCTCTAGATTTAGTCACCACATTTTACTGTAGAATTGACAAAATAGAAAATGAAATACGCATCAGATTCACTGATAGCCAGCTCAGCAGGGATAGGGGTTGAGGGGGTTGAGAGGGAAAGCATGTGAAGTGTGCCTCAGAATAATTTTCTGGCCCTCTGTGTGTGTGTCTATGTATGTAAGTCTGTGTGTGGTTGGGAGAGAATAGGAGAGGAGGACATTTTGAAAGGAGCAATTTGGCCATTTTTGGGGGGATGGGGGGGGGGGGCACAACATTATTTTTGTGGAATCCCCACTCTGATCTGTCCCAATTTTGAACTAGATGTGACTTCTCCTCATGCTAAATTTGGTTCTATTCTATTAAGGTTTTGGAGAGCTATTTTGTCCCCAGACAGACATTTTCAACTGCTTATGTGCAATTCATTAAGCAGATCTTGAAACATAGACGCATACATTTTTAAAGAACTGCTTAGCTGCCAAGAGAGCCAACTAGGTTGTGACCAGAAATAGATTTAAGCTACTCTAGTTATGGCTGTACCAAGTGCTAGCTAGTTACATTAGCTGGTTAGCAGTGAAAATTAGCCCTGGCCATTCAGTGCTTGTCCCAATATGGCCTCTTGATCATCCAGCTTATTTTAAACAGCTAAATAGAGCTGCCTAGTTCAGTGGTTCCCAAACCTGGTCCTGGAGGCACCCCAGCCAGTCAGGTTTTCAAGATGTCCACAATGAATATTCATTAACTATATCTAAATGAGCTCCCTTTAATTTGTTGCAGACTCAATATAATAACTTCCAAGTGACTGCAATTCACTTTATGTATTATTTTTATTCAGTATCTAGATTTTAACATAAATAGGAGTGGAGGAATGGCCTAGTGGTTAGGGTGGTGGACTTTGGTCCTGGGGAACTGAGGAACCGAGTTTGATTCCCACTTCAGGCACAGGCAGCTCCTTGTGACTCTGGGCAAGTCACTTAACCCTCTGTTGCCCCATGTAAGCCGCATTGAACCTGCCATGAGTGGGAAAGCGCAGGGTACAAATGTAACAAAAATAAAATAGATACTATTGGAGATTCTATATGGAATGTTGCTACTATTGGAGATTCTACATGGAATGTTGCTATTTCACTAGCCAAAAACAAAAAAGGAGGTAAAAACCCTCACGAAACCGTGGGATATGAAACAAAAAGTGAGGAGAGTGGATGAGGATACCAACAATAATGTATTTATTCACTTGTAAATTAAAAGATGACAATGTACATAAAAATGACCCGACACGGCCGTGTTTCGGCCCAATGGCCTGCCTCAGGGGTCTTTGTAACCTCAGAAGATGTAACATAGAATGTGTACTCCAGGGGAAATGACGAAACACAATCCTCTCAGGTCTCCTCTCTTCAAAAAGATATATATAAAATATATATTAAAGAACAGAACGGACTTTCAATACTCCTCTCCGAAGAGATGTCTACAATGTCGGGTCATTTTTATGTGCATTGTCATCTTTTAATTTTTTAATCTTTTATTTTACAAGTGAATAAATACATTATTGTTGGTATCCTCATCCACTCTCCTGCTATTCCACTAGCAACATTCCATGTAGAAGGCTGCACAGGCTTCTGTTTCTGTGAGTCTGACGTCCTGCAGGACGTCAGACTCACAGAAGCAGAAGCCTGCGCGGCCACATTGGTGATCTGCAAGGGCCGACTTCTACATGGAATGTTGGAACATTCCATGTAGAATCTCAAATAGTAGCAACAGTGGAGGAGTGGCCTAGTGGTTAGGGTGGTGGACTTTGGTCCTGAGGAACTGAGTTTGATTCCCACTTCAGGCACAGGCAGCTCCTTGTGACTCTGGGCAAGTCACTTAACCCTCCATTGCCCCAGGTACAAATAAGTACCTGTATATAATATGTAAGCCGCATTGAGCCTGCCATGAGTGGGAAAGCGCGGGGTACAAATGTAACAAAAATAAATAATGCCCATATATTAGCATTTATCCTTAACTCTTTCCTCATTCTCTCTCTTTCATACTACTATCGTTCTCCCGAGTCAACAAAAACTCTTGTTAAAATCTAGATATTGAATAAAAATAATACATAAAGTGAATTGCAGTCATTTGGAAGGTATTACAATGAATATTCATGGGATAGATTTGCATGCAGTGGAGGCAGTGCATGCAAATCTCTCGTATGAATATGAATTGTGGGTATCCTGAAAACCTGACTGGCTGGGGTGCCTCCAGGACCAGATTTGGGAACCACTGGCCTAGTTAAACCAGGAGACTATATGAAGCTGCAAAGAAAAACTTTGCACTGTTGAACATCAAAGTTAGACAGCTACCTTGCTTTCTATATCAGCCTTTTTTATTTTTAAGTCATTTCTTTAAGACTCCCACACCTCATGCAAGCTTTGCCCCATGCACATACCTGCTTATCCTGGTTCACATAAGTCTTGTGGCGAGTAAAGTACTGGTGTGATTCCTCAGTTTTCCAGCAGGTGGAGACTTGAGCTCTGCCTCAGCTATGGTATAGCTGCCTCCAGTGTGCAGGACACAGAAGTCATCTACAGTTTTTCCATCTATGGGAAACTTTTAACCCCTCTGGACATGGCTCTGTATTCTTCGAGATGATGTAGTCCCACCCAGAGTCCTTTGGCCAGCAGCTGTGGCCTCATAGTAACATAGGAGAAGATAGCAAATAAAGACCAATGGGTCATCCAGTTGCTCAGTTGTCTTTCTCAGTGGTTCGCTGCTGTTTTGGATAGATTAACGTATACTTATTCGTATTTAAATCCACATTGCTTCCCCCACACCGTAGCCCTAATACCTACCTTGTTTCTACCACTGCCCTCTATGGACTTGATTTTATTTATTTATTTATTTATTACATTTGTATCCCACATTTTCCCAACTATTTGTAGGCTCAATGTGGCTTACATAGTACTGGAGAGGCCTTTGCAGGCTCCGGTGTGAACAAATACAGGGTAGCCCTTCTCTGACATCTATAAGCAGTTTATATTTCTCCAGAGGTACAGGGCTTCAAAGAAAAAAATAATTCACTAACCATTCCAATTCACTCCCTCACTTCTGCTGGGACTGATTTATTTATTTATTTGTTACATTTTTATCCCATTTTTATAGCAAGACACCTATCCCCCAATATTCAAATCCATTTAACCGGCCAGGAATGACCCTTGGCCGGTTAAATGGCACTTAACCAGCTATGTGGCGATGTTCAGCAGTGGATAGCTAGTTATCTCCCACTGAATATCCCTGGTTAGTGCATAGGAGATAACCAGCTACGTCACGCAATATAGCCAGCTATGCCCGAATATTCAATTCATATCTGGCTATTGTAAGCAGGCACATCGGGTCGCTTAAGTAGCTGGTATATCTTTAGCTCATACATCTTCATTGAAGATGCATTCAATTCAGGAGAAAGAAATACATAGCCTAGTAACATAGTAGATGACGGCAGAAAAAGACCTGCACGGTCCATCCAGTCTGCCCAACAAGATAAACTCATATGTGCCACTTTTTGTGTATACCTTACCCTTGATTTGTACCTGTCTTTTTCAGGGCACAGACCGTATAAGTCTGCCCCGCCTCCCACCACTGGTTCTGGCACAGACCGTATAAGTCTGCCCAGCACTATCCCCGCCTCCCAACCACCAACCCCGCCTCCCACCACCAGTTCTGGCACAGGACGTATAAGTCTGCCCAGCACTATCCTCGCCTCCCAACCGCCAGCCCCGCCTCCCACCACTGGTTCTGGCACAGGACGTATAAGTCTGCCCAGCACTATCCCCGCCTCCCACTACCAGGTCTGATTAAAGCACACAGCTATGATTAAAGCACACTGCGCTTCTCACAAAAAAAAAGAGATCTTGTGTACGCTGGTATCAAACATCGTATTAGCGATGTAAGTACACAAGATTGTGTTTTTTTTTTGTGAGAAGCGCAGTGTGCTTTAATATTAGCATTTCTTTCTGCTGAATTGAACGTATCTTCAATGAAGGTGTATGAACACGCTCTCAGCGACATCGGTTGATTATGAGATGAGGTTGTGAGATCAGACTCCCGATGAAGGCTTTTTAGCCGAAACATGAATTTGTGTTGAATGGCTCCCTCAACATAATAAAGTATCACACCTGTACACAATCATCATTTGGACTCCGTCACCTTTGCTGTTGTTTCGTTCTGTTCTGACTGGGAGGTTCTGCCACGTAAGGGGGGGAGATTGCAAACATGAATATGGATACATTATATTTCCAGGTGTCTATTTATTTATTTATTTGTAGCATTTGTATCCCACATTTTCCCACTATTTTGCAGGCTCAATGTGGCTTACATTTGCCGTAGTGGCGATTGCCATTTCCAGTTAACAGAATTACAAATGATATTGCATTCATTTTTGAAGACTTGAGGCCCATAATCTTGAAACTATGAAGGATAATCAGCTTATTTCCTCAGCAATCTTCCAGACCGTTCAAGACGCTTGGGTTGTGCACTTTTACCAGCAGAGGGAGACTGAGAACACTAAAACTTCTTATACAAGTAGCCTGTGCAGACCTTCTACTAACCAGTATTTTCTCAGTCTCAGCAGAGGGTAGAAATGTGCAGCCTGTGCAGTGTACTCAGTCTGGTAGGCCCGTTTGGGGTTTCTAGGTTGGGTTGTAAATGTTAGAGAACTTGAAACTATGAAGGATAATCAGCTTATTTAATTCTGCACTGTCCACCATGACCTTATGTAAATCCCACATTTGCATGTGTCCCTGCCTGGCTACAGTTATAATATAGTAATAATTCTTTTCCATCTTCTCCACTTCAGAAGTTACGAAGTGCACAGCAGGCCACAGAATGATTACAACACTGAGGTGGCTTTACCCTCATTCTCAGATGCTGAGAGTGTAAAAATGCTTGGAGATCTGATTAGATATGAAATTATATTTAAAGCCCAGTTATTTATTAAATATAAGCCATCGCATGATGGTTGAAAAGCTAAACCAGATACAGCAAAATACTTTGCTTATTTGTCCTTGGGCCCCTTCTCTTTTCAATCTACACCTCTTCCCTAGGCTCCCTGATCTCTTCTCATGGTTTCCACTATCATCTTTATGCCGACGACACCCAGCTTTATCTCTCCACACCAGAAATCACTGCGGATACCCAGGCCAAAGTCTCGGCCTGCTTATCCGACATTGCTGCCTGGATGTCCAACCGCCACCTGAAACTGAATATGTCTAAGACTGAACTTATTGTTTTCCCACCCAAACCCACTTCCCCTCTCCCTTCACTCTCTATCTCAGTTGATAACACCCTCATCGTCCCCGTCTCATCTGCCCGCAACCTCGGTGTCATCTTCGACTCCTCCCTCTCCTTTTCTGCGCATATCCAGCAGATAGCCAAGACCTGTCGCTTCTTCCTCTATAACATTAGCAAAATTCGCCCCTTCCTCTCCGAGCACACCACCCGAACTCTCATCCACTCTCTCATTACCTCTCGCCTTGACTACTGCAACCTACTGCTGACCGGCCTCCCACGTAGCCATCTATCCCCCCTTCAGTCCATCCAGAACTCTGCCGCACGTCTTATCTTCCGCCTTAACCGATATACTCATATCACCCCTCTCCTCAAGTCACTTCACTGGCTCCCAATCAGATACCGCATACAGTTCAAGCTTCTCTTACTCACCTACAAATGCACTCGATCTGCAGCCCCTCCGTACCTCTCTACCCTCATCTCCCCTTACGTCCCTACCCGTAACCTCCGCTCTCAAGACAAATCCCTCCTTTCAGTACCCTTCTCCACCACCTCCAACTCCAGGCTCCGCCCCTTCTGTCTCGCCTCACCCCATGCCTGGAACAAACTCCCTGAGCCCATACGCCATGCCCCTTCCCTACCCATCTTCAAATCAATGCTCAAAGCCCACCTCTTCAATGTCGCCTTCGGCACCTAATCACTACACCTCTTCTCAGGAAAACTTATCTACCCCAACTTGACATTTCGTCCTTTAGATTGTAAGCTCTTCCGAGCAGGGACCGTCCTTAATTGTTAATTTGTACAGCGCTGCGTAACCCTAGTAGCGCTCTAGAAATGTTAAGTAGTAGTATTTGATCTGATGCATTTTTTTCTCTGTTAAGCATGCACACGTTTCCATGGCCGAGGTGATTGGTTTATTGGGAGGAAAGTATTTGGAAGCTGACAAGACAGTAGAGGTATGTGTGTGTTGCTGCTTTTCAATCAGCTTCAGCTCTCATTCAGCACATGGGTATTACGAGAGGGCTTTTGCGATGTCTCTCAGGCAGTTAAGTGTTTAGTAATTTGCACTAAAATATCTGGCCGTACTGCTCCTCAGTAGCTGCTGTAAAAATAAGTGTTTGAAAAGCTCAAGGATGTGACCTGGTTATGAAGAATGAGAATTCCTGGCATTTCTTGACTAAAGGGCACTAGATAGTTTGGGGGCTTAAGTTATAGAAACAGTGTTTGGGTTCGTTGATCAGTGTTAACCAAATATCAGTAAAATGTTTGTTTTTCTTCAATCAGAATGCATTTTTAATTCCTTTTCTTTAATTTAAAAATTAAGAGGTCCTTTTACTAAGGTGCACTGAAAAATGGCCTGCGGTAGTGTAGACGCGTATTTTGGGCGCGCGCAGAATTATTTTTTAGCATACCTACAAAAAATGCCATTTTAAAAAATGTGTTGCCGAAAATGGCAAAATGAAAATTGCTGCATCTCAGTTTTGGGTCTGAGACCTTGAGGCATATTTTCAAAGCACTTAGCCTTCCAAAGTTCCATAGAAACCTATGGAACTTTGGAAGGCTAAGTGCTTTGAAAATATGCCTCTTCCTCAGCGACCCTCCAGACCGGTCAAGACGCGTGGGTTATGTCCTCCTACCAGCAGAGGGAGACTGAGAAAACACTAAGCTTTTGAAGCCTGTATATATAACCTGTGCAGAACCTCCACTAGCCAGTATTTTCTCAGTCTCAGCAGAGGTAGCAGTTGACAGCCTGTGCAGTCTCCAATAGTCTGGTGAGGTAGTTTGTCATTGGGTCGTAGGATTTTTTCCTTCCAAACTTTATTCTGTTGCAGTACCCTGTACGTGTGTGTAAAAAAAAAAAAAAAAAGTGCTTTGGGGCCCTGGATCCGGTGGGGCCCAGTTTTTCCCCCTGGGGTGTTACACCTATGTTTGGGTCCCTCCCCCTGTGCTGCTCTCTATTTCTGTTTGCTTGGCAGCTTTGTGCCTCGGCTGCTTTCTCAGTATTGTAGCCTTGAGTGCCTTACAATTTCCAGATGCCAGAGTTAGAGTACTGTGCCTTTAAGGTCAGTTATTCTATTTCATTTTGCTTGCCAGCTTTGTGCCTCGGCTGCTTTCTCAGTATTGTAGCCTTGAGTGCCTTACAATTTCCAGATGCCAGAATTAGAGTACTGTGCCTTTAAGGTCAGTTATTCTATTTCGTTTTGCTTGGCAGATTTGTGCCTCGGCTGCTTTCTCAGTATTGTAGCCTTGAGTGCCTTACAATTTCCAGCTTCCAGAGTTGGAGTACTGTGCCTTTAAGGGCATTTATTTCTTTATTTTCAGCGGACCGAACGGGGGTTTAGATTCCTTGCTGGAACGAGGGAGCAGCGCTTTCTTCAGTGCTTTTGCAGTGTGAGTGAGTTTTTGGTTTGGCGCGTTTGCGGAACAGCTTTTCCCGTCCCTCGTGGTTTATGGCGGCCCAGCTCCTCCGATGTCGCGCGTGCTCGTGGCGAGGGGTAGAGGCACCGGGCGCTCAGTGTAGCTTTGCGGTGCACCTATAAAAGTGGCTGTGGCTCCCCCCGACTTGACCCCGGAGGGATCGATGGTGTCGGGAGTCTCCGGGTCAGCGGGAGCGTAGGCAGGGCCGCTGTCAGCGGCAACAGTTTCGGCGGGAAAAGCCGCCATCTTGAGTCCGACGCGGCCCGTGGAGCCATTTGTTTTTGGGCCTGCGGCCTCCGTTTTTGGCACAAAAGGGCCTAATGACGGTCCAGGAATGGTGGGCTTTCCTCCAGATTTTGTCTGGACGCGGTATCAGGCCTGGAGATTGGGACCCCCCCCCCCCCCCCCCAATTGGAAGAGGGGGCTGTTTTCGGCTTGGCTGAGAGACCACGGTTAGAGTGGTCAGAGGACAGGCAATGTTTTTCTCCTGTAACTGCAGAAGCTGCTCTTAGTGATCTGGGGGAGTCAGATGGAATTGACGGCTCTCAGGAGCAGGATTGTTGGATTCCTGGAGAGGATCCTTCAGTAGTGCGGATTTTCCATAAAGATGAGCTGTCAGAACTCATAGATCAGGTGTCATCCACCCTTCAGTTTGGTCCTGAGGTGGCTTTGGGGGAAACTGTCCAGGATCTGTTGGTGAAGGGCATTCAGCGTCAGGCGTGATCCTTCCCTATGAACAAGGATCTCCGGGAGATGATTTGTCAGGAATGGGATTTGCCGTGTAAGGTGGCAAAGGCAATGGCGAGGCTTTATCCCCTCCCTCAGGACGATAGGGATTCCTTTAAGGCTCCCATGGTAGATGCAGTAGTGACGGCAGTAATTATAGCTACGGCTATTCCAGTTGATGGAGGAACGGCCCTCCGTGATCCTCAGGATAGGAGGTTGGGATCTTTTCTCAAGCGTAGTTTTGTTTTGTCGGCTCTAGCCCTGCAGGCCTTGGTTTGTGGGGGTCTGGTAGCTCGGGCATGTTTTCGTTGGGCCGAGAAGCTCCTGGATGATTCGGTAGATGTTGGTTCATCCTTTTTGTCTGAGGCTTTTATGATTTGTTGCGTACTTCAGACAAAAAAATATGGCTATGGTTGTGGGTCTCTGCCACTTAAGGGAGCTATGCTCTTTGGAGAAGATTTGGACAAGTTAGTGTGAGGTCTTAGTGATACCAAGGTTCTATGGCTTCCAGATTTTCGGTTCAAGGCAGGGGCCAGAACTAGTTCCTCTCGGGGACGGTTTAGGGAGGCTCAGCGGTATAGGCCGGGCAGATCGAGTGGGACCTACCCCTAGCTGTCTGTTCGTCTGTCCAATTTAGATTGTAAGCTCTGTTGAGCAGGGACTGTCTTTTCATGTTAATTTGTACAGCGCTGCGTAAGTCTAGTAGCGCTATAAAAATGTTTAATAGTAGTAGTAGTAGGACCTCTAGGGGTCGGTTTTTCCAGCGCACACAGTTCTTTCGTGAGAGTTGTCGCGGAGGGCGTGGCTTTTCCGCGGGAGGTTAGTATTCAGGCCGCAATTCCCAATGAAGGTGTGGCGGCTTAGGCTCTGTTGCATGTTGGGGCTCGGCTGAGTCTGTTTTACCAGAGCTGGGCCCAAATCAGGTCAGATCAGTGGGTTCTCAAGGTGTTTCGAGGCGGATATGCGCTGTAATTTGAAAGCTGTTCTCCCGAAGTGTTTCTGGAATCCCTCTGTCGGTCTTGGAGCAAGAGGGCAGCAGTGAGGGACACTCTGCGGTGGCTGCTCGCGTTGGGAGCCATGGTTCCTGTTCCTTCAGATCAGCAACGCTCAGGGTGCTATTTGATCTATTTTGTGGTCCACAAGAAAGAGGACACTTTTCGTCCCATTTTAGATCTCAAAAGGGTCAATGCGGCACTCAAGGTGCCCTCTTTCCGGATGGAGACGTTGCGGTCGGTCACTGGTGCGGTCCGGAAAGGAGAGTTTCTCACTTCCCTGGATTTGACGGAAACTTATCTTTACTTTCCTTCTTGCGGCCTTTTGGTTCCAAGTTACAGGGTCCGATTTGTCGGTTCCTTGCAGAGAAGGCGCCGACGGCCCATACTTATCGTCAGGTCCTGGTCCTGATGGCGGCGACCATAGAGGTAGTTCCGTGGGCCAGGGCGCACATGCGTCAGGTACAGTCAGCTCTGCTCAGTCTTTGGTCCCCTCTGTCGCAGGACTTGGAGAGGTGTTGTCCGCTGTCGGTGGCCCCTCGTCTCAGTCTCCGATGGTGGCTCAACCCGCGCAATTTGGGAAAAGGAATGCCGTTGGAGTCCCCACAGGGGCTGGTAATGGTCACGGATGCCAGTCTGCAAGGTTGGGTGGCCACATTGTCTCGGTCAGGTAGCTCAAGGCCGGTGGTCTCGGGCAGAAGCAGAGTGGTCCATCAACCGGCTGGAACTCGGGCCATTTGGGTGGCGCTCCAGGCCTTGCCGTCGGTGGTTCGCCACAAGGCAGTCCGAGTGCTCTGCGACAACGCCATGGCAGTAGCGTATGTCAACCGTCAAGGGGGGACGAAGAGCCTTGGCGGCGCAGTTGAACTCATCTTCAGGCTCTCTTGGCAGCGCATGTGGCCGGGGTAGGTCACATAGATGCAGATTATCTCAGCAGGCACACTCTAGATCCCAGAGAGTGGTCTTTTCTTCGGTCAGTGTTCCAGCGAGTTGTGTCGGTCTGGGGACTTTCGGTGATAGATTTTAGGGCAACGGCTCGCTATGCGCAAGTTCAGAGATTTTTTTTTTTCAGTCGCTGAAGAGACCCTCGAGCGGAGGGAATCGACGCTCTTCTGTTGCCTTGGCCTCGGGAGTGGCTGTATGTGTTTCCTCCATGGCTGTTAGTCGGTCGAGTAATATAGCGCATCGAACATCACTCCGGTCGGGTGATTCTGGTGGCTCCGGATTGGCAGCGTCGACCATGGTACGGAGACCTGGTGCGGTTGGCAGGGGCGGCGGCCCTGCCTTTGTTGGGATCAGTTCTGTGTCAAGGCCCGATAATCATGCCGGATCCGGCTCGGTTTTCACTTACGGCTTGGCTCTTGAGCGGCACAAGTTGAAGAAGAAGGGGCTTTCGTCCAGTGGCTTTGCTACGATGTTGAGTTGCCGTAGACGATCCACTTCCTTGGCGTAGGTCCGGGTTTGGAGAATCTTTGAGCACTGGTGTGAAGACCATCGAGTTCGGCCGTTTCGCTCTTCGGTGGCGGAAGTTTTGGAATTTTTGCACGATGGTGTTGATAGGGGTCTGGCCTTGTCTACTCTGAAGGTTCAGGTGGCAGCTTTGTCATGTTTTCGTGGGAAGCTTCAGTGAAAGTCCTTCGCTTCTGTGCCTCAGGTAGTGCGTTTTTTGAAGGGTGTTAAGTTGCTGCGTCCGCCTCAGTGACGGATGGTGCCTCCGTGGGATTTGAAGCTAGTTTTGAATGCTTTGATCAGGCCTCCGTTTGGGCCTCTGGTATCGGCATCTTGTAAGGATTTATCTTTAAAGACGGTCTTGTTGGGGGCGATTACTTCAGCACGGAGGGTTTCAGAGCTTCAGGCTTTGTCTTGTAGGGAACCATTTTTGTCCTTTCTGAGGGAAAGGTTTCGTTGCGGACGGTGCTTTCCTTTTTTGCCCAAGGTGGTTTCCGAGTTCCATGTTAATCAGGTCATCTCTCTGCCAGTGTTGGGTGATATGGCTGGAGATTCGGAGCAACGTGGTATTGCCAAGCTGGATGTCAGGAGAGTTTTGAGTTGTTATCTCTCTGGAACTCAGGACTTCAGAGCCTCTGACCGTTTGTTCGTTCTTCATGGTGGCCCAAAGAAGGGTGCAGCGGCTCCTAAGGTGACCATAGCACGGTGGTTGAAGGAGGCGGTTGCATCTGCTTACTTGGTGAAGGGTCCTGTGGTGCCTAGGGGCTGGTCTGCTCATTCCACTAGGGGAATGGCAGCCTCGTGGGCGGAGAATAGTATGATTTCTCCATTAGATATTTGTCGGGCTGCGGTTTGGTTTTCGTTGCATTCCTTTGTGAAGCATTATAGGATTCCTGTGCATGCGAAGGACGAGGTGCGCTTTGGGGCAGCTGTTTTGACCTCTGGCCTTAGTAGGTCCCTCCCGTAAGTTAGTTACTGCTCTGGTACGTCCCACGCGTCTTGACCGGTCTGGAGGGTCGCTGAGGAAGGTGAAATTAGATCTTACCTGCTAATTTTCTTTCCTCTAGACCCTCCAGACCGGTCAAGAGCCCGCCCTGTCTGTATTGGAGGCCAGGAGGTGTGTTTGTTGGATAATTCTTGGCTGCTGTAGATTGTTGTTTCTCTAATTGCAGACTCTGTTTATTTCTGTTTTGTGATAGGAGTCTGGGACAGGTGAGGCTCTTCTTTGATAGTCCACCTGTAGAAGCCCAACTGTTTTATCAAAGGCAAAGGAACATGTTTCCGTAAGAGCAAGCGGAAGATGTTTCTTGTTTTTGCAGTTTACTGTGTCCATGTACAGGGTTGCTAGTTGTTGTTAGTGTTTTTTGTTTCTCTGCTTTGTCAGGGTTATACTGGCTAGTGGAGGTTCTGCACAGGTTATATATACAGGCTTCAAAAGCTTAGTGTTTTCTCAGTCTCCCTCTGCTGGTAGGAGGACATAACCCACGCGTCTTGACCGGTCTGGAGGGTCTAGAGGAAAGAAAATTAGCAGGTAAGATCTAATTTCACCTTTACCGCCAGCCATTGACTTAGTGGTAAAGTTCTCACACGTTAACTGGATGGTAATGACCTATGCGCGTCAAATGCCACGACATGCGCAGCTCATGCGCGCCAGAAATTTAAAAAAAATTTGGACACGCGCCAAAATTGAAATTACGGTGAGAGCCACACGGTAAGTGGGTGGTAACTCCAATTTGGCACGTGTTGGTGTGCGTAGGCGCCTACGTGGCTTAGTAAAAGGACCCCTAAGTGATATATGCGCTTTCATTCTGTAGACTGTGGAATGCAGTGAGCGGTCCTGCTTAAAAATATTGTTTTTTTCCCCAAGACTTTGTGTAGCACTTTATTTATTTATTTATTAGGATTTATTTACCGCTTTTTGAAGGAATTCACTCAAGGCAGTGTACAGTAAGAATAGATCAAACATGAGCAATAGACAATTAGAGCAGTAAAAATATTCGAACAACAATACAAGGTATGGCATGGTATACTACTTGCAATGACAACACAATACGTAATAGAACATTATAATTGGTAGTGAAGGGTAAGGCAAAGTTGTAACATATAGATGAGTAAGAAAGTAGGAAGAATTTGAAAGTAAGGTGACTGATTTGAAGAAATTTGCACATGAGGTCAGAGAGAGATGGTTAAATATTATCTCAGTTAGGCTAGGAGTGGAGGAGTGGCCTATTGGTTAGCGTGGTGGACTTTGGTCCTGGGGAACTGGGTTCGATTCCCACTGCAGGCACAGGCAGCTCCTTGTGACTCTGGGCAAGTCACTTAACCCTCCATTGCCCCAGGTACAAATAAGTACCTGTATATAATGTGTAAGCCGCATCGAACCTGCTATGAGTGGGATAGCGCGGGGTACAAATGTAACAAAAAAATAAACATGTCCCACTGCAGTAATCCAGTTAACACAGAAAGAGAGAGAAAGATACGTTTATTAGTCATTGCATTGTTGCCTCACTTCATTATAAACACATTGAGATAACACACTGCTTTTCATCTTGCTCATCCTGCTGATTTTGGACTGTCAGTAGGTCACAGATTTGCTTTCTTGTTTCCCTGTTATGCATAACAGTTATTTTTAATGAGATGCTTCCCCATATACATTATGTACATGTGTGAAATGTAATAATTTTTCATTTGTTGCTTAGTTGTATTTATTTATTTATTTGTGACATTTATGTTCCACATTATCCCAAGCAAAGGCTTACAATAAACAGTATAGGATACATAACAAAGAATAATGCATAAGAAACTAATGTTTTATAAGAATCCAATTTTACAATACAATATCATAAACATACTGGGATATCTATGAAAGTTTAACATTTAGAAAATCTATTATGAATGAGAAATTGTACATGAAGCAAAGAGAAAGTTAATGGTAAATAGAGTAATAACCAACTCAAGTAATAATTAGTTATTTTGAGATATGGTTGTTCTTTCTGAGGGTTTGTTTGAATAGGAACGATTTGAGGATTTTGCGGAATCTAGTATATTCCTGTATATTTCTTATTTTGGGGTGTAAGGAGTTCCACCATTTGGTTTCTAGGTAAGTGAAGTCTGCAGAGCCGGACAGTTTTGTAGATCACTTTTTTGCAATTTGGGAGGTGTAGTCTGAGATAGTTTCTATTCTCTTATTTAGCATTTGAGGTAAGTTTATTAATGTTGCCTAACTACTAAGAAATTGGAAAGTTTTGAATATTTTTGTTAGTATTTCTATAGCAGTGATATAATCACAGATATTTTATCTACCAACTCGCTTGCTGTGGTTTGTCAGGGATTGTAATATACGTCTTCATTAACGTGCCTTTGAACGTCCAGCTTCACATATACTCACAGCACTCTGTTACTTACAGATTTGTGCAGCTGAGCCATGCAACAGTCTCAGCACGGGACTCCAGTGCGAGATGGACCCTGTGTCACAAACCTTAGCATCGGAGACGCTGGCTGCCAGAGGGTATAGTGTCATTGGCTGGTATCACTCTCACCCTGCCTTTGACCCCAACCCTTCCATACGAGATATTGATACCCAGGCTAAATACCAGGTACTTCTGAAAATTAAAGTATCTGTTTCACGTCTAGTATCTTCCTTTTAACTTGCATCAAATCAATAATGGTAACAGTGGAGTTTACAAGCTGCAAATTAGCCTGGTCTTCTATTGATCCACAGCCATTCAAAGGAAGAGTAGGATTAATTTTTATGCAAATGTAATTGAAGGTGAAGCATGAAGACACGGTAATATAAAAATAGGAGAGATTCGTGCAATATTTTATGCCACTCATAAATGTTGATAAAGATACCAGCAAAAAAAATAGTACTTGAGCTTCCACCCCCCATTTAATCTTACAATTGAAGGCCTTTCAGTCTCGGTAACTAAAAAAAAAAAAAAAAATCTGCTTTAAATTTACATGTACAAGAGGGGGTAATTGATAGAATGGGTGGCTGGATAGGTTGGGGCAAGGTGAATGACAGTTGTAAAAGGCTATCGTAGGATTGAACATAGGAGCATTTGTCAATACTAAGGTCCAAGGGGGGTTTATTTATTTATTTATTGCATTTGTATCCCACATTTTCCCACCTTTTTGCGGGTTCAGTGTGGCTTACAAAATGAGATGAATGATGGAAATACAGTTTGTTACAAATTGGTTATGGATTACATTGTGCAGAGTTGTGCGAGACAATCGAAGTGTCGTTAAGGAATGTAACAATGGAACACAGACATTGAAACGTTGGAAGGAGACAATGGGAGCTTAAAGGGCGATAATAAGGCATAAAGACATATGGTATGCATATTTCTGTGAGTAAAGGTATGAGTGATGCGAGATTACGGGGGATGAGAGTTCAGAAGTGGATGTTTGATGCATTAGTGAACAGTGAGAGTGGACTCTATGTGTTTTGGCTCTTTCTGTAAATTTTTTCAAAAAGATGGGTCTTCAATAATCTGCGGAAGGAAGCTTGCTCGTGGATCGTTCTTAAGTTGCGCGGCAGTGTATTCCAAAACTGCGTGCTCATGTGAGAAAAGGTTGACGCGTGTAGCGTCTTGAATTTCAAGCCCTTGCAATTGGGGAAGTGGAGGTTGAGGAAGGTTCGGGATGATCTTTTGGCGTTTCTGGGTGGTAAGTCTATTAACTCAGATATGTAGGCTGGGGCTTCGCCGTGAATGATTTTGTGGACTAATGTGCATACTTTAAAAGTTCAACTCACTAGGGTTTTGCAACTCAAGCAGAACCGCTGAATGGAAGCCAACATTGGTGGGGGGACAAGGTCATAATTTAAGTTTATTTTTATCTAAGTATTAAGAAACGTCCCATGAACAAGGGGAGGGAGGGAAGAGGGGGGGGGGGGAGAAAAACGGTTGATAACGATTATCAATATTATGTTCAAATGTAACATGCTCTGACATTTATTTTGCCATATAGAAACTGGTGGAATGTTTAATACGTTATCATCAATAAAAACAGTTGAAACAAATTTACATGTACATTTGCTAACTGATTAGCATAGAAACGTCTACTCTCCTCCTCCAGACATTCCTATCCCAGAAAAATATTAAAACATTTTTAGGGCATGGTTTGCGCTCACACATTCATAACTTCCGTGGGATACCTCAGCACGTCCCGCGTAAGCCCTTTTAAGCTGTAGTAAGCACGCATTAATGCTTACCACAGCTTAGTAAAAGAAGCCCTAAGACTTTAGCATTTATTTATACGATATAAACTGCTCTGAAAACCCTTGGCAGAAGGGCAAATTCTCAAGACGGCATGCTGTGTTAACTCCAAGTCCTGCACTTCTCTTCCTCCTTCAGAGTTACTTCTCCCGAGGAGGGGCAATGTTCATCGGGATGATCATAAGCCCTTATAACCGGAATAATCCGTTACCGTACTCCCAGCTCACCTGTCTGGTTATTAGTGATGAACTGAGCTGTGATGGATCTTACCGTAAGTATCTGAACACGGGGCTGCCCATGCCAGACATTTTAAGGGTCAGGGCTTGAGCCAGTTTTGCCATCTGTGAATATCCTATCCTTTAATCTTGTAGTCATGCCTAGACACCAACACAGGTACACAATGCTTTATCCAAAATCCTTGGGACCAGACATTTTTTTGGATTTCAGAATGGTAGTCGGGAAGATTAGGAATTAGGAGCTTAGTGAAAGTATTGCACAGCTTATCAGTACTAACTGGTAAATATCGTTCACTTTTACTTCTCACTGTTACCCATAGGGGAATCTGCAGCTGTTTTGGGTTGAGCATGTGGCATAGAGCAGGCCTCGACAAATTTTCGTTAAATCTAGGAGCCAGCCCAAAAACAGAGCTGGCAGCTGAGACCTCTCTCGTATCTCCTTCCCCACTGCTCCAACTTTGTTCCCAGTGAGTGGGTTTTTTTTTTTTTTTTTAAAGGGGGGGGGGGGGGGGGGGGGGGGGTTGGAGAAGCACCCTCTGCCAGATCAGCAGTAGCTCTTTTCCTATTCTATGGCCCTAGGCAATGACATTTTAGTAAATCAGTACCTTAAGGTGCCTATCAGGCTTATTTTCGAAAGAGAATGGCGCCCATCTTTCGACACAAAGCGGAAGATAGGCGTCCTTCTCCCAGGATTGCCCAAATCGGCATAATCAAAAGCCGATTTTGGGCTTCCCCAACTACTTTCCGTCGCGGGGACGACCAAAGTTCCCGGGGGCGTGTCGGAAGGGTAGCGAAGGCGGGACTGGGGCGTGCCTAACACATGGGCGTCCTTGGCCGATAATGGAAAAAAGAAGGGCATCCCTAACGGACACTTGGCCGTCTTTACTTGTTCCTTTTTTTTTTTTTTAACGACCAACTACAAAAATGTGCCCTAAATGACCAGATGGGCCACCGGAGGGAATCGGGGATGACCTCCCCCTACTCCCCCAGTGGTCACTAACCCCCTCCCACCCTTAAAAAAAAATTTTTTAAATATTTTTTCCAGCCTCTATGCCAGCCTCAAATATCATACCCAACTTCATGACAGCAGTATGCAGGTCCCTGGAGTAGGTACTGCAGTGCACTTCAGGCAGGCGGACCGAGGCCCATCCTCCCCCCCCCCCCCACCTGTGGTGGTAAATGTGAGCCCTCCAAAACCCACCACAAACCCACTGTACCCACATCTAGGTGCCCTCTTTCATTCCTAAGGGCTGTGGTAGTGGTGTACAGTTGTGAGTTTTGGGGGGCTCAGCACACAAGGTAAGGGAGCTGTGCACCTGGGAGCTTTTTCTGAAGTCTACTGCAGTGCCCCCTAGGGTGCCCAGTTGGTGTCCTGGCATGTCAGGGGGACCAGTGCACTACGAATGCTGGCTCCTCCCATGACCAAATGGCTTGGATTTGGTCGTCTCTGAGGGCATCCTCGGTTTCCATTATCGCCGAAAATCGGGGAACACCATCTCTGGGGATGACCATCTATCTTGAAGGTCAAAACGAAAGATGGCTGCCCATCTTGTTTCGATAATATGGGTTTCGCAGCTCCTTCGCAGGGACGTCCTGTGAGGATACCCTCAGGAAAACTTCAGCGCCCCGTTCAATTATGCTCCTCTATGCAAGTCACTGCCAGGAGCCAGCAGTCTTCCTTCCCAAAGCATGTTGTCAGCTGTGTGAGAGCAATGCCTTGATAGGTGAAGCAAAGAGGGAAGCCTCTGTTTCACACATCACCTTGGCCTGGGTCCCCATTAGTCAGTTCTCTCTGTCTCCTATACCGACATGACTTGAAACCGTGAGACTTTCCAAACTTCCTGAATCGCACAGCTCAAGTATGTGGAGAGCCGATCGCTTTGCAGAGGCAGGAGGAGCAGTTTCTGAAAACAAATAGGCAGGCGATTTTCAAGATCCAGCATGGAATAGAAAAAAAAGATGCGAATTGCCAATGGCAATGTTGAGAAAAATAATTTATTCACCACAATCATTTAAAAAAAAGGCTGACACGGCCGCGTTTTGCCCTCCTAAAGGGCTTCGTCAGGAGCTAGCATTTAACAACCGAGTGGTGCAGTAAAACCAATTCCACCTGCTGGACTAAAACAACTCCTCTCCTGAGAAGCAGCTGCTGCGAAACGCGGCTGTGTCAGGCTTTTTTAAAATGATGTGGTGAATACATTATTTTTCCTCAACATTGCCATTGGCGATTTGCAGCTTTTTTTCTATTCCGTGCTTTAGTAGTTTCTGAGGCAGCACTGCAAAATGGGGGGGGGGGGGATAAAAAACATCTTTCAGGAGGGATATGAAATCCCGGGTACCAGGGTGCAATTTCTAGGCGGCATGTTAACCTGGCGCCTGGGATTTTTTCGAAGCCCTGGCATAGGGGCATGTTTGGCGCCAAATATGATCTTTGGTGTATACACAACCTTCATGAAAAAATTTTTGGTTTTTGGAGCCTTTGTTCTCAGAATTATTTCGGATAAGAGATTGTGTACCCGTATTTGTGTAGAAAGTTAGACCTAGAAAGACATTCTGGGCTCCAGAGATATCAAATCAGTTTTCAGGGGCAAAGCTTTACAGGGCATTTGTCATTACATGCATTTCCAGCAAGATTGTTCTCTGTTCTTGTTTTCTAACCTGGGTGAACCTGCTAAGCCTCAAGTGTAGTGAGAAGCAGGATTTAAATCATTAAGGGGTCCTTATACTAAGGTGCGCTGAAATATGGGCTGTACTAGTGTAGGTGTGGGTTTTGGATGCGTGCAGGTCAGGGCCCCCGAGAGACTAGGCTGGGCCCGGGGCAAAGCCGCCCTGCCTCCCCGCCGCTGCCGCCCCCCGTCACTCCCCCTGCTGCTGCGCCCCCCCCCCCATCGCTCCCCCCCCCCCCCCCCCCCCCCCCCCGCTGCTGCAGGCCGCGGTCTCACCTACTTGCCTCTACGGCTCCGGGCCCCCTTCATTCAAAGCGGCAGTCGCAGATCGCGTCTCTTCTGGCCTTCCCTTCCTGTGTCCCGCCCTCGTCTGATGTAACTTACGGTTTCCGCGAGGGCGGGACAGAGGGAGGGAAGGCCAGAAGAGAAGCGATCTGCAACTGCACTTTGAATGCAGGGGGCCTGGAGCCGAAGAGGCAGGCAGGTGAGACCGGGACTGCAGCGCCGGTGGCCTGACTCTGGCGCCAGGCCCCCCTTGGAGGCCCGGGCCCGGGGAATTTTGCCCCCCTGCTCCCCCCCTCTCGGCGGCCCTGGTGCAGATCCATTTTTCAGCACGCCTCTAAAAAGGGCCTTAAAACAAAATTGTATTTTTGCCGAAAATGGATGTGCATCAAAATAAAAATTGACGTGAGTCCATTTTAGGTCTCATCTTACCGCCACCCATTGACTTAGCAGTAAGGTCTCACGTGGTTACCGTGTGGTAATCATGTACACGCGTAGAATGACGATTACCGCCCGGTTTCCTCCAAGCACATGAAAATAAAAATTATTTTCCTGCAGGCGCAGCAGACGCGTAAAAAATGAAATTACCGCCCGTGTCATGCAGTAGACATGTGGTAACTCCAAATTGGCACGCATTGGGCACACATAGGTGCCTATGCGGCTTAGTAAAAGGGCCCCTAAGTCTTGATTAACAGAAAGCAATCTCACTAGAACTGCAGTGAATGAAATCCGGTGTGAGGAGTTTTTGTGGTTCTGTGGGGTCCGTTATGACTTTCGGCTTCATGCAAACTACTACAGGGTTTCTTTTATGCTTTACAGGTCTGCCTTACAAGTTTGAAGTGCACCAAATGTTGGAAGAACCACAGTGGGAATTGGTACTTGAAAAAATGAGATGGATAATAGAAAAATATAGGCTATTCCCTAGGTATGCACAATGTCTAATCATAAACTGAATGGAGGCGGTCTGCTGTGGTTGGCTGTGGCCAGTCAGAGTTGTGAAAGGGGTTTCCTCAGTTTTCCCTAAGGGCTGCTGTGTAAAGACGGTTGTGTGTAATCATTAACACAAGTTCTTACAGCTTCTAGTAAAGAGAGGCTACACAGCCTAAGAAACAAGATGGCAGGGAGCAAAAGCTCAAGATTTTCTTTAGGCATTATCTTTTTGATTTTAATTCATGTCCTCATACTCTGCGTTTCTGTTCTCTTATAGTTCTGTTGCACTTTATTCCTACCCACTTATATCTTTTCATAATCATGCAGTTACTCAAAAAAAAATTGTTGTACCATTTTGTCTCCTCCTCACATCCAGTAACTCCGCTATGCTTCCTCTTCGTATTGCTCACCCTTCCCAATAGTCTCCCCCCAGTGCAAGTCCTCACCACTGTCGAATCTACTGTCCTCTATCCTGTCTACTGCTCTTGAGCTCTACAGCAGTCTAACTCATCCATCCTCATCCCTGTCCCCGAGAGCATCTCATGCTGTTCACCATCACTGCGTTTCCATTTCTCCACAATCTCTTAGCTTGCAACAGCTGTCGCCATTCTGTCCCTCCAAGGCAGCTTTCACCCAATTTTGCGTTCTGTAACTTGTCAGACCTCCTTTTTATCCATTTCTTTCCTGCCTTATTCCCTGTGGAATGGCTGCTATATTTCCAACAAAAGACAGAGGCAGGTGGCGTCTTCAGTTATCAGGTCCTGAAACTTTTGTTGCTCAGTAAATTGGTTAGTATGAAAGGTGCCACATGCCTAATCTCCTTATCTTTCTCCACTTTCCTTCCAAATCTCTTTCCCCTCTTGTTTATTTATTAAGGGGCCCTTTTACTCGTGTACAACGCATGTCAAATTGGAACTACCCACATGGCCCGGGTGGTAATTTCATTTTTGATGCGCGTCCAAAACACTCTGTAGAAATTTTCTACCGCATGGCGCTTACCCGCCTGTAATTGGCAGTGTACACCGCTGACAATTACTGCCAGGTTAACGCGTGAGACCTTACCAGTAAATCAAAGGGTGGTGATAAGGTCTCAGGCCGAAAATGGACGCGCTTTGATTTTAATTTTAATTTTGCCCCACATCCATTTTTGGCCACAAAAAAAAAAGATCTTTTTTTTTTTTTGGAGTCGTGCCTTAGTAAAAGGGTCCCTAAGATTTACCACACTACCTTGCATGACGAACAGAACAAAGCAGTTAATAAATTCATAGGAAAGAAAAGAATGCTTAAGAGCGGAAGAGAACCATGTCCCAAGCACAATCGTCTCTTAGAAAAAGAAAGCTGAGGAGGTTAGCGTACGTAATAGAGTAAAGAGGAGAGAAAGATCACTGGTACAGATTCTCGCCCTATCGACCCTGCAGGTCCCAGAGGTCCCCTTGAATGCATGGGGAAAAATAAGTGGGTTTTTATGGTGGTCATAAATTGGGGGGGGGGGGGGGGGACTAGACAAGCAGCTGTCCTGAGTCAAGTAAAGATGGTGCTAGCAAAATTCACTCTAGCCACTATTTGGTGCTGGTGCTGGAGCCAACTATATGTATAGAGCAGTACTGAACCATTATTGGGCTCATTTTTGAAAGAGAAGGACGCCCATCTTTCGACATAAATCGGAAGATGGATGTCCTCCCAGGGTCATCCAAATCGGTTTAATCGAAAGCCGATTTTGGACATCCCCAACTGCTTTCCGTCGCAGGGATGGCCAAAGTTCAAGGGAGCGTGTCGGAGGCGTAGCGAAGGCAGGACTTGGGCTTGCCTAATACTTGGACGTCCTCGACCCATAATCGAAAGAAACAAGGACGTCCCTGACGAACACTTGGACGACTTTACCTGGTTGTGTTTTTCTTACGACCTAGGCAACAAAAAGGTGCCTGAAATGACCAGATGATCACTGGAGAGAATCAGGGATGACCTCCCCTTACTCCCCCAGTGGTCACTAACCCCCTCCCACCCTCAAAAAATATCTTTCAAAATATTGATTGCCAGCCTCAGATGTCATACTCAGCTCCACCACAGCAGTATGCAGGTCCCTGGAGCAGTTTTAGTGAGTGCAGTGCACGTCAGGCAGGCAGACCCAGGCCCATACCCCCCTACCTGTTACGTTTGTGGAGGAAACAGCGAGCCCTCCAAAACCCACCACAAACCCACTGTACCCACATCTAGGTGCCCCCCTTCACCCGTAAGGGCTATGGTAGTGGTGTACAGTTGTGGGTAGTGGGGTTTGGGGGGCTCAGCAAACATGGTAAGGGAGCTATGTACCTGGGAGCAATTTATGAAGTCCACTGCAGTGCCCGGTTGGTGTCCTGGCATTTCAGGGGGACCAGTGCACTACAAATGCTGGCCCCTCCCACGACCAAATGACTTGCATTTGGTCGTTTCTGACATGGACGTCCTTAGTTTCGATTATCGCCGAAAATCAGGGTTGACCAAATTTAAGGATTTTGACGTCTCTGACCGTATTATCGAAACGAAAGATGGACGTCCATCTTGTTTTGAAAATACGGGTTTCCCCGCCCCTGCATGGGGAGGTTTTGCGAGGACGTCCCTTTCGAAAATGCCCCTCCATGTGGTTTACTTTAGAGCTGCTTAGCTATGTGTGTTCCTGAATTTTGCTGGTGTATTATAGCTACCAGCAGTCAGTATATTACGTCTATATTCAGCACTTCCGAATATTTGTACGTCAATGCCACAGCTGGCATTTAAGAAAATATGCTGACCACTGGGTGTGAATTTTGACCCATATGTATAGCCTATCTATTGAATACATATATAATAATCATTTTTTTTTTTTTTTTTTTTTTGCTTTTTTGAGTAGCAGTGTTCCCATGGATAAAATATTTCGAAGAGATTCGGATTTGACCTGCTTGCAGAAAGTAAGCTATTTTAAGACTTGCATTATTTAGCTAGTAGATAGTAAATGTGGGTAGTATGTAAAAAAAACAATTTTCACTTTAATATTTAAAAGAACGTTTTAATATGCAAACAACTTAAAAAAATTACAACATCAAATAGAAGAAAAAGTAGCAAAACTGTCCAAGAGCCAATAAAAACCAAATAAATCATATCTTGCTTTTTAAATAACCACAATGGGCTATGAACTGGTCATCAAGAAAGCAAAAAAGTAGTCACGTTAAAACATCACCACAAGGCCCTTCGTGGGCCTTTTACAAAGGCACGCTAGTATTTTTAGTGCACGCTAAAAATAAAGCGTGAGCTAAATGCTAGAGATGCCCATATATTCCTGTTCGGACATCGCTAGCATTTAGCACATGCTAATGCTACCACGCCTTTGCAAAGTTCCAGCAGGTAAATTAAGAAATCTCCTCAGTTGACTTGGTCTATTAATTGTTCCTGACTTTTAATAGGTTCTTCCAAATGGATGGGTTCAATAAAAATATACTCTTTACACTTATGTTTGAGAAAGCACTTATGTGCTCTTCTACTAAGCTGCAGTAAAATGTGGCGTTAGGACTCCTTTGTGTGGGTTTTCCCACATGCTAAGGTCATTTTTACCACAGCCGTAAAAATGGCCTTTTTGTATTAATGGCCATGCACTGATGTTACCATTAATGCATAAAAACAAAAAACCAAGACTCACGAAGCACTCAAGATCCTGGCTAATGCAATACAGATCCAGGTGTCTCCTATGGCATACAACACCAATATTAATACTTTTTTACTCATTGCTCTTAGTATAAATATGATAAAGAGAGCCCTCAGTAAAAAACACTTTTTTTAGAGGCAATATGTTTCTTTGCTGAGTGGTATAGCACTTCTTTCATCGGGTCTCTCTTAGTTTTCTGTATGTGCTATTGCCTCACACCTTAGTGCTCTATTCAAAATGAAATCAAAATGTGAACTTATCTGGATCAAAATATGCTGCTTCGTTGCTTCACAACAGATTATGGCCTCCCCTTGAAACGCCCGACTCTGCGGGTTTCATAGAGTCTTTCTTCAGGGACTCGGTTTAGAGCGGTCTCAAAACTCACTGTGAAGTCTAACCCGAGTCCCTGAAGAAACACTCTAGGAAACCCGCGGAGTCGGGCATTTCAAGGGGAGGCCATAATCTGTTGTGAAGCAACGGAATTCTACTACATATCCTTGAATACTTTGGAATCGGAGGCAACGTTCTCAATTGGTTCAAGGGGTTCCTAACCACACGATCATATCAAGTGACATCAAATTCGATTACATCAGCGACATGGACACCTGAATGCGGAGTTCCACAGGGATCCCCTCTATCACCGACCTTATTCAACCTAATGATGATACCCTTGGCCAAGCTACTATCAAATCAAAACCTCAACCCATACATATACGATAATGATGTAACGATCTACATCCCATTTAAACAAGATTTAAAACAAATCTCCAATGATATCAACCAAAGTCTACATATCATGCACTCATGGGCAGATGCATTTCAGCTGAAACTTAATGCAGAAAAAACCCAATGCCTAATACTCACCTCTCAACACAGTACGAACAAATTCACCACCAGCAACACACCAAAACTGAACCTACCAATTTCTGACACCCTAAAGATTCTTGGAGTAACCATAGATCGACACCTAACACTTGAGAGTCATGCGAAAAATACAACCAAAAAGATGTTCCTCTCAATGTGGAAATTAAAAAGAATAAGACCATACTTCCCAAGGAATGTCTTCCAAAATCTGGTACAATCATTAGTACTCAGTCATCTAACGCGCCTATAACACAGGTTAGTCCCCTGTTATGTAATTCTATGCTCACGTTCAGTCTTGTAGGCTGTTTTCTTCCTCTGATAGCAAGTGTTATCTCCTTATGGCCAAAATTAGTTTAGATCCAAACTGGGGGGGGGGGGGGGATCCTTTTAGTAAAGTGTGCTGAAAAATGGCCTGCGGTAGTGTAGGCGCGTGTTTTGGGCGCATGCAGAATCATTTTTCAGTGCACCTGCAAAAAAATGCCTTGTTTAAAATTTTTGCCAAAAATGGACTGCGCGTCCGTTTTGGGTCTGAGACCATACTGCCAGCCATTGACCTAGCGGTAAAGTCTCACACGGTAACCGGGTGGTTAATGGTCTACGCGTATCAAATGCTACTTGGCGCGTCCAAAAGTAAAAATTATTTTTCAGAGGCGCATATCAGATTCGCACCAAAAATTAAAATACTACACGAGCCACATGTTAGCCAGGCAGTAACTCCATTTTGGCATACGTTGGGCACGCGTAGACACTTATGCGGCTTAGTAAATGGGCCCCTGAGTATGAAAGAGAGAGCCACAGAATGATGTAATATTTCGGAGAAAATGAAACACTTGAGTTCCAGTATTCAAAACAACTTAAGCAGGCAAAAGAGGCTCC
The DNA here is from genome assembly GCF_901765095.1 of Microcaecilia unicolor. Lineage (NCBI taxonomy): Eukaryota > Metazoa > Chordata > Amphibia > Gymnophiona > Siphonopidae > Microcaecilia > Microcaecilia unicolor. The sequence goes on from NW_021963024.1 coordinate 240,460, forward strand.
TGCCAGCTTCAATCGCCTGTGGCCGCCTAATCCTTGATATTTAGCGGCACTAAACTGGGCGGTGCTGCTGACTATCAGACTGCCCATAAAATAAGCAAAAAACAAAGGAGAATATGCACTCAGTTTAAATCACAATTATATCGATGACTTTTTTTAAAAATCTGTCTTCTGTATTTTTTATGTTTATGAAAATTAAAAATGGAGGATACAAAGGCATCAGCAGTCAAGACTAAAAGCTATAGCATAATGAGCACTTAAACTGTGTGATCATACTCTTCAGTCATTCTGAATACTGTAACGTCTCAAACTTTAGACCAGTCATCGGCCAAAAGCAAATCTACCTCACGTATATTCGTTGTGGATATCCTTTAAACATTTGCATAGAATAGTGGTAGTTCATGCAAATTTATGTTCGATGTGTAACAGAAGAAACAAATCTCCGCAGAAATATGTAGCGTCAAACAAAACAGCGAAGATGACTCAAAAAGTGGACGACGCTCCAGATAAAAATAACTGTTTATTGAAGGTTGAACAAGACTCGACACAGCTATGTTTCGGCCTATGAGTCTTGTCGACTCCTGATGCAGGCCTCATAGGCCGAAACACAGCTTTGTTGAGTCTTGTTGACTCCTGATGCAGGCCTCATAGGCCGAAACACAGCTTTGTTGAGTCTTGTTGACTCCTGATGCAGGCCTCATAGGCCGAAACACAGCTGTGTTGAGTCTTGTTGACTCCTGATGCAGGCCTCATAGGTCGAAACACAGCTGTGTCTTGTTCAACCTTCAATAAACAGTTATTTTTATCTGGAGCGTCGTCCACTTTTTGAGTCATCTTCGCTGTTTTGTTTGACGCTGCAAATTTATGTTCTGCATATTCGTTGTGGATATCCTGAAAACCTGACTGCTTAGGTATATTCCAAGGATTGAGAACCTGTGACCTAACCTCTTGTCAGCCTCTTACTCCCAGGCCGTTCTCCCAGCATTAGACCCCCTTCTCCCACTCCCATCCTTTACCATCTGCTCTTTTGCCCTTTCTCTCATCTTAGCTCTGAGCCCCCTTCTCCTAGTTCCAACATCATATTCTTCTCATCAGACCTCTTTTCATACCTGCTTTGAACCTCTAAATACCTTGCACAGAGATAGAAGCTTATGTTTTTACTGCCACCACTCTGCCTGTTCTCAGCTGACTCTGTCCCTGACACTGTGCAGGAGTTGAAAGCAGAAAGCACGTATTTCCTGTTTCTCATGCAGTGCAGGGGATTTAGAAGTGATAGGCAGGTAGGAGAAGTGAGCTGATGTGGTCCCCAGTTCATCGCCTGTGCGCATCATCCTTTCTGCGACCCTGTTGGTTCTACACTGCTGCTCATGTGCTCCGAGTCCTAGGCGCCATGCAACTGGCAGCTGGGGTTCGTGGAGCCTTGCTCTGATATATCCAAGACCAGCCATAAAGGCAAGGTCAGAAAGTGCTGCCTCTAGCACTGGTACCAGCCTGATTTTAAGAAGTACATAAGTAATGCCACACTGGGAAAAGACCCAAGGGTCCATCGAGCCCAGCATCTTGTCCACAACAGCGGCCAATCCAGGCCAAGGGCACCTGGTGAGCTTCCCAAATGTACAAACATTCTATATATGTTATTCCTGGAGTTGTGGATTTTTCCCAAGTCCATTTAGTAGTGGTTTATGGACTTGCCCTTTAGGAAACTGTCTAACCCTTTTTAAACTCTGCTAAGCTAACCGCCTTCACCAATTCCAGAGTTTAATTATTAATTCCAGAATTATTATTAAGGAAATATTATTCATTTCCTATTTTGCTCTTCGCCTCTAAAAACTGCTGTAAGGGGCCCTTTTGCTAAAAGGTTGGCATGCAACAACAGGCTTGCTGTGTGCCAATCTAGAACTATCACCAGGCTTCTGCAGGAGCCCGGCGGCAGTTCCCACCCCCAGCGTGCGCCATTTCAGGCGCTACAAAAATATTTTCTATTTTTGTAGCGCCGGTGCTTACCCGCCGAGTTAGTTCAGGAGCCCTTACCACCACCTCAGTGTCCGCCCAGTAAGTTCTCCCCCCTGAAATGGTCGCCCGGTAAAAGGGGGGGGGGGGTCTCAGCTTTTACCGCAGCTTAGTAAAAGGACCCTAAGTGACTACCATGTTCTTAGGTAGGGAAGAGCTGTGGTCTTGTGGTAGTTAGATCTCTTCCACCACTGTCTGTGTGACATTAGAAGGTCACATTGTTTTTTCTCTTTGAGTTTACCCAGCTGCAATTGTTTATACCCCGCTTTTTGAGTGCCAGGCATATGCACCCCAGAGGTGACTGCCTTTATTTGCGCTACGATACTGTAAAAACACTATATAATGTTCTCTGGAAATCCAAATTACTGTTTATTCTAAGTTAAGCATCAAGCCATATAAGACATAGATTAGTCCAACACCTGCGAAACTTCCTTCTTTTCATTGGTGCCAACTGAATTCTAGCCTTGTTTTTTTTCCAAATCCCACCCCTGTTCATTCTGGTCCTTGCCAGCTGCACCCTCTTGTGTGCTTTTTGCCTGATTGTGTACCCTTTAAGAGCCAGGTTAAAAAGGTCAGGCCCAGCCTAACATAGTGAGAGAGAATGTTTCATGCCAAATCAATGTTTATTCAGGCATGTCTGAATTTAAATCAAACTACTGTGATTTGTTTTTCTCTCTCTTTTAATTTAGCTGTTGACGTGTTTGAGGAGAATATTGGAAAAGGTTGCCAACTGCTTTATTGCCGAAGAATTCCTGACCCAGATTGAACATTTGTTTCTGTCTAGTTACAAAACCGTGAACAGCAACCTTGAGGAGCATAAGACCTCATCCCCAGAAGAAAGTTCAATGTAACAGACTAAAACAAGGACATCGGGGGGAAAAAAAATACCAGTTGGCCAGTTTAATTTCTGAAGGACAGCTTCTATGCCAGTTTCCACATTTACTCAAGCAATTCCTCAATCATAATGTAATACCTTGGTGAGGCTTCATCCAGAACTGGAACTATCGTTTGCACTTAGCGTGGAGTGCCGGTGTCCGTCCGTCCCCCCACCTAAAGTCCTGCATCCAAGCAGTAATTTTTGTGGCCTGAGCACTGGAGCATCTTAGTAAATTCAGAAACTAATATGTTTTGATAACTTTTTTTTTTCCTGGAAGTAATAACGTTTCAGCCTGACTGCTGGATCCTAAAAGCTCTGCACTGAGGCTACTCACTCTGGGTCCCATTGCCAGCTATGAGTTTTCATAACAGATGAGTCAACAGGTCTTGAGACTATCGCGATTCCGGCACTGATACGGAGCTTGCTGTGGGATGACCTTGGTCCTCTTGGTTGGAATCATTCTGCAAGTGAGAAAGCGTACACTAGTGCAGGTGGAAAATCCCTGTATTACACTCGCATAACAGTATTTAAGAGGATCATGGCTGCGGCAGAGACATGGAGCAAATGCCACTGTGAAACTGATCAAAGCCAGTGCCAGTATATATTAATTTACACAAGTTAAGCAGTGTGAAATTACCCACATAATTTGCTTTTTACTGTAATTACAGCTCCCAGTTGTGTATGAGAAGTGTTATTTCTATATATTTTCAAAGTCGCATTCAAATAACTAAATTCCCAAGCAACATCCATGTCCAACATTTAAAAAAATAAAATGATATATAAACAATAGTTATTGTCCTAATTTGGAAACAATACCTAAACCTAAAATGACCTGAACTCTTTGGGAAGCCACATTGAGCCGTATCAGGAAAAGGAAGGAAATTTTTACAACTGCTGCTGCTTTGCAGCTGGTCATACTGTACTGGGATAGAACTGATGTTGGCAATTGTTTATTATTCTAATAGTACATACTGGCAATTCTATAAAGTGTGTCAAAAGTTAGGCATCAAAATACTGGGCGCCATTCACAGGTTTTATAATGGCATCTGGGTACCAAGATTCCATTACATAATACCAGTGGCATAGCTACAGGGGCCTGGGCTCCCCAAATTGGATATGGGGCCCCTGGTTTGGTTGGCGGGGATCTCCAACCCCCGCCAGCTGAAGCCTTTCTCCAGCACTGTTCTCTGCGCATTGCCTGCCCTGCTTTCGCATCGCATGCATGCTCGGTTTTAGTGAAACTGAGTATGTGCGAAGTCGTGCATGCTCAGTTTCACTAAAAGCAAGCATGTATGTGATGTGAGGGAAAGCAGGGTAGGCAATGCGCAGAGGACAGTGCTGGAGAAAGGCTTTGGCTGGCGGGGTTGGGGACCCCCACCAGCCAAGGTATGTGGGGTTGCAGCAGGGAGGTGGGCCAAACTGTGCCCTTCCCATACACACTTTGGGCTCCGGACCCCCCCCCCTCCCCTCCCCCAAACGTTGAGATCTAGCTATGGCTCTGCATAAGAACTTAGACTAGCAATACTGGGTCAGACCAATGGTCCATGTAGCCCAGTAACCTGTTTTCCAAACAGTGGCCAAGCCCAGGTCACAAGTACCTGGCAGAAACCCAAATCGTGGCAACATTCCATGAATAACCCCAAAGAATAGCAAGATTCTGGAATCCTAAAGAGTGACAAGATTCCATGCAGAATCTCAAAAAGTAACAACATTCCATGTAGAACCCCAAAATAGCAAGATTCTGGAATCCAAAAGTTGCTTTTCATGTCTGTCCCAATTCATCCAGGAATTTTACCAAACCTTTTTTTAAATGCTAGTTTAAGTTGCCATTTGTGAGCCAACATTTAGGATGCCCACATGGCGAGCGTAAATGCGTGCGCCTAAATGCAGCACCTCAGCTTGTACATGACACTTCTATAACTACAAAAAAATATAGCAGAAGAAACCCCCTGAAAAAAATCAAGAAGTTCCAACACAGAGATATTTATTGACAGCTAATCAGCTTAAAACAGATGTTGGAAAGGGACTCGACATAGTCCTCCATTAGTCTAAATACTTCAAACTGAGTTGATATCAAAAGAAATGTCTTAACGTATCATCCAGAGTGGCACATTGAAACACCATCAAGATGTCAAAATACATTTAAAAAATCGCCAGACGCGGTTAGAAAACTCAACCAAATTCTCTCAAACTGAGAAAAGTGAAGCGCCAGCAAACTTTCACTCAAGGAAAAACATAAACTGCAGAACGCAGTTACTTCTTTGGTCGTTCCCTCCCCCTTTTTTATTTTGTTTTACGGTACTATTCTATAACTTGCACACACATACGCCTATGGACAACTCACAGGACCCTGTCTTGTATTTGTACACTATACAAATTGTGTATTAAGATTTATACCCCCACCACCACCGATATTCAGCCAGGGGTGGTCAGCGTTTTTTTAAATGCTGTCACTGGCTAGATTAGCTCCCAGTATTCAGTGCTGGGCCATATGTAGGCATCAGTACTGAAAATCTGAGGCTAATTTCCCTGGGACTGGCTGCCAGAACTTATGCGGGTTATGACCGATATCCAGCTGCGGCCCAGCTGAATATCATCCAGGACCCACATAACTTGTTTTTTTTTTTTTTTTTTTTTTTGGGGGGGGGGGGGGTTACCACCCTCAAGCCCCTTCTTTCTCACCACAAGGCTGCTGCGAGAGGTTGCAACAGCCATTTTATCTTACTAGCTGCAAAGGGCTGGAGTGAGAGGGCTTTGCTGCTGTCCCCAATGGACCACCAAAGACGAAAGGTAGGTTGGAGGGGGGGGGGCCTCTACCTAGAGGTGGGAGGGGTTTCTGACGTGGGCTGGGGGAAGAGAGGAAGGGGGGGGGAGCTTTTGAGCTGTCCTAAAGTAACCTACTTAGTTACCCTGAATATTGGCAGCATCCACATAACCCCTTGGCTGCTCGCTAACGCTTCCCACTGTGCCCACCCTGCCCTGCTCACTTTCTCTGGGGCCATTTAGAGGCGATATTCAGCGGCACTGCCCACTTCAGTACCGCAGAATATTGGGGGTTAGGCAGTGATAAGCTACGCAGACAGGAGAAGCTCCTGCCCACTTTGAATCACTTTGAATATCGGCTAGCCCAACTATCAGTAACATTCAAGTGTTTGTTAGTATTCTATAATCTGAGCGTGCAAATGATGCTTATATTTAGGCGCTCGCACTATAGAATGACAGAATGTAATGGACAGGTTCTCTCTTGACTTCTGCTGTGCTTGGAAATAGTCATTTCTAGCCACTTAGCATCCAGCCTGAACTGAAAATGATGAAGTGCGTTCAGCTTATGATTATACGTGCCAGCTGGTAGGACTAAGAGAAGGTACATCTCAAACACAATTCTTTTCTGAAAAGAGATAAGAAAGAAAAGCAAAACCTGGTTGGCATTAAAGAAAAATCAAAAGAGAACAGGAGCGTTTTCCGATTAATTCATAATGCATTTCAAGTTAACACACACATTTTTTCTGTGTCAGATTTTATTTTACCTTCTACCCAGTGACAATCCCTCTCAGTGGTTTGTCATATCTAGCTTGTGAATAGCAGAACTTTTGAACTATAATGTAGAGCTGGCAGCAGTGTATTACTTATAAAACCCAAATTTTGAACAAGGCTAACTAAACAATGTTAAAATTTGGGGATACCTGGAGGAGTATCCCCATCCCTTTGTCTTGCACACCTAAAAGCCTTTTGTCAACCCCCACCTTTGTGCTGCATAAAATAAATAAGAGTAAAGAATATGGCTTGTGGTCAGACTGGAAGACAGGCCTAGAAGGAGTCTAGTAGAGATCGAAGTTGATGTGTAGAAGACTTGGCACAATAAGCAGAAGCTCCTGTAGACCACTCCATGTTCATCTTCCTCTACGCCGCTTAGGTCAAAGTCACACTGGGAGTGGTGCAGGTGTTGCAGTTTGCATTGGGGCTGCTGACAAGTGGTATGGACTGGGAGGTCTCGAAATGGCCACTGGCATAGTGGGAAATTGAGGTTCAATGCAGGGTATGCAAATGACTCTGGGCCTGTGGCGATGCCTTCAGGGCATGCTTCTAGTGTAGCAGGCTGGTCAGTGCACAGTTCTGCATACAGAGTCAGCTGATAAGTTATTAGGAATGAATGTAAAGAGCTCTTCAGTTTCCTTACAAGGATGCATGGCCATCGAAAAAAGAATGGATGAGTCAACTATTTTGTCATTTTCAGGAACATGATACACAGGTCTACAGCTCTCTTCCCTTGCATGGCACAAAGGGATATGTTGCAAATTCTGGCAATATCGGTACAGGGCCCTCCAGTCAGTGCTGCTAATGGTTTGAGCTTCCTTACTCATTCCGAGGGATTTTCTCCCAAGTTCATCCTCCTATATAAGGCTTTTCAGCAGGTACAAGGTCTCTCCTCAAGCCAGAAGGTGAGGGAGCAGCCTAGGAGCTTGGGGAAGCCTTTACAGGCTAAAAGGTCTCACCTTGAAGTCCCAGGGGACAGGAATAGGCAGTTTGAGGTGGAATCTGAGCTTTGAAGTTCTCCTAGTATGACTGGTAAGGTGACCTTGATGGTGGATCTGTTAAAAAAAAAAAAAAGGAGAGATTCCTGTTGGAGAGGTTGATGATCTTCTAGAAGGAAGAATAATCATACACGATTTCCTAAGTGCTAGAGGCACTGAATATGTCTGAACCTCCAGGGAAGGAGGCAGAGACATTTAGTGGTTCCATTCTGGATGGAATACATAAGCTGAGCAAAGCTTTTCCAGATTTCAAAGAGATCAAAGCCCTTGTTTTGGCAGAGTGGGACACCTCAGAGGCAGATCTCGCAGTTGGAAAGCCAATCGGTAAACTTTATCCATTGGTCCCAGAAGAAACCAGCTAAAGGTGTCAAAGATTGATGCCTTGAAGACTTACTATTTTTTCTGTCTTAAATGACTTGTGTTTATGTTGAACTTAACAGCACTGTACAAGTCATTGGTAAGGCCCCACTTGGAGTACTGTGTTCAGTTTTGGAGGCCTTATCTTACTAAGGATGTAAAAAGACTTGAAGCAGTTCAGAGAAAAAGTGAAGAAAATGGAAGGGGGGTTACGTAACAAGACATACATGGAGAGACTTACTGACCTAAACATGTATACCCTGGAGGAAAGGAGAAACAGGTGGTATGATACAGATGTTCAAATATTTGAAAGGCAATCCATAAACAAATCTTTTCCAGAGACAGGAAGGTGGTAGAACTAGAGGGCGCGATTTGAAGTTGAAATGGGGCCGACTCAGAAATAATTTCAGGAAGTATTTTTTCACTGAGAGGGTGATAATTCCCTCCCACGGGAAGTGGTAGAGGTGAAAACTGTAACGGAATTCAAAAATGTGTGGAACAAACACAAAGGAATCCTGTTTAGAAGGATCAGATCCAAAGAAGCTTAGGGGAGATTCAGTAGGAAAGACAGTACTGGGCTGACTTCTACGGTCTGTGCCCTGATCGAGGCTGAATAGACTTGGATGGGCTGGAGTGGAGCTTCTCAGGGGCTTTGACAACTTCAGAAGTTTTGCAGTCTATGCCCTAAAAAGGCAAGGCTAAATCAAGATCAGGTATTACATATGATATCACTTCATACCATATGTTGGGCAGACTGGATAGACCATACTGGCCTTTATCTACTGCCATCTACTATGGTACTATATTGGCTTAAAAAGGCTGTGTTGTCAGCTTATATTCTCAAGCTGGGTGCATCTTAATTTTTGGGCACTGTCAACCAGGGGGATGGTGACCTTAGTGGAATCTCAGTTGGTTTCCCCAGTTGAGATTTGTAGGGCCACTCTGTGGATATCTTTGCATTCTTTCTCCAAGTACTATAAACTAGATGTTTTCTCCCCAAAGGATGCTGTCCTTTAATGTTGGGGTAATTATAAGGTCTTCCTGTCAAGTGTAAGAGGTGCTTTGTTTTATCCCATGTGTTTTCTGGATAGTAAAATTTGGTCTTAATGGCTAATTTTCATTCCTAGAGTCCCAACCTGGTCAGACCCACCTGCTAGGTGATTATTCAATTTTTTTTTTCTATTTTATTTTCTCAGTTCATTAAAGTGTCTGTAACTAGAAGCTTTCTGGGGTCACTTCTGTGTGTGATGCTTTTTATATGGATTCTCCCTCCTCCTAGGAGCATCTGGAGGGGTGGGATTTGTTTGATTTGTAACAGAAATATTGGAGAATAAGTCGCTGCATATAGGGCAAGACTTACAGTTCTTCGTTGTCTCCATCTGGTGGCTGAAGGGCATAAACCCCTGTGTTCTGGACTGGTCTGGTTGGACTCACGGAAAGAAAATAAGAAATGGTAAAATTTGGTCTTACCTGCTAAACTACTGTGGATATTTTGGTCTGAAATTCACATCAAAGAAATTAATGATGGAGCAGAATGATGCAGGGCAGTGGTTTCAAATATTACATAACCTCAGCCCTTCTTTCTTCCTGTAATTCTGCTCCAGCCTGACTTGCAACATCACCTGCTATTGCTACTGACATCTCTACTTCCCATCAAACCCATGTAGGCTGTTATAGCATCCAGTGAAGTTGCTGCCTGGGTTTTTGAGGAGGAGGAGGAGGTTTTGACTGCCATGATTCTAAGCCCCCATATGGTAACCACTGAAATAGAAATATACATGTTAAAACCAAGACATACTTAATAAAAATTGTTTCGTAAGTCCATGCAGTGCTTATCAGGGCATTATGCATTTCTTCTGATTTCACGGTTAGTTTCATTTCATCTTCCGAGGAAGTATTCTCATCGTATAGGGGGCACTTAGTAGCATGTCCAGAAAAGCACCGTCATGCTGCTTTTGAGTGTCCAATTCGCATCCATTTCTTGATTGAATGGACGTGACTTGGGCTCCATCCAAGTTTGCTTTTATGGCACTGAACCATAGTAATGGATTCCTGGAACAGCTCCATTTGTTTTGTGCTGTACAAATTAATCATGTCTAACCAAGCAATCGATGAAGGTCAGTCAAGACTAGCTTGGTAGAACTCACAAAGAGAAGTTTGCATAAAACCTTTAAATTCAGTAGAGCTTGGAAGATTAAGTATCAGCGGTAGCAAAAAGTAATTTCAAGAACTTAGTTAACTAAAAACAACTGAATGCCCGTTTTGCTGTGTGTTTAATTTCACATTCCCAAACCAATTTTGATTAATATTTATTCTCTTCCTCTTTAGATACTTCCCATTACTGTAGATGTAAATCTAATGCTGTTCTGGTGGCCCTTAACAGATCCCATGTAAGCAGGGGTGTGCTGGTAAATTTTTAACAACAGGCTCTTTCTCCGGACACAGCCAGCTCTGCAGTTGGAAGGGCCAGGGGTGGCCAGGTGGGGTGGGGTGGGAGAGCAATACTTGCCTCTCTCTCCTCCTTCCCTTCGTGCGGGCATGCTAGGCATACCTTTGCTGGCAGCCAATAAATGGACTGCCACCACTCCCAACGTCTTGCTCTGAGCAGCATGCTGGAACTTCTCTCACGTGCTCGAGAAGTCCCAGCCTGCTGCCCAGAGCTGGAAACAAGGAGCGGGGAGCAGCAGTAGTCTATTTACTTGGCTGGTAGGGCTCAGCATCCCCACCAGCAAAGTAAAAGATAATTCAGCAGGGGGCCCAAGCCCACATTTTGGGAGCCAGTTGTTAAAGTAGCCATGGAGGGCCCTACTTTAACAACCAGCTCCCAAAATTCTTAAAAACTTAACAACCGGCTCTTGCGAGCCTGCTCCAGCACACCACTGCATGTAAGAATCACACAGATGTTTATAAAGCATGGAGAGTAAAAACGTTAAAATAAAAACTCCAGAATGTCAAAACATTAGAACAGTGAATAGAAATCTTTTTTTTTTTTTTTTTATGTTTCAATCATTTTTATTGGAGAAATTTCAGAACAACATTTCCAGCAAGCATTTTGCCATTACATTCAACTAGCTTGGTTCGCTGCCTCTGCTGGGACAAATAAACACGATTTACATCAGATATGAACTGCTCCAGTAACCTTTTACATTCCCCCCCCCCCTCCCCTCCCTCCTCTCTCACAGGTTCATTCCAGTCTGTGTGCTCTTACTATCTTGTGTTAGCGTCCATGTTACATGTTCATTATTTGCCCCCTAGCATGGGGTGTCAGCCAAAACGGGGTCCAGCAGTTCCAAAAGGCGTTTGTGAACAGTGGTTTTCGATCTCTCAAACTTGTTCTCTCAGTTCGTAACAGGTGGAGCATCTGCCCTCTCCATTGAGACACCATGGGGCCTTCCGACAACAGCCAGGCCAACAAAATTGTTTTCTTCGCCACCATTATAGTTCCGGCGACGAATGAGCGGCACCCCCTTGGCAGGCGGCCCGCTAACCGCGGTTGTCCAAGCAGGAGCTTGACTTCTGCTTTCCATTGTATGTCCCAGATCACAGCAATCTGTTGGGTCAGTTCTTTCCAAAACTGAAACAAATCTTTTTTTTTTTTTTTTTTTTAAAGGCAACATAGTTAAAGACCAGGCAAGTTTCTTTCAAGAAAAGTAGATTACGTTTCCTCAAAGTGCACAGCAAGTCTCTTGGCTTGCTTATTTTTTTTTTTTTGGAGTGTACTGAATCCTGTTGGCATTTTCAAGGTCAGTCTTTATAAGGTAACGATGGTATGGGTTTGCCTTGGTCTAAATATTGAGGGTACCTTGTCAGGTGCCCCTTTACTGTGGACCACTGTTGTATGATTCTATTATGAACTGCACCCCTGATGCAGACTCTGTCGAAACATGTCGGGCTGTGACTGATGTTAATATGTTTTCTTTGAATACACTTGCTGTAAATGTATGTCTTTGGTGCCTCTATTTATATTTTTTATTGGCAATTGAAAAAACATTATATTTTGTAATCCTGCCAGGTTTTGTGTTTCTCTTTCATTTTGGTTCTCAGTTTTTGCAGCAGTTTGTTCTTCTGTGTTTTAGCCCTTAACAGAACCCACGTGAGAATCATGCAGATGTTTACAAAGCATGAAAAGTAGAAACATTTTTAAAAAAGAACAAAAATGTCAAAATTTTAGGACAAACTAACTATAAAAATAAGATTTAAAAAGATAAACAACATAGCTAAAGATCAGGAGAGATTGTTTCAAGAAAAGTAGATTACATTTCCTTTAAGTGTACAGCAGGTATCTTGGCATCCTTTAAGAAAAGACAGAACAACCAAATAGGGTAAATATATTCCAAAATAGTTGTATCAAATGTGCCGCAACATTGAATGTATTACAACTATGTCTATTCAAATAGTTTGTTATATGATTCATAATAAAGATATCTTCAATCCAATATGCTAAAAACCAAGTACACCACTCACACACTTCACTCAATAACTCATGCTCCCTACATACTTGATATCCAAAAGGTAAGCATTCAAACAAAATCTCAAATAGGCTGAATACAAGCGCCAATGGATATGGAGCAACACTTAACTTGAATAAAATCGCGCACGGACAGCAGCACTCGTCCCTGAGGAAGCCACTCGAAGATGAAACGGTGGCGCCTTTGGACTTAGTGTTGCTCCATATCCATTGGCGCTTGTATTCAGCCTATTTGAGATTTTGTTTGAATGCTTACCTTTTTGAACCACAGCATCGAGCACTTTCAATAATATAAAAGGAGGAGAGTTAAGTGAATCCCCATGATAGAAACTTAGCAACGGTTTTCATCATATCCGTTGCAAGCCTGGGACTTTCAGTCCATCAGGTTTCTGAGGGATTCTCTCCTTTCTAAAAATACATTAGTGATCTAGCCTGGACTAGTGTTATATATTTGATTTGTATTTTATTTTGAAGCACTGTAGGTGAACAAAAGGTTCTTGGTAAAGACCTTTTGGAGTGGAAGTACGTGTCCTTGTATACCTTGGCTGATGGTCCTGTTGCAATGTGGTGCTGGATCTTGTGTTAGTGTTTTATCTGATACCATAGTGGTCATTTTAGAAGCTCTCTTGTACTGCAGTATGGCCATACAGCAAATGGGACGTGGTCTGGGCATGTTTTAGGTGGGACTAGGGAGGACCCAAAATGTGGATGTCCAACCTTGGTCACAGATTGGGAAGGGACGTCCATGTCTGAAAAGAAGGACATTGGTATTTAGACCTGGTATTTTACATGTCCAAGTTACAGAAAGGTACTCTGAGCAGCTGTCCACTGGAGGAATTTAAGGCAAGACAGATCCCTAATCCCCCTGTGTTTCTGTCTGCCTTCCTCTCCCCCAGGCTCTGTGACAGCTTCAGGCATTATGGAATTCTTATGAGAAGCATGCTGGTCTGAGGAGTAGCCTAATGGTTAGTGCAATGGGCTGAGAACCAAGGGACCCAGGTTCAAATCTCACTTGGACTCCGTTTTTTTTTTGTTTGTTTTAATTGTTAATTGTGAGCCCTCCAGGGATAGAAAAATCTGCACCATAGTCCACAAAATCATATATGGCGTAGTCCCAGAATACATGACAAACCTCATAGACTTACCAATAAGAAACAAAGTCAGATCATCAAGATCCTACCTGAACCTACACTGCCCAAATTGCAAAGGACTGAAATACAAAACCACTTACGCAGCCGGCTTCACCTACATAAGCGCAGAACTATGGAATGGCCTTCCAAAAGCTGTGAAAACAATCCACGACCACTTGAACTTCAGGAAATCACTAAAAACCAACCTCTTCAAAAAGGCCTACCCCAACGACCCACACAGCATGACTATGATCGAACAGGACATCACGCAATCTTCATCCATTCCGACCCTCCACTTAGACATCATACAATTACTATACAACTTTGTATTTGTTATCCACCGACTGGACAAACGCCTTTGACGGTACTATGTAAGCCACATTGAGCCTGCAAATAGGTGGGAAAATGTGGGGTACAAATGCAATAAATAAATAAAAGCACCTACTGTTCCTGAATTATAAGACAACTGCAAGCCTGTTGTACATTCAGGTAAGTTTAAAGCAGTGGGTTGAGAAGAAGGAGACAGGTGTTCAAATTCCACTTCAACTGTGGGAGCTCACACTTAAAAAAAAAAATCATAAACAGCTGAAATGGGATTTGAACCCCTGTTGATTTTCAACCTACTGCTCTAAACATTAGGCTATCCCTCTGCACTGCATGGACGTGTGTGGCCATTTTATAAGATGGATGTCTGTATGGCAGCATAGCTACGTCCATGCCTAGTTTTTCCCCATTCATAATTTTGACATTCCATTTTGCAAAATTTGTTTGTTGCATTTGTACCCCACATTTTCCCACCTATTTGCAGGCTCAATGTGGCTTACCTAGTACCATGAGGTGTTACCACCTCCGGTGATGAAACAAATACAAAGTAATGTTAAAGCGAATGATGGATGTTCATGCTGGACATTTCCAGCCCATGAATGTCCATCTCACATATATTTGAGAGCAGATTGTATCTTGTTTTAAATGGCATGTGAGATGCTACAATGCTATTCTACGTTTCTATTTTAATACATAACAACCCAAACCGAGAGCCCACTCTAAAGAATATTCCAAAAGAAACTCTTTCCAACTATACGTTAATCATAAGACCAAAATGTTTTTGATTAAAAAAAATCAAACGTGTGTATAAATAATATTGTAATGTGAATAGAAGCCCATGGTTATAGGTCAAGGCAACCAGCCCTCGTAGAACAGAGCAGTGTTTGGCACACATTAATGCTCCTCTCATGTCAACATCAACAGGCTCCCATGTAAAACCTGTGCTCTGTGTTTCATCGATAAACACATACATGAATAATATAGGGCCTCTTTTATCAAATCTCACTAGTGGCAACCGATGTGATAATGCCGACAAAGCCCATTCGCTTTGAATGGGCTCCATCAGCATTGTCATGTGGGAACCGCTAACATGGCTTAATAAGAAGCCCATAATCTCTATAATGATTAGAAAATGATAAACGGTTTCAAAGTAAATTGCCTAAGAAACAGCACATTTGTATATGAAATACCACGTAATGCCAAAATAGTTCAAAATTCATAGAACTTATCTGAGCAAATGACGTTCGCTATGCCTGATGATGGAAGAGTCCAATGGAGCTTTAGGAATGACCAATCCTTCATCAGGAACCCCAACGATACAGTCCTGTGGAGAATGTGTGCTGCAGCAAAGATGGTGAACTTGGCAGCGAAACGATCCTTTTTTCACTCCTCTCTAATCCTGCCATCTTGACTCGCCCCAGTCTTTCCCCCTCCCTAAGAAAGGGCTAAGCCCATGCAGCTCTGGCAGTCCTGGCTAGCACAGCTTGTTAAGGTGCTTCCTCTAAAATCTATCGTCGGTGCCGTGCATTAGCTACTTGGATTTGAAAAGAATGGAGAATCTCAGCAGTATGTGCAAGAAAGTTAACAGAGTTTAGACAGCATGTGTTCAAATTTATTTTGGCAATAGAACTGTTACTATGTTCTTACTAGCTAGTTCTAAAGTAAAATGTTCTTGATTGTGCAAAATTAAAGTCTCAGTCGCAGAACTAGGACTAGGGGGCACACAGTGAAACTAGAAAGTAGTACATTTAAAATGAATCTGAGAAAATATTTCTTCACTCAACATATAATTAAACTCTGGCATTCTTTGCCAGAGAACGTAGTAAAAGCAGTAAGCTTAGTGGGGTTTAACAAAGGTTTGGATGGCTTCCTAAAGTTCATAGACGAGGAGTGGCCTAGTGGTTAGGGTGGTGGACTTTGGTCCTGAGGAACCGAGTTCACTTCCCACTTCAGGCACAGGCAGCTCCTTGTGACTCTGGGCAAGTCACTTAACCCTCCATTGCCCCATGTAAGCCGCATTGAGCCTGCCATGAGTGGGAAAGTGCGGGGTACAAATGTAACAAAAATCAATAAATAAAATGGACTTGGGGAAAATCAACTGCAGAACAAAATGTACTGTTTTGGGATCTTAGTTGCGAGGTACTTGTGATTTGGATTGGCCACTGTTGGAAACAGGATGCTGGGCTTCATGGACCTTCAGTCTGTCCCACTATGGCAATGCTGTTATTGTTATTACAAGTTAGTACACAATTAGAAATGTAACAACAAGGAAACACCAAAAAAGAATGCACAAACTAGGAAGACAAGTTTTGTTTATTGGTTTGGTAAATCAGGCTAGTAGGAAGAGCCCTAAATTTCCTTACTTGTGGCATCTTCCTGGAAGGCCATGAAGAACCGGCCAATGCAAGAGAGATCTAGGAACAGGAGGAAGGAGCAGAAAACTAAGTGTCCGAGAGTTCTGAAAAGTGTGCGAAAAAGAAATAAACACAAATAAAGAGACCAAAAGGACAGAGATAACACAGATAGAGAGATAGATAAGAGAGGAATATAGAGAGAGTAAGAGATACGTACTTGATTGTTCAAGTCGTAGAACCTGGAAGGGAAGGAACTTGAAAGAATCTAGTCCTAAATGAAGCATAGCTCTAAGTACATTTGTGTTTAATCTTCATACTTATCTGAGGAAGTTCTTGTTATTCTTGAAGACAAAGCTGTTTTAATCTTGCAGCCCTGCAATTGAAACCTATATGTGATATTTTGATAATTGCTAGATTTGAGACCAAAATGATAAATATTTAATATCCAAAGATTACAAATATGTTTTATTATATTATTAATGTTAAAGCTCCTGGCTTGGTGTTGAGATTAATTGGGGAAACCACCCTAACATATTAGATATCATTTACTTTGAAGTGTAATACCACGCTCTGCCAGGAGGGGGTTTACAGAAACATCACAATGTTGTGTGTCAGTGAAGGAATTCATTCTAGTTCTGTTAAGCATTGAGTCGATTCAACAAAAGTCAGCAGGTCTGCCTTCATTAAGGCAAAGTGAATATAAGCGTGTATTAGTACTCAAGGGGCGGTGTTATCAACATGGGCTACGTTAAAACCTGCTATTTTACTGTTAACCGCAGTTATTAGTAACTAGAGCTCATTGCATAAAATGAGGTTTGTGCTAAAACAGGATGAGTTAGTAGAAAAATAACAGTAGCCTGCATTGATAACTGTGCCCCTCTGTCTACTTTATCTAGCTACTAACACGTGATCATCCTTTAACAACTGTATGTCATCTTTCAGGGTTATTTTTGGCTCGCCCTGTGTCGTGAACCACCCTTGCAGTTGCTCTGGGCACTAACCTGTATATAACATGTAAACTGCTTTGGCAGTATATCAAAAAATCATAGAAACAAACTTTAAATATCATTTTCTTTTGTAGAGCACTATTGAATACAAATCAAGCTACCAAAAAGAGGAAAAACTTGTTGGTAAAATAAAATACATAATATTTGTAATTAGCCTTAACTTCCACCAGGTGTCAGCACTGGACTATAGTTCCAAGAGAACATGTTTTTCTTTAAACTTAGATTTTTCTTTTTATTGCACACCTTTCAGTATTTGCTCAAGGTGAGTTACATTCAGGTCTGTGAGGTATTTCCCTATCTCCAGAGGGCTCATAATACAGTATAAGTTTATACTTGAGGAAGGAAGGGTTAAGGGGCCCTCTTATGAAGCAGTGGTAAGCCCATTACCACATGTCAATCCGGAATTACCGCCAGGTTACTACAGGAGCCTTGCAGTCCTATTTTTGTAGCACCTGAACTTAACCGGCGGTAATCGCGCAGTGCCACGCACTGCCCAGTTACTGCCGGATTAGCATGGGAGCCCTTCCCGCCATCTCAATGGGTGATGGTAAGGGCTCCTCACTGACATGGTCATGCAGTAAGTGGGTCATGGCCATTCCTTTCTCCCCAAAATAGACAGCCTTGTCTCTGCTGTGGTTAAAGGGGGCCTTAGCATGCATCAAAAACACAATACCGCAGGCCCCTTTTTAACGCAGCTTAGTAACAGGACCCCTAAGTGACTTGTTCAAGATCACAAGCAGCAGCACTAGGATGCTCTCAATACCAGGGAAAGGGGACTTGATATACTGCTTTTCTGAGGTTTTTGCAACTACGGTTTACATATATTCAGGTACTTATTTTGTACTAGGGGCAATGGAGGGTTAAGTGACTTGACCGGGGTCACAAGGAGCTGCAGTGGAAATCGAACTCAGTTCCCCAGGATCAAAGTCCACTGCACTAACCACTAGGCTACTCCTCCACTAGCAACATTCCATGTAGAAGCCTGCCCTTGCTGCAGATCAGCAACATACATGCAGGACGTCAGACTCACAGACTCAGAAGCCTGCGCAGCCACGTTGCTGATCTGCAAGGGCAGGCTTCTTGAATAGCAACATTCCATGTAGAATCTCCAATAGTAGCAACAGAATCTCAATAGTAGCAACATTCCGTCTAGAATCTCCAATAGTAGCAACATTCCCTGTAGAATCTACAATTTAGTTTCAACATTCCATATAGAATCTCAAATAGGGAAAGGGAAATGGGACTTGATATACCACCTTTCTGAGGTTTTTACAACTACATTCAAAGCGGGGTTTACATATATTCAGGTACTTATTTTGTACCAGGGGCAATGGAGGGCTAAGTGACTGGCCCAGGGTCACACGGAGCTGCATTGGGAATCGAACTCAGTTCCCCAGGATCAAAGTCCACTGCACTAACCACTAGGCTACTCCTCCACTCAAGGGTACTCCTCAGTGGCGTTCCTAGGGGGGGCGGACACCCGGGGCGGCGCCCCCCCCGGGTGCAGCACCCCCCTGATGCAGCGCGGAAACCCCCCCCCCCGGGTGCACGTCGCTGGGGGGGTGCCGCAGCGCACGCCTGCTCAGAGTTCCCTGACTTCGCACGTTCGCTGCAGCTCCCTCTGACCCGGAACAGGAAGTAACCTGTTTCAGGGCAGAGGGAGCTGCAGCGAACGCGCAAAGTCAGCGAACTCAGAGCAGGCGCGCGCCACGGCACCCCCCAGCGGCGTGCACCTGGGGCGGACCGCCCCCACCGCCCCCCCTTGGTACGCCACTGGTACTCCTCAGCTCTAACTACAAATGTTTACAACAGTGTGGCTGTGGTTTTTAAAACATCACAGAAAGAAATGATCCTTTTAAGTTCTTTTATTTCATATATTTCTCAATCTTATGTACACAATACCTTGCAAAACTCTTCACCCCCTTTGCTCATTTTTCACATTCTGCTGTCAAACAATACAATTTAAAATGCCTTTAAGGTAGGTGTGTCTACAAAATGTAATGACGGTTATGGAAATAGTCAAAAATGAATAAGAAACCAAAAGTGCTTGACTGCGTAAGTAGTAACACCCTTTACCATTGCAAAGTCAAATTAGTTTCATTTTCAGAAACTGCCTTAACAGTAGTGCTGTCCAATTCACGATTCAACTCGATTTGCTTTAAAAAAAAAAATTGGCTTCTTCAATTCCCCCCCCCTCCCCCAGCGTGCCTTTTAAAAGTCTTGTTCTTCGCGGCCCAAAGCACAAGTAGCCAGTGACACTGCTCGGCTCATGCCAGCCACACAGCCTTCCTAGTGATGCAACTTCCTGTTCCCACAGAAACTGGAATACTAGAGGGAAGACAGTGGGGCCTTTGGGAGCAGTGTTGGCTGCTCCCGTTCACTGCCAGAGAAGAACAGTGCTGAATCTAAATTCCAGGGAAAAGAAATTCACAAAAGTGTCAGGCTCGGTCTGTTGGCGCCACTTGTAATATTAAAGTTGCAGAGGCAGGTGGAACCAAGGAGTGCAAAAGTTTCTCACTGGGGTAAGAGAATTTGGAGGGGGTTCAAGAGTTTTGGGGGAAGGGAGGGTGGCACTGAAAGGTCAACATTTTAGCTTAGAGTCATTTATTGTTCGATTTCTTACCATTGGGCAGTGTTAATCAGCCAATGAGCCATATTTTTCTTTGGACTACAGTTTATAAGCAAAATACAAACTGGTCATCTCTCTGAATCTGATAAGGCATTTGTATGCAAACTCTTTTGCCTGGTCTGTCTTCTGTATAATCTTACAGAGGATTTACTAATGCTTTTCCCCTAAAGCACAAAAGGGAGACATAATCGTTAAAACCAGCAGAGTACAACGTATTCTATAAAATATTTACTTACCATTGGCTTTATTGCTTTCATTTATTCCTAGTAAATTTAAAACGAATCAGAGAAACCTTTTCTTCGCTCAACGTGTAATTAAACTCTGGAATTCGTTGCCAGAGAATGTGGTAAAGGCGGTTAGCATTGCGGAGTTTTTAAAAAGTTTGGATGGCTTCCTAAAGGAAAAGTCCATAGACCATTATTAAATGGACTTGGGGAAAATCCACTATTTCTGGGATAAGCAGTATAAATTGTTTTGTACGTTTTTGGGATCTTGTCAGGTATTTGTGAACTGGATTGGCCACTGTGGGAAACAGGATGCTGGGCTTGATGGACCTTTGGTCTTTCCCAGTATGGCAATACTTATGTACTTATGGATATCTCCCCCCTCCAAGTGTATTGCTAAAGCTGCACCATGGTTGAAGGACCATCATCTGGTCCTAAATCCTCAAAAGACTACCGCTTGCTGGATATCTGGGCATGTCACTCCTCCTCCTTTCATTCCCACTCTATTTGGCCTCCCAGTACAGCCAGATCATTGATCATTTAAGGATTTAGGAGTTATTATCAATTTCAGACTTAGTTTTTCCTTCCAAATTTCATCAGTTATGAAATCCTGTTTCTGTGCACTCCGTAAAATTAGAGCTGTTTGGAGTTTTTCTCCTCATTGCATACTCTCATTGGCTCCCATCTTGACTACTGTAACATGGTCTGGGCAGCTCTCTCTCAATCTGAATTTAAGACTCCAAATGCTTCAGAACACCACAGCCCATGTTTTGTGTAAAGCCAAGCAGCAGAATCATATTCCACCTATTTTTATTTATTTTTATTTTAATTACATTTGTACCCTGTGCTTTCCCACTCATGGCAGGCTCAATGAGGCTTACATATTATATACAGGTACTTATTTGTACCTGGGGCAATGGAGAGTTAAGTGACTTGCCCAGAGTCACAAGGAGCTGCCTGTGCCTGAAGTGGGAATCGAACTCATCAGGACCAAAGTCCACCACCCTAACCACTAGGCCACTCCTCCACTGTTGCTACTATTTGAGATTCTACATGGAAAGTTGCTGCTATTCCACTAGCAACATTCCATGTAGAAGTCAGCCCTTGCAGATCACCAATGTGGCCGCGCAGGCTTCTGCTTCTGTGAGTCTGACGTCCTGCACGTATGTGCAGGACGTCAGACTCACAGAAGCCGAAGCCTGCGCAGCCTTCTACATGGAATGTTGCTAGTGGAATAGCAACATTCCATGTAGAATCTCCAATAGTAGCAACACTCCACTCCAATAGTATCTATTTTATTTTTGTTACATTTGTACCCCGCGCTTTCCCACTCATGGCAGGCTCAATGCGGCTTACATGGGGCAATGGAGGGTTAAGTGACTTGCCCAGAGTCACAAGGAGCTGCCTGTGCCTGAAGTGGGAATCGAACTCATCAGGACCAAAGTCCACCACCCTAACCACTAGGCCACTCCTCCACTGTTGCTACTATTTGAGATTCTTCATGGATTGTTCCAACATTCCATGTAGAAGTCGGCCCTTGCAGATCACCAATGTGGCCGCGCAGGCTTCTGCTTCTGTGAGTCTGACGTCCTGCACGTACGTGCAGGACGTCAGACTCACAGAAACAGAAGCCTGCGCAGCCTTCTACATGGAATGTTGCTAGTGGAATAGCAACATTCCATGTAGAATCTTCAACAGTATCTATTTTATTGTTGTTACATTTGTACCCTGTGCTTTCCCACTCATGACAGGCTCAATGCGGCTTACATGGGGCAATGGAGGGTTAAGTGACTTGCCCAGAGTCACAAGGAGCTGCCTGTGCCTGCAGTGGGAATCAAACCCAGTTCCCCAGGACCAAAGTCCACCACTCTAACCACTAGGCCACTCCTCCACTCCATTTTTTTAGACATCTTAATTAGTTATCAATAAACCAGATGATCCAATTCAAGATTCTGTCTCTGATTTGCAAGCCCTTCATTCTGACCTTCCTGTCTATTTAGCCAGACTAACTATCCCGTGCCCCCTACTTGTTTACTACACTCAAAAGACTGTGGAGGAGTAGCCTAGTGGTTAGTGCAGTGGACTTTGATCCTTGGAAACTGGGTTCTATTCCCACTGCAGCTCCTTGTGATTCTGGGCAAGTCACTTAACCCTCCACTGCCCCAGGTACAAATAAGTAGCTGTATATAATATGTAAACCACTTTGAATGCAGTTGTAAAAACCACAGAAAGGCGGTATATCAATTCCCTTTCCCTGGCTCCTTTTTTATGGAATAATCTTCCACTTGCTCTAAGATCAGAGCTATCTTTTACTAATTTTAAGAAAGTACTGACGATGCACCTTTTTCAGTAGCTTTTGACTGAAGTGGTTTTCCCTTATCTAATATAATTCGCACCGCCAACGTTCTGAAGCTGACTCCATGGCAGTGAAGCCGTGTAGTGTTCGTAATCGCCCTGCCCTCGATGGAACTCTGTGGTTTCGCTTCTGTTTCTGCAGTTCCTATGGTCCCGCCCTTCTGCAAACAGGAAATGAGGGCGGGACCAGAGGAACAGCTGAAACAAGCGGCGTCTGTACTTGCTGCACTTCACTGTTGCCGGATGAGCAGGAGGTAAAACTTTTTAAACAGCAGCTGCCACGTACGAAGGGCTGGGGCACATGCACACGTCCTCCTTGCTGTCGGAGGCCACAGAGGGAGGGAGGCGCTGGACGGCGGAAATGAGAGGAGGGGGGCCCAGATAGAGGGGGGGGAGGGGTAGAACATTAATGGCAAAAGGTCATTACCTTGCTAACGCCCATTTCATTTCAATGAGAAACGGGCTTTTTTTTTTTTTTTTTACTAGTGTGTGTGTGTGTGTGTATATATATATATATATACATACATACAGTGGGGGAAATAAGTATTTGATCCCTTGCTGATTTTGTAAGTTTGCCCACTGACAAAGACATGAGCAGCCCATAATTGAAGGGTAGGTTATTGGTAACAGTGAGAGATAGCACATCACAAATTAAATCCGGAAAATCACATTGTGGAAAGTATATGAATTTATTTGCATTCTGCAGAGGGAAATAAGTATTTGATCCCCCACCAACCAGTAAGAGATCTGGCCCCTACAGACCAGGTAGATGCTCCAAATCAACTCGTTACCTGCATGACAGACAGCTGTCGGCAATGGTCACCTGTATGAAAGACACCTGTCCACAGACTCAGTGAATCAGTCAGACTCTAACCTCTACAAAATGGCCAAGAGCAAGGAGCTGTCTAAGGATGTCAGGGACAAGATCATACACCTGCACAAGGCTGGAATGGGCTACAAAACCATCAGTAAGACGCTGGGCGAGAAGGAGACAACTGTTGGTGCCATAGTAAGAAAATGGAAGAAGTACAAAATGACTGTCAATCGACAAAGATCTGGGGCTCCACGCAAAATCTCACCTCGTGGGGTATCCTTGATCATGAGGAAGGTTAGAAATCAGCCTACAACTACAAGGGGGGAACTTGTCAATGATCTCAAGGCAGCTGGGACCACTGTCACCACGAAAACCATTGGTAACACATTACGACATAACGGATTGCAATCCTGCAGTGCCCGCAAGGTCCCCCTGCTCCGGAAGGCACATGTGACGGCCCGTCTGAAGTTTGCCAGTGAACACCTGGATGATGCCGAGAGTGATTGGGAGAAGGTGCTGTGGTCAGATGAGACAAAAATTGAGCTCTTTGGCATGAACTCAACTCGCCGTGTTTGGAGGAAGAGAAATGCTGCCTATGACCCAAAGAACACCGTCCCCACTGTCAAGCATGGAGGTGGAAATGTTATGTTTTGGGGGTGTTTCTCTGCTAAGGGCACAGGACTACTTCACCGCATCAATGGGAGAATGGATGGGGCCATGTACCGTACAATTCTGAGTGACAACCTCCTTCCCTCCGCCAGGGCCTTAAAAATGGGTCGTGGCTGGGTCTTCCAGCACGACAATGACCCAAAACATACAGCCAAGGCAACAAAGGAGTGGCTCAGGAAGAAGCACATTAGGGTCATGGAGTGGCCTAGCCAGTCACCAGACCTTAATCCCATTGAAAACTTATGGAGGGAGCTGAAGCTGCGAGTTGCCAAGCGACAGCCCAGAACTCTTAATGATTTAGAGATGATCTGCAAAGAGGAGTGGACCAAAATTCCTCCTGACATGTGTGCAAACCTCATCATCAACTACAGAAGACGTCTGACCGCTGTGCTTGCCAACAAGGGTTTTGCCACCAAGTATTAGGTCTTGTTTGCCAGAGGGATTAAATACTTATTTCCCTCTGCAGAATGCAAATAAATTCATATACTTTCCACAATGTGATTTTCCGGATTTAATTTGTGATGTGCTATCTCTCACTGTTACCAATAACCTACCCTTCAATTATGGGCTGCTCATGTCTTTGTCAGTGGGCAAACTTACAAAATCAGCAAGGGATCAAATACTTATTACCACCACTGTACGTATATATATAATCGGTCAGGTTGGTTGACAAATAGGTTCCCTCCTAACTCTTTGTATGGCTCTGTTTGAAGGAATGTTGACTTCTGTCCTATAGTTTAATGGCGTTCCTTTCTGTATTGCTTTGTTGCTATTCCATATTGTTCATCCCCCTGATTTGCTGTGCAACTAGGGCAGTTTTATAAAATACCAATAAACAGTTCATTTTCCCAGTACTGGTTCTGAAATATTACATATAATTATATTATGGAGTAAGGGGCCCTTTGATGCACCGAAAAATGGGCTGCGCTAGTGTAGGCACGTGTTTTGGGTACGAGCAGATCCATTTTTCAGCACACCTGTAAAAAAGGCCTTTTTAAAATTTTTACTGAAAATGGACGTGCAGCAAAATAAAAATTGTCGAGCACCCATTTTGAATCTGAGACCTTACCTCCAGCCACTGACTTAGTGGTAAGAGCTCACACATTAACCATGTGGTAATTGTCTACACACGTAGAATGACAATTACCGCCCAGTTTCTGCCGCGCACAAGAAAATAAAGATTATTTTCTGGCGCGCATAGTGGACGCACGTCAAAAATGAAATTATCGCAAGGGCCACACGGTACATAAGTATTGTCATACTGGGAAAGATCAATCAAGCCCAGCATCCTGTTTCCAACAGTGGCCAATCCAGATCACAGCAAGATCCCAAAAAAGTACAAAACATTTTATACTCCTTATCCTTTAGGAAGCCGGCCAAACCTTTTTTAAACTCTGCTAAGCTAACCGCTTTTACCACATTCTCTGGCATTCCAGAGTTTAATTACACGTTGAGTGAAGAAAACGTTTCTCCGATTTGTTTTAAATTTACCTCATTGTAGCTTCATCGCATGCCCCCTAGTCCTTCTGGAAAGCGTGAACAAACGCTTCACATCTACCCGTTCAACTCCACTCATTATTTTATAGCCCTCTATCATATCTCCCCTCAGCCACCTTTTCTCCAAGCTGAAGAGCCCTAGTCGCTTTAGCCTTTCCTCATAGGGAAGTCGTCCCACCCCCTTTATCATTTTCATCACCCTTCTCTTTACCTTTTCTAATTCCATTATATCTTTTTTGAGATGCGGCAACCAGAATTGAACACAATATTCGAGGTGCGGTCGTACCTTGGAGCGATACAAAGGCATTATAACATCCTCATTTTTGTTTTCCATTCCTTTCCTAATAATACCTAACATTCTATTTGCTTTCTTAGCCGCAGCAGCACACTGAGCAGAAGGTTTCAATGTATCATCGACGACGACACCTAGATCCCTTTTCTTGGTCCGTGACTCCTAATGTGGAACGTTGCATGACATAGCTATAATTCAGGTTCCTCTTTCCCACATGCATCACTTTGCACTTGCTCACATTAAACGTCATCAGCCATTTAGACGCCCAGTCTCGTAAGGTCCTCTTGTAATTTTTCAAATTGATGGGCATTGGGCATGCGTAAGCGCCTACACGGCTTAGTAAAATGGCCCCTAACTTAGATAAAAGAAACCTAAATAAAGTTTATCTTACACACACGCCTTTCTTTCAATCAGGAGACAGAAAGAAATGGAAAAAGCCAAGCTGTTAAAATTTCGAGAAGCATTGCCTAAAAGTTACTCTCAAGCAATACTTAAAAAAAAAAATGAAAATGTATTTGGCACAATAATACAAATCATGGTTTACTGCAGCAAGTGTTTTCTGCAGTGGCCAACAAACTAGCATTATGTTTCCAGATGGTCCACCCCCAGTTTGTTGTACTTGGCATGTCTGGCTCTTTACATCTAAGCCGTCCAGCATAAATTAATACCACCACCCTATGCACCAGAGCAGAATGTCCTGTTCGCCTATAATAAATCAGAAATAGCACTAAATTTAGTTCCTGGTCGAATGCCACGGCCACTGTTTTCTCCCAGTAGAGTCGTCTATAAAGAATCGGCTACTGGCAGGCCCTGCTTTTTAATTTATTTATTTTTAAATTTCTCTTTATTCAATTTAAACATTTATCAGGACAGTTACGTTCTCGAAACAGAAGTTTTGTAAACTACAGCTAATGTCAGAAAAGAAAAACAGCAGCAGCAGCTCTCATTTTACAGAACACAATAGGAAATCTTACACCACAGAGGATCCAAGAATAGAAGGTCATCCCAGAGAGCAGCCTATAAAAAGGAAAAAAATATAAGAATACAGAGAGGAAAAAAAAAGAGAGAACGGCTATGAATTGGGTATCTTATTTAAATCCTAATTTAGGGCCTCCTCGCTAACGGCTCCCGGTACAGTAATGCCGACGTAGCCCACTCACTTTGAATGGGCTCTGTCGGCATTGCTGCGCGGAAACCGCTAGCGCGGCTTGATAAAAAGAGGCCCTTAGCTAGAAAAGCAACACATAGTTCCTCGCTAAGGTCCTTGAGATCTGGTCTACAAAAAAAGTAGCAACTGGGAAGGTTCTTAAAAACAAATGATACAGCTGCGGGATGCATCGCGCATTTGCAAGGAAAAAGAAGAAAACTTTCCTCTCAAGAAGCTGACTTCTTGTCTCATGGACAAGAATTGTTTCCTCCATTCCTGGGTCGTTGTTTGTTTGTTTTTCACAAATATCTGGAAAAATTTGATTTTTTGAATCATGAAAATCAGCTTTCTGAAAGTGGAAGGAACAGTGCATGAACAAGTTTTTATCCTGCAGGAAAACAAAAAGATACAATCAATGTTCTTCTGGTAATAAAGGCTCTAATAGTCCAGTAACATCCAAAGGTGATATGTTAGCACCCACAGGTCCTCTTCTCTGCACTTTAGATGGAATGAAATAAACAGTGTTCAAAGGTGGTATAGAAGCATATTTTCAAAGCACTAATGGGTCTCTTTACTCAGCTGTGGCCATTTTTGCCGCATGCCAGGGCCCCTTTTACCACAGTGGGTAAAAAGGTAAAAAAAAAAAAGAAATGCAATAAATCTGCACTTACCATGCAGCCTTTTGGGGGGCTGGGGGGAACATTTACTGCCATCCATTCAGGTGGCAGTAAGGGCTCCCGCACTAACCCAGCAGTAACGAGGCAGCACACGATGCTGTCCGGTTACCGCCGGGTAACCCCCTGCGGAAATACTTTTAAAATATTTCTGCTAGCCAATGGAAATGATGTGCGCTGGGGGTAGTTCTGGGTTGCCACGTGGCAACCCTTTAGGAAAAGGCCCCCTTTAGTCCAGGGGGAAAAGGAAAAACCCTAGAAATGGCAAGCTGCCCAGTTAGCGCCAGATTAGCACCGAAGACCTTATCGCCACTTCAAAGGGTGGTGGATAACAGCTCCCCCGCCATATGGCCATTTTTTTTTTTTGGGGGGGGGGGTTACAAGCTGTGGGAAATATGTCCCTTGCCTCCAGCGCAGCTTAGTAAAAAGACCCCCCCCCCCCCCCCGAGTCTTTTGGTGAAACAGAGTAAAGCTGTGGAAAATTTTAATAAGCGAAGGTTCGGGGTTCTAGTCAAATTCTCCATACTTTCTAATTCTAATGTATTGCAGTTTTATCTAGAACCAAAGATGTCTAGACTTCTTTTATCACTTTAATTTCCTGCTCAAGTCTTTCTAGCCCTATTCCCGGAGGTCTCCAACTCCACAGCCTGGGACTTAGGAAAAAAGTTTGAAGTAATTGAAGCAAAGGTTAAACAGACCTTATGCATGGATGCTATCGCTAGCCAAACTTATGCAGGGTAATTTCTGCTGGTTTTACCAGGGGAGAAATAGACAGCAAGAAAGCAACAGACTCTTCGCTGCAAACCTCACCCTCCACAGTAGATCCCTCACTGGCATTCTGGCGCAGAAGTCAATGCTGTTGTAGCCGCTGATGTCACTTCCTCTCCGGCAAGCAGTGCACAACAGGGCTGCTCCTCAGCCATAGGATCTGATGCTACTCTCACCATTCCTAACTCAACCTTCTCAGCCTCTCAGGGTCCCTTTTACAAAGGTGTGGGAGGGGTAACGCGTGGGTAGCTTGCACCCAATCGGCGCTACCACCGGGGTAGCACGTGTGTCCAGCGGTAATTCTGATTTTGAAGTAAACCGAATCCCATGGTAAAAAAATAAATTTTCTATAGCAGGGGTATTCCT
Source organism: Microcaecilia unicolor (assembly GCF_901765095.1). Taxonomy (NCBI): domain Eukaryota; kingdom Metazoa; phylum Chordata; class Amphibia; order Gymnophiona; family Siphonopidae; genus Microcaecilia; species Microcaecilia unicolor. Next base: position 268,951 of record NW_021963024.1, read on the forward strand.
GGCAGTAACTGGCAGCACGCCCACGTTAGCGTGTGCTGCATGGTTACCGAGGGGTAGTGCATGAACCCTTACTGCTAGGTCAATGGGTGGGAGTAAGGGCTCAGGCCATAAATAGGTGTGCACTAGTTTTAATATTAGCGCAGGTCCATTTCCCAGCCCATAAAAAAATTGCCTTTTTCCCCCAACCGCAGTAAAAAAAAATGGCCCACTGCGCACCTAAAAGACATGCCCACACTACAGCAGGCCACTTTTTACCATGGCTTTGTAAAAGGACCCTTCAGTTTGCAGGCGGTAGATTAGGAAACAATGGGATCCGTGAGAAATCACTGCCCAAAGGGGATCCGCAGTCTGCCCAGCTCTCCCTAGCGGGAACACTCAACTCTATCTGAGGGCTGGCAAGCCACTGGATCATCGAGAAGGTAGGTGTAGCGGTGGGGGGTGGGGGGGGGGGGGGGGAGAGGGGGGAAGAAGTCTAATTTTCTCCTTCTTCTTCGGTATAGCCAAGGAAAATATCACTGGAGAAAACCAACAATAAAACTCAGCGTTCACCAGAGCTCTGCACAATGTAGCTATTCAGCAGCCATCATAGATACCTGATGGCTTTTCAGCCTCTCCCCCCCCCATGCCCCCATTTTAAAGTTAGCAATCCACTACATGCTGAATCACCACACTATCCCCGAATTCTATATATGGCGCTCAAAACTGCACACGCCTAATCTGAGTGACTAGTCTATTAGCACCAAAAATTGGGTGCTAACAATTTTGGCCACATTTTTTTTATATATAAATTTTTAATCTATACAATTCGTAAAAGTACAAGAAAATTGAATCTTCACATTACTAACAAAGACAAAAAAAAAAGAAAGCAAACCAACAAGCCCACGTCATGGGAAGCGACTAAGCCGTACTATTCTAACATATAATCAAGAAGTAATTAATAGGGTATTACAAAATAACTCCTAACATTATACGTCCTAATATTAACTTTGTGTACTTTTAAGCTCAAAACACTGATTACTTCTCATAACCTTCAAATATTGTTCTAACTGTAGTGAATCCCAAAAAAAAACAAAGTTTACCCTGAAATGATATCGTACATTTACACAGCACGGCTGCTGAGAGACTGAGCCGGGCCCTCCCCCCAGGATCATCGCCGCCACTGCCCTCCAAATATTGTCGCTGTCGCAGCCCCGCTGCACTGTAATACTTTGGCTGGTAAGGATTCCAAGGCCCCGCCAGCAGAAGAATCTTCCTCCAGCACTGCTCTTCTCTCTGCCATGTGGCCTGCCCCTGCGGCTGATTTTTCTCTCAGTCACGCCTGCTCGGTTTCAAAACCGAGCATGACCGGCCTGAGGGGAAATCAGCCGCTTGGAAGGCAATGCGGCAGACTGTGAGGGAGAGCAGCGCTGGAGGAAGTATTAAGGTAAACGTAAGCACAGTCAATACTTTTAGGAACCAGAAAAGTTTTCTGTATTATGTTTTGTTCCTTTTTTGCTTTGTTTAGCTTTTGGGGGGCAAAGGGTCAGAAGGGGGCTTCTTTAAATTTTGAGCTTTATATATTTTTTTTGTTGTTTTCTTCTTGCTTCTTTTGCTTTCCTTTTCTCTGCTCTCCGTTCCCCCCTCCCCTCCTTTCTGGCAGCCTTTTTCCCCAGGCATTAGCTCACTGCTTCTTCCACACTCTCCAAAAACAGGGTCTAAACAGTGTCCTGGCCAAGGATCCAATTCTTCTCCCAGTCACAGCAACTTCTTGGGCCACTTTGGAAACCCAGACTTTGGCAACCTCTTCTCCCAGGCCCAGCGGCAGGCATTGAATTTTGAGCTGAACAGAAAAGCTTTCCGCAACCCAAAAAAAACCCAAAAACACACTGCATAGGATGATAACAATAGTTTTGACGACATGTATCTTTCCAAATAATCTCTCTTCAGGCCCTCCACTGAAGCCGCTTCACACCAGCTCCACGATTCTATACAGTGCGCTTAGAGATCTGCGCTGAAATCCAAGCATAGTCTATAACAACACATGTGACTTAATTGTGCTAACAAGCAATAATGAGCACTAACTGGCAATAATTAGAATTTACGTGCACAACAAGCTAAGCGCATTCTGTAACGCAGTGCGCCTAACTTTTTTTTTTTATATATTTTTTTATTAAAGGTTTTTTCAAAACATATAACATAAAAGTAAACACAAAGTCAAACAATATCAACAATCCAGGGTAAATAAGCGTAAATAAAAGATCGTTCCATGACAAAACCTTTAGACAAATAGCATGGATACGTAAGGTCAATTAGTGCTGTGTGGTTCCTGACAAAATAAGTCTAAGCAAGCCCAAGTCTTTAAGACAGACTTAACTCTACGATGTTTATGGGCCAGAATTGTTTCATATTTTCTTATCACACAGACGTAACTCCACCATTCATTATAATTTAGATGCACATTATTTTTCCAATTTGAAACAATTAAGTGCAAAGCAACAGCTAACAGTATATTGAACAATTTATTTATTTATTGCACTTGTATCCCACATTTTCCCACCTATTTGCAGGCTCAATGTGGCTTACAGAGCACTGTCATGGCATAGCCATGTCAGGTTACATCATACAATTGGTGTTACAAGAAGTTAAAGAAGGCAAAAGGAATTGTTCAAGCATTAGTAGGAAAGTATATTCTGAGTAAAGTTGTAAAGGTGTTATATTGGATAGGTGTTGTATTATAGCTAGTTGGGTTCTCGTGGTAGGCTTTGTTAAAGAGGTAAGTCTTCAAGGCTTTGCAGAAGTTAGTTAATTCATTGATCTTTCTCAGGTGAATTGGGAGTGAATTCCATAGCTGCGTGCTCAAGTAGGAGAAGCTGGTCGAGTGAGTTAATTTGTATTTTAGACCTGTGCAGCTGGGGAAGTGTAGGTTGAGATAGGTGCGGGATGATTTCTTAGCATTTCTTGGTGGTAGGTCAATGAGGACTGGCATGTAGGTCTTATCTGAATCTAAGAGAGAGATATTAGGACAAGAGGCTCGCAAAATCACAATCTCATAAGAGATTGCTGTAGACACAGGCAAGTGAAAAATAAGACACATTTTTGCCCAAATAAGTCACCTAACTTCTAACGTGCACAGGCAAAAAAGGGCATGGTTATGGGTGGGGACATGGGCATTCCGAAATTTACGCACACAGTTATAGAATACGGCCTAGTGTGCCTAAATCTACGTGCCAGGATTTATGCCACACTTTTGTTGGTGTAAATGGAGATGTGTTAGCTTTAGGCGCTAAGATATCAACTAAGTGTATTCCATATACTACACCTAAATCTAGGCGCCGTTTATAAAATACGCTTGTATACCACTGAAGTACCACAAATCTTTTCTCTATACTGTTTTTTCATAGTTGCCATCAGTTTACATCAGTCCGCTCATTTAAGCTAACAAGTAAATAGACAATTGTCCTTTTTGTCCATGCCAGCAACTCAGGAAAAATTAATCTGGACCACCGCGATTCCTTTCTCAAGATGAGAGCATGCAAAGACACTGGTAAGGAAAATTATCAACTGGGAGAGTTGCACATATTACAATAATGAACCTCACACTCCTTAGAGTATGTTGAGACATGTCCATCTTACTTAAGTCCACTGCTAGAACTCGTCATTATACCTGCAATGTGCCAAAGCATATAAATAAATAATAAAAAATAAAAACTTATCAAGGTGACCTTGGAAATTCTTTCTGACTGAGGCACTGGCATCCAAAAGAACTGCAAATATTTCTGTACTTTTCTGCCACAGTTTCTTCGTTATTCTTGTAACGACTGCTGTGTGAGTTCTCCAGTGGTTCTGTGCATTGTCTGTTCCAGTTATACTTCATCTTCTGAAGATGAATAGCAGTCTAAGCCCAAAACACTTTGTACCTTCCCAGTACATAATCTCGTATCTGATCCTTGATGTCCCTGCATGCTCTGTGGATTCTGCAGAATGTGTTTCAGTTTTCCAGTGGCATCTCCCAACACACCACTTGAAGACCTTAACCAAATGTGCTTTGGAAGCATTTTCTGTGTGTTAAAAACCAGCGGTTCGTCTTGAGTACCGAGGTCCACACTTGGGCAGTTGTATAATCTGGCACAGCTGCTGCTTTCTCCCAACCTCTGACTGGATTTGTCCACCAGCTCCTCACATTCATCATCAGAGTCATTTTTTATGTCATTATTGAGAACAGGTGTACACAGCAACTTTGCACTTGTACAATCTCCTGGTGAAATAAGAGAAAATGAGATTAATAATCACGTGATACACATCTAATGTAAACATTAACAGTACTGCTAAAGTTGTTTAGTTTTGCAATAAATTGTCTTTATATTTTTAGCAGTAAATAAAAAGACAATTTATTGCAAAACTAAACAACTTTTACACCAACTCTATCAAGGGCTCAACCCAGACACATTCTGAAGAGAGCTATACATAATGCATGTTAATAAAATTAAAACCACATTATATCATCACAAGAATAATACAGAAGCATTCACATTAAAGAAGTCCCAAAAGCACACACCAATATCACAACATGAACTAATAGTCCACCAAGATGGGCGAAATGTTCTCTCTCTCAAGAGCTGTACAAAATCTTTTTTCCTTCCCTAGCTAAGGAGACAGATCAAACATAACCACGTAAAATTAGTTATGAAAGTCTTCTAATTTAAATGGTACAGCCTGCTTAACCAAGTGCAGATGATGCCGTCATAAAAAGTAATACATTTAAAAGCTGCAAGACTTTAGAATTGGTACAAAACTAAAAAAATATATATATATATTGTATGTGGAAATAACCCAAGATGGAAGACATTAAAGCAGATCAGTAGAAGATATATTTGAACTTTATTATAGTTGTTTCACACAAGAATATTGCCCGACACAGGCCGTGTTTCACCCAGCAGGGCTGCATCAGGGGCTATAAAATAATAGAACACATAAAATAATAAATAAACATAATATAAAAATGATATAAAAAAAACTATATATAAAAAAACTAATTATAACAGCTGAAACAACATTTTATTTTTGTTACATTTGTACCCCGCACTTTCCCCACTCATGGCAGGCTCAATGCGGCTTACATGGGGCAATGGAGGGTTAAGTGACTTGTCCAGAGTCACAAGGAGCTGCCTGTGCCGGGAATCGAACTCAGTTCCTCAGTTCCCCAGGACCAAAGTCCACCACCCTAACCACTAGGCCACTCCTCCACTTTAGTTTTTTTAATATCATTAGTTTTTTAATATCATTTTTATATTATGTGTCAGGCAACATTCTTGTGTGAAACAACGATAATAAAGTTCAAATATATCTTCTACTGATCTGCTTTTCTGTCTTCCATCTTGGAGTTTGCGGATCATTTGCCTTGCTGTTTTTTTTGTGGAAGTAACCCAAACTGTATACAGTGGTTACAACCTAACTACCTTGCTGGACAAACTTAAACGTGCCAGGTTGGTCTTTATATGCCAGCATCCACTAGGTTACCGATGTTAGGCACTAACTCTCGGATTCTATAAATAGTGACTAAAGTTGCGTGTGTAGCTGATTTGCGTGCAACACTTAATTGCTTAACAAGCTAATCAGTGCCAATAACTGGTCACTATCAAGCAATTATCAGCACTAATTATAATTTACTAGTTCTGCTTTCTAAGCGTAAACAGTGAAGGAAACAGCTTCAAGAGGGGCAGATAGATGAGATAGAGGAGTAGAATGCGTTGAGAGGTTGGAAGACTAGATGTGCAGAAGGAATGGATCCTCAGAAGCTTAGCTGAAATTGGGTGGCGGAGCAGGTGGGGGGAAGAGGGGTTGGTGGTTGGGAGGCTAGGATAGCGGAGGGCAGACTTATACGGTCTGTACCAGAGCCGGTGATGGGAGGCGGGACTGGTGGTTGGGAGGCTGGAAATACTGCTGGGCAGACTTATACAGTCTGTGCCCTGAAAAAGACAGGTACAAATTCAAGGTAAGGTATACACATATGAGTTTATCTTGGGCAGACTAGATGGACCATGCAGGTCTTTTTCTGCCGTCATCTACTATGTTACTATAAAAAGTGATGCACATAAATTTGAATGTGTGGATCACAAAAGGGGGCATGGGCATTCCTAAAAATTACATGCACTGTTATAGAATATGCTTGATACAAACTTAAATTAGGCACAGACATTTACAACAGGTTTAAGTTGGTGTAAATGGTCGTGCCTAAATTTTAGTCGGGGGGACAGGCGCTATGCGTATTCTATAAACCATGCCTAACTTTAGGTGAAGTTTATAGAATAGCAGCAAATGCCGACTTTTTTAGGTGCCATTTATAGAATTTAGTCTTAAGTGCATGTCTAGGTTACAGAATACTAGCACTTAAGAAGGTCAGAAGCACCAATAATTGGCAGTTACACGTGTTAAGTGGCAGGCGATATTCTATAACGTTTAAAGCATGTAAGTGAGAGGGGCGTACATGGGCATGTTGCTAAGCTATATGTACAACCTCCAGAATATCATCAGTTGCACACGTTACATTGTGCATTTTGGGGGACTTACTCAGACCAGCCATTAGTGGGTGCCCCCAATGTGGCTTTGCACTAGTATTCTATAACTGCTTAAGCGCCTCAAGAAGCCGCCATTGTGTGCCCCATTGTGGTGCTTCTTCTTGACACCAAATTCTAGAATTCCCACGATCCCCAGGATTCTATATAGCACGCCTAGAGACCTGCACCGAAATCCAGGCGTATTCTATAACGATGTGCGTACGTTAATTGGCTTAAGCTAATCAGCGTTGGTAAGAGCACTTAACAAGCAATAAGAACTAATTGGTAATAATTAGAACTTACGCGCACAACTTACCGTGTATTCTGTGAACTGCGCCTAAATTCTAATGCGCGCAGTTCAAAAGAAACGTGGCTATGGGTGTTCGTGGACAGTTCAAAATTTACATGAGTAAAATATGGCCCAGTGGACGTAAATCTACGTGCAGGGGTTTACGCCACATTTTCATTGGTATAAATGGAGACGCATAGTTTTAGGCGCTGGGATATCAACTAAGTGTATTCTATATTCCGCTCTAAATCTAGGTGTCACTTATAGAATACGCTTAGGTGGAAATATTTACCATGTGGATTTTTTTTTTTAGGTGCCTTATATAGAATCTGGCCCGATATGTCTAACAAGCTATGCTAAGCTTGAAAGCAGCACGTAAGACAACTGCTATTAATGGGATACCACCTTCCGAAATGAAAAATAATCAGCTAAGTACAACTGCTACCCACGAGCTCCCAGTGCTAAAATACATCATACAAATTCCAGAGAAAATGACAACTTATACGGAGATTTTCTCCCTAACTTCATGCCTTGATTCAGGGGCCGCACGCTAACTCTTTTTGAAGCCTATCAAAAGTCAACTACCTAAGATGCTTAGAGGAACCCAGCAAACCCCCCCAAAAAACAGATACCTGTTTTAAAGACAAAGCCCTCAGCTCTTTCTGGAATCAATGCTGCATCAACTAAGTCATCTCCAGCTCTCTATAAAAATAATCCAGAAGAGCCTTCATAGCACTGACCCTTTTATTATGGTTATGAGACACGATACCTGGCTGCCTGCATGCTGGCATGGCCTCTGCTGCTCTCTTTCTTGTGTACCCACGTGGTTTCCAGGGATGCTCTTTACAGGAAGGATCCAAGCTTCGTAGTCTCCAGAGGTAGCTCTGGTACTCCTTCTTGAGCTTTTCAATGTGCTCCTGAAACTCCTGAATTTTACGATCAGAATAGTGGCACAGCTGTGACTGCTAAAAACAGAAGACAAATATATCAAAGCTCAGTATTTTCCTCACTTCAGATGTCAAAGATAGCAGTAGAGTTTCTGTTCTATGTAGCCTCCTAAAGCCAAACTGTGATCGATGTAAAGCATTAGGATCTATAACAAATTCAGAAAATTGTAAACTATCATCTCTGTTCTGGGTTGGGTTTCTGTTCAAGAAAGGCAGTACACCTTGTACACTCCGTTCCTTTTATCTTGCCGCACCTTATGCCTGGAATAAACTTCCTGAGCCGCTACGTCAAACTCCATCTCTAGCCGCCTTCAAATCTGGACTAAAGGCCTACCTGTTTGATGTTGCTTTTGACTCCTAGCTTTTCACTTGTTCGTAACCTTTATCTTGTCTTCCTCTCTTCAATAGTCCCTTATCCCTATGTGTCCTATCTGTCTATCCTACCCTTACCCTTAATTGTCCTGTCTGTCCTGATTTAGATTGTAAGCTCTCGAGCAGGGACTGTCTCTTCTTCATGTTCAATTGTAAAGCGCTGCGTACGACTGGTAGCGCTATAGAAATGATTTGTAGTAGTAGGTGTATATAAGCATTATATAATACAATGTTCAAACATTGCTTTGGGGACTGACATAATATTTCTTTATTATGATAAAGAATTTTTAATGAGGCCAGCATAGCCATATTTCCTGTGTGTTCTGAAATTGCTTATCCAATGTGTCACTGAAGCCTCAAGAATAAAAAATGTAACAGGACACGACAAACTAAATCATATTTCAATATCTGACAGCCTGAGATGCTAAGTCTTAAAACTGGGTAGTTAAATCTTGGTTCAAGAACTTACATTCTATGTTGGGCCCTGTCACTACCTCACAATCCTCTCAAAATGCCAAAATTTGAAAAAGGGTTTCAAGCACTTCTTCGACAGTTACTGTCTACATTAATCCTCAGTGAAGCAGCTCCTGTAGATTAGTGATGTTGGTTGGGTGCCAAATCTTAAATATGATTATCATTTGCATTCCATGCAAGGTCACCCAAATAGAGTATAAAACAAATAAAACTTAACTATATAAAGTGCTCAGTGGCATCTTCTCACCAAAGTGCAAGGTACATCTGTGTAGCCCAATGGTAGCCCTAATGATTAGTGCAACAGGCTTTGATCCTGGTGACCTCAGTTCGATTCCCATCACAGCATCTTGTGACCTTGGGCAAGTCACTTAGTACATAAGTATTGCCATACTGGGAGAGACCAAAGGTCCACCGAGCCCAGCATCCTGTTTCCAACAGTGGCCAATCCAGGTCACAAATACCTGGCAAGATCCCAAAAAAGTACAAAACATTTTATACTGCCTATCACAGAACTAGTGGATTTTCCCCAAGTCCAATTTAATTACGGTCTATGGACTTTTCCTTCAGGAAGCCGTCCAAACCTTTTTTTAAAACTCTGCTAAGCTAACCGCCTTTACCACATTCTCCGGCAATGAATTCCAGAGTTTAATTAAATGTTGAGTGAAGAAATATTTTCTCCGATTTGCTTTAAATTTACTACTTTGTAGCTTCATCGCATGCCCCCTAGTCCTAGTATTTTTGAAAACCATAAACAAGCTGAAGAGCCCTAGCCGCTTTAGTCTTTCCTCATAGAGAAGTCGTCCTATCCCCTTTATCATTTTTGTCGCCCTTCTCTGCATCTTTTCTCATTCCACTATATCTTTTTTTGAGATGTGGCGACCAGAATTGAACACAACATTCGAGGTGCGGTCGCACTTAACCCTCCATTGTCCCAGGTACAAAAAAAAAACCCACACATCTTAGATTGCGAGACCTCTAGGGACAAAGAAAATACCTGCATATAATGTGTATAGCGCTGTGTACAACTAGTAGTGCTATAGAAATAATTAGTAATAGAAGTAATAGAATGTAGAAGCTGGAGCTGAAAAATGGCACCATGGAAGCTGAAGACCCATGGAACTGTGGGAGGTGTGCTGCAGAACCAGAGGGTGGAACGAAGAGAAATAGTTGTAAGCTGAGGGAGGGAGGAATGGACAGACGGGGAGAAAGGGGCAAACGCTGGAGCCACTTCATAAACATAATGGCATTGACTACCGAGATCTTTATCAATGTATTCTATAACTATGGTCTTGTGTTTAAAGATATGGAGTAATGAAGTAGTGCCTAAAAGACAAGTTAAAATGGGTATTTTTCCAACCATTCTGTTGAGAAAAAGGAATAGAACATTTTATATAATTTAAATATTACCTCCAAATAATATTCAATTTCGTTTTTAATGCTTGGAATCCACTTTTTCACATCAGCAGCAGAATTTAAAGTAGACTTGGAGAAAACAAACAAAGTCAGTCAAATTCTACAAGTGAGTAAAACAAACAATTAACTAAATTCACTTTTATCATTACCAATCAGTACTAAAAATTTGTTGACTAGACATCTCTAGACTCCCAGAGGAACTACTGTAAATATGAGCGAGATCACATGGTCATGTCAGAAAGCACAATCTAGGAGTAAGTCAAGTAGGTCTTGATACAGAAATAGGATTAAAGGGGTATTTTCGGCACATGAGTGTTAAAAAGGTTTGTATTTCATCTCTAGTTGTCTCAGACTGATGGTAAGTTTCATCTAAGGCCATGGTTCTCAAGCCAGTCCTTGGGGCACACCAAGCCAGTCAGGCTTTCAGGATATCCACAACGAGTGTAGCCTAGTGGTTAGAGCACCAGCCTTGACATCCAGAGGTGACCAAATCTCGCTACTGCTCCTTGGGCAAGTCACTTAGCCCTCCATTGCCTCAGGTACAAAACTAGATTGTGAGCCCTCCAGGGACAGAGAAATGCCTGGTACCTGATTGCAACCCTCCTTGAGTTACTATTGAAAAAGGCTGTGAGCAAAATCCAAATTAATAATAATATGCATGAGAGAGACTTGCATGCTCTGCCTTCTTGGTTATACAGCTCTCTCTCTCATGCATATTCATTGTGGATATCATGAAAGCATGACTGGCTGGGTGTGCACCAAGGATTGGGTTGAGAAGCGCTAATTTAAGGGTTTTAGGAGGAGTGGCCTAGTGGTTAGGGTGGTGGACTTTGGTCCTGGGGAACTGAGGAACTGAGTTCAAGTCCCACTTCAGGCACAGGCAGCTCCTTGTGACTCTGGGCAAGTCACTTAACCCTCCATTGCCCCATGTAAGCCATATTGAGCCTGCCATGAGTGGGAAAGCGCGGGGTACAAATGTAACAAAAAAAAAAAAATTAAGAACCCATCTTAGGATCAATCAGGAAATAACTGGTCCTAAGATGGTTCTCATTCCTTACTTTTTCAGAAGATGGTAGATGAAATCCAGAAAAGGAGTACCAAATGAAAACATAAATCGATCACTTACCAGTTTGGGTCTTTTCTGACGCGCATCCTTCAGATGACCATCTGCAAGACAAAAATATGCAGCACTGTCACAACATATGTTTGATAACTTTTTATAGTAAATTGTACATCGGGGATTGCAAGGTCAGTGGCACTAATCATGGGATGTCCCCTCAGGTTAACAGCTTCAAAATGAGAAAGTTCGCTACAGCTGTAAATTAGCTCCACAGAAAATGCTGAATGAACATTAGTTACAGATTAGTGAGCAAAAAAGATAACTGTACATCACTGAAGCACACTTATCTTGTTTGGGGAAAATAGTTCTGTGAAAGCTTTTTTGTTTGCCTGTTTCCACAACATTCATAACCGAGCTGCTGTGTGCGATACTGTATTGGAGAAGCCTCATATTTGGAAAAACTAAATATGATTAAAGTGCAAAACCCCTAAGAGAGAAACTTCACTGGCTCCCACTTAAGGAACGCATTGCGTTCAAGAGCTGCACGACTGTACACAAAATCATTCACGCAGACGCCCCAATCTACATGCTAAACCTCTTGGACCTACCTCCCAGAAACGCCACAAGATCATCCCACAAATTTCTCAATCTGCACTTCCCCAGCTGTAAAGGACTAAAATACAAGCTGATGCATGTCACTACCTTCTCCTACATGAGCACGCAGCTATGGAATGCATTACCCGTAACCTCCGCTCTCAAGACAAATCCCTCCTTTCAGTAACCTTCTCCACCACCGCCAACTCCAGGCTCCGCCCTTTCTGCCTCGTCTCACCCCACGCGTGGAACAAACTCCCCGAGCCCATACGCCAGGCCCCCTCCCTGCCCATCTTCAAATCTCTGCTTAAAGCCCACCTCTTCAAGGTCGCCTTCGGCACCTAACCTCTACACCTCTACCCAAGAAATCTAGACTGCCCCAACTTGACATTTCGTTCTTTAGATTGTAAGCTCCTTGAGCAGGGACCTTTTTGTTTATTTTGTACAGCGCTGCGTAACCCTAGTAGCGCTCTAGAAATGTTAAGTAGTAGTAGTAGTACCTACAGACCTGAAAACAATTGACAAAATAACTAACTTTTGCAAATCTCTGAAGACATATCTCTTCAACAAGGCCTACAAAGAGAATCTATAGCCTCACTAATCCACCTCACCAACCCATCCAGTTAGGAAAGTCTACCTTCTATACTTACCCGCCTAATCACTTCCTTCTTCCTCCCCTTACTTATTCTCTACACATTACTAATTGTATCTGATATCCTGGAATGACAATGTCATAACTAAACTATGTAAGCCACATTGAGCCTGCAAATAGGTGGGAAAATGTGGGATGCAAATGCAATAAATAAATAGTTATAACAGCAGACTGAGACCCAGCAAAACCAGAGTTCAAATCCTACTGATGCTCCTCGTGACCTTGCAGTCGATTCACTCTCCATTATATCAGCACAAACTCAGAACCTCATTTACCTGCATCAACATGCGTTAATGCATTTTAAACCCTTAAAGGTAGTGCATATGAAAATATTTTGTGGCCCGTCAGATGGTAAGTCATAAGACAACCAACATTCTCATGCGCATACCTCCAGTCTTCAATAATTTGTTTCCGCAGCTTCCATCCACGCAAGTTGAAAGAAAGTTTACCAATTAGTCAATTTTTACACCTTAGAAAAATTTGCTCTACATTAATAGAATTCAAATATCAAGCACAGGAATAGAAGCACGGATTACTGGACAGAGGTTATCTGTGTGCTAGATTTGCAGGGGGCTCATTTTTAAAGCACTTAGACTTACAAAGTTCCATAGGTTACTATGAAACTTAAAATCTAAGTGCTTTGAAAATACGCCTCATTGTTGACTTTAATAGTCCACAAAAATATTTTTATACAAACTACCTGTAGCAGGTTATATTACTGTGGTGGTAGTTCTTCTGACTGTAGTTGGATATTAGACCACAATTCATCGTTTCCATTTAATGCATGTTACTTAACACCTCATTACTCAGCATATAATGCGCAATACTGCACTGTAACATGTTACAATAAGTTAGTACCATAGACTGGGTTCACAGACTGTAAGCCCTCTGGAAACATCAAAATACCTCCTGTAATTGTCCCCGGTTGCAAAAATATTTCATGTTTTATTACATTGGGTTTTAGCCCAAGTATTTTAAATTGAAGTCAGGGGAACACAATTATAAGTTTTAACAACAAATACATTTCAACTCAAATTACAGTGTGTTGTGGAAATTAATAACATGCAAAGTACTTCCATTAATGAGCAATACTGCACAGTGTGAGTGCTAGAACGCCGCTTTGTCAAAACAGTCTACACTAGCCAGAACATGGATGAAAAGAGCTCTACCCACAAGGTGGAACGTGCTTCTTCTCAGCAGGGGAGGGTTTCCAAAGCGTGGATACTGGAAAACGTGTAGGAGTTACAGCGAGATGAAAAATCATTGTAGTTATCTAACTAGGAGAAAGAAAAATAGCAAAGGAGGGCACCAGTAAGCTATTCCAACCACCCTATCACTTTTACCAGAATAAAAGCTGTGACAAGCAGGTTTGATTTGCATTTTTATAATAATTTTGTTTTCTGGTGGGCCTGGCGACTATGATTATAGCATGAAAGCACATACTAAATGGAAACTTTGAGAAGTCAGTTCTCATGCTGATAGGTGGCTGTTATTACTTGTACTGGAAAAATGCAATCATAGGCTAGTCTTTGCCTTTCTCATTTCTTAATGTGAAGCAGGTGTGTATCTTAAGACAGTGAAGCCTCAAGTCGCTTCACTGGCTCCCTATCCGTTTTCACATCCTGTTCAAACTTCTTCTACTAACCTATAAATGTACTCACTCTGCTGCTCCCCAGTATCTCTCCACACTCGTCCTTCCCTACACCCCTTCCCGTGCACTCCGCTCCATGGATAAATCCTTCTTATCTGTTCCCTTCTCCACTACTGCCAACTCCAGACTTCGCGCCTTCTGTCTCGCTGCACCTTACGCCTGGAATAAACTTCCTGAGCCCCTACGTCTTGCCCCATCCTTGGCCACCTTTAAATCTAGACTGAAAGCCCACCTCTTTAACATTGCTTTTGACTCATAACCACTTACCTCCACCTACCCTCCTCTCCTCCTTCCTGTACACATTAATTGATTTGATTACTTTATTTTTTGTCTATTAGATTGTAAGCTCTTTGAGCAGGGACTGTCTTTCTTCTGTTTGTGCAGCGCTGCGTACGCCTTGTAGCGCTATAGAAATGCTAAATAGTAGTAGTAGTAGTAGTAGTAGTAGTGTAGGAAGCAACTCTCACATCAAACTATGAATCTAGTGTTGTCTCATCTTGATCAAGCACAATCATTTTAAGAAATAATCATTTACCTTCAATTTTAGGTGTTCTTAATTCAACAGAGTTCGACATTAAGGGAAATGGGACTTGATATACCGCCTTTCTGAGGTATTTTGCAACTACATTCAAAGCAGTTTACATATATTCAGGTACTTATTTTGTACCTGGGGCAATGGAGGGTTAAGTGACTTGCCAAGAGTCACAAGGAGCTACAGTGGGAATCAAACCCAGTTCCCCAGGATCAAAGTCCACTGCACTAACCAGTAGGCTACTCCCCTCCACTCCATGGAATTACTCTCATATTGTGAACCCTTTCTACTGCTAGAATTAACCATATTCTCTCACCGTTATCCCCAGGCAACTGGTAGGAGTGGGTGAACTACGGTAAAGCTTGCAACACTCAATTAATATTGTAATGTGACTGTGGATTAGTCCATCTGAATGCACAAAAGTCAACTAAAAAAATAATTATAGGGTCATATTGCTTTCTTGGACTAAGATAGCCACCAAATTTTTTTTAAGCAGGCTTTATAGCTGGTTCAGTTCACCACGTGATATACAGAGCACCAATCTGAACTCCAAGAACAAATCAGTTGATGACTAGTAAACAATGTCAGATTAATGTTAACCACTCAATTTCGCGGTTTAGTCCATTAGGTTCTATAGTATTTAAAGTGAACATTTAGAATTGTTTTCTAAAGTTTTTTTTTCAAAATCGCCTCCCTCCCACCCTTCTCTTACTTGATCTATAATACGCCTTCGAAGATCTGTTATCTGATGTTGACATTGGACCCAATGCTGTACTAGCGGGGCTTCTGTTTTACTAGTGTCTCATTGGCACATTCTTCAAATGGATGTAGTTTTTATGGATAAGCCTTTTATAGCCTTTACTCGGTCTAAAAATATAGGAGAGATATTATCCTGGAAAAAACACTACTGTACTATGAAAACTGATGGATCATCACACAATATCTGTGGACATTGCCAATGGTGCCACACTTCAATAGTCGGATCAACATGGGAAGATCCACAATTACCTCATTTTGTAATTCGGACTGCACAACTAAAATGGCAGTGTATATTATTCAATGTCCCTGCAACAAAATCTAGGTAAGGAGAAGTGTAAGAGTGATAAAATTATGCTTGACAGAACACAAATCCAGGATTTCCACTAATAAAATTGAAGCCCCGCTAGTACAGCATTGGGTCCAATGTCAACATCAGATAACAGATTTTCGATGGTGTATTATAGATCAAGTGAGAGAAGGGTGGGAGGGAGGCGATTTTGAAAAAATACTTAACTTTAGAGAACAATTCTGGATATTCACTTTAAATACTATAGAACCTAATGGACTGAACCATGAAATCAAGTGGTTAACACTAATCTGACGTTCTGTTTATTAGTCATCAACTGATTTGATCTTGGAGTTCTGATTGGTGCTCTATATATCAAGTGATGAACTGAACCAGCTATAAAGCCTGCTTTAAAAAAATGTGGCAGCCATCTTAGAAGCCGTCATTCTGAAAGAAACCTTTGGTCAGTAATAGTTAGTTTTAAATATAAGCATGATAGCTCTGTCAGAAACTATGGACTGATACCGAGTTATTTTTTGTAGGCGACTACCTTTAGACAGCTAAAAGCGAAACATGGATCTACGTCGGTGACAACTGGACTCGCGCTAAAAGCTAAGTACTTCTTTGATTGAAAGATATATTATGCTATAAATACAAGGAAGAAAGAAAAGATTAGAATCTTTCTGAAAATTTTTTTTTTAATTACGTTGAGAATAAAATATAGACTATTGTTAAATGTTATAAATAAGGATGAATGAGGATTACGTTAACCCCCCTATTGTATGCTTGGCTCATTGGATTATTCAGCCAATGAGGAGGTGGGTACGTGTATCTGACAGATCCTATCATAGCCCTATTATTCTACCGACTGCTGTACTATAAGGCTGAGACATTTAAGCACCGACATTTATACCTGCCTTTTACACAGCATAAGTCAGGGGTGCTTAATGTCGGTCCTCGAGGTCTGCAACCCAGTCAGGCTTTCAGATTTCCACAACGATTATTGCATGAGATCTGTTTGCATACGCTGCCTCCATTATTCAGCTATTCGGCTTTTAGTGGAAGTATTTCTGATCAACGATAGATTTTAATCATGAGTATAACAACAGTGTGAGCCTTGACAATGGTAGGATAAGTGAGTTGCTAATGCAATGAATTGCCGAGATCTTTTCCTTCACTGGCTGCTGCAGTTTGACTGTATGGACGTTTCACCTGTAGTTCATGTGCTAATGTTGCCACTAGTGCATGGCCATTTTTAAAAATGATCACAGAAGCACTAACCGTCTCCTATTTTGTAGGCTCTTGTATTATCCTTGTGCTAACCTGTTAGCATATAGCAGTGATGGCAAACCTATGGCACGCAGAGCCCTCTCTGTTGGCACGCAAGCACGCCGTCGCCAGGGGCGGGCCTGGACGGGCCCAGGCCCAGCCCCTTTCCCTCCACGCCCGCCCACCCAACATCCCCTCGCATGTCCTCCCCGCCGGAGCTGCTTAACTCCATCGAAGTGGCCACGTCTTTGAAAGCCATGCCCATCTCTAGCCTTCCCTTCGTGAGTTTGTTCCCTCAGAGTCAGTCCCGCCTTCTGACATCATTTACGCGAGGGCGGGACTGACTGAGGAAACGAACTCACGAAGGGATGGCTAGAGTCGGGCAGGGCTTTCAAAGACGCGGCCACTTCGACGGAGGTAATAAAAAAAGATTTACATGCAGTGCATGGATGGGAGCGGGAGGTGAGGGCAGGGGAGAGAAGAGAATTGCTGGGTATGGATGGATGGAGGGCAGGGGAGAGGAGAGTTGCTGGACATGGCTGGATGGAGGGGAAGGCAATTGTTGGACAGGTGGAGGGGAGGGGAGGGAAGACAGGAAGGAGATGCACATGGATGGAGGGGAAGGGAGTTATCAGCATGCATGCAACAGCAAAAATCACATTAATTATTCAAAAGCATGTCGAATGCTTTTAAAGTTCTGTTATTAAGGTTAAATTGCCCTGTTGGCACTTTGCGATAAATAATTAGATTTTGGGTTGCTGTTTGGGCACTCGGTCTCTGAAAGGTTCGCCATCACTGGCATATAGTAACGTAGATGCACTAATAGGTTAGAGCAGGAACACCCAATCTCCATCCCCATGCCCCCTCAAGAAAACTAAAAAAATAATAATAATAATTAGCTTGTAATTTGCATACGCACATTTCAAAACTAACGTAGAATGCATTAGCGCATCCCACGTTAGGCTTTTTTTTGCTGTTAGGCGCGCATCAGCACCTAACGCAGCTTAGTAAAAAGACACCATAAGTAGCAAAATCAGCAGTTCTACATGCACATAGCACTGCTTACACGTGTATTGTCCCTAGTGATGCTGCTCGTTCGTTCTTTCGTTCATTCATTTTTGTGAAATGGTTCATTGGTTCTATATGGCGCCAAACTACGTGTCTCTTTGGCAGCGCTATATGCTATTTTAAAAAAAGGCAAAGTCAAACAAAAAGGAGCAGCAAACCTCACGTGAATGTGAGCAAACAAAAAAAGTGAAGTAGATCCATGGAGGATATCAAGTGGTTTTTAACGGAAAAACGGCTTTCAAGACGACCCAACACGGCCGTGTTTCGGCCCAAAGGACCTGCCTCAGGGGTCTGGTGAATCTCTAATGTTGTAGCAGAAATGCTTAACAACGAGTCTGCTGTTGAGGTTCTTGCTGTTAAAGCCTTACGATATCCTCAGCGGAACAAAGCGCTGAAAAAGTGTCCGTCCAAACGGCAAGAATCAGTGCCGCAACTTTTGTGAAAAAAAAAAAAAAAAACCTGGAAAGAACGTTCTATTATATTGACTCTAATTCCAAAAAAACAAAAAAAAAAAACCCATGCTTTCAGGAGCGATATCACTAATTACAGACTAGTTGCATCTATTCCCATTTTGACAAAGTTAATGGAGGGTTTCGTCAAGCTACTGTTCATGGAGCATCTTTCCTCCTTCTCCCTTTTGCAAAGCTTGCAATCAGGGTTCCCACCATGTTATAGCACTGAAACGGTGTTAACCACTCTTATGGCACATTTTACGGCTGAAATTAGTTTAGTCAGACGAGTATGTCAAGTGCATTTCATGTATTACTTAATTTGCTAGACCACTTTGGGACCTGTGGTAATGTCCTTAAGTGGTTCAATGGACTCCTAAAGGCTACATCTCACTAGGCAAAGTTGTCAGATTCTATTTCTTCCCCCTGGTGTTCCGGATTGTGGTGTACCTCAGGGTTCTCCTCTGGCTCCCACATTATTTAATGTCATGATGGAGCCTTTAGGATGTTTTTTTAGAGGAACATGGGTATCATCCCTTTATTTATGCAGATGTCACTATTTATATCCCTTTTGCATGTGGCTTTCAAGACATTTTGGCATTGGTTAAATCAGGCCTAGACCTGATGGAATCTTGGGCATCTGTATTCAAATTCAAATTAAATAGAGATAAAACTAAATTCCTGGTCCTCACTAATCCTTTTGATCGCACCCCTTTAGATAGTTTTACTATTGTCTATTGGAGTCCGCTTTAAGATTACTGGGCGTGGTTGTAGATCATCACCTAACTTTTGAACCCCTAGTTAGAGAATGACAAGGGGATGGGGACCCGTGAGGAAGGGGACAGGGACAGAGCCCATGGGGACGGGGCAGGGATGGGGACAAACTTTGTCCCCATGTCACTTTCTACTTTGAAGCCTTTTAATGAACTGGACGGTTATTTATGTTTGACACAGACGACAATTATTTATTACATTTATTTATTACATTTGTACCCCGCGCTTTCCCACACAATGCAGGCTCAATGCGACTTACATAGTAATTCGAAATACAAAGTCTTATAATAGAAATTTCAAAACGGTAGTGAAATATTATAGAGTTGAGCTTGAAAATGTATGATTAACATAAGAGAGGGTAGACAGGATAGGGTAGTATAAGTTGGGAGAAAAGGGGTAAGGAGGAATATACAATAATTTTTATTTTTTGGAAAAAGAAGCAAACATGCTGGCCACAGCTAGCAAATTTTGCATGGGGTGGGGGTGGGGGTGGGGGTCCTGTACATCCTGCTACCAGCACATCTTCTATTGCAGGAGGGACTGTGGAAGACAGGAGAGCTAGACTGAATCCTGAGATTGGTGATGACTTCTTATTCATCCACAGATTAAAAAAATCATAACAGTGATTCATAGGGCATTACTTTTCCCCTCTAGGGCATACAGAACGGGTTATATTTTGTACCCCCTGGACATTTTAACAGGGTGGATTAGGATTCCTTGGGTAGTAGAAGTCAGTTATTGTTGGGGTTGGAAGGGTAGAGGGTGGTCTTGGTGGGAGGGTTTATTATAGTTGCTCAGTGTTATTATTGTTTTCTATTTGTAATTTATACATAACAGTTGCACAGCATATTGTTCCTTTTTATACTTTAATAAAAAATAATTAAATATTAAAAAAAAAAAAAAAAAGAGTTTGAGGCTTCTGCAGATGAGAACAGAGACCACGGAGACGGGGCCTGCAGGGATGGGACGGGGATGGGGTGAGGACAGACAGGAATCACAGGGATGGGGCGGGAACGGGGACAAATTTTATTATCCCCTTGTCATTCTCTACCCCTAGTCTACTCTGTTGTGGCCAAATCCTTTAAAACCCTTTGGCAATTAAGGAGAATTTGATCCTACGTCACTTGTTTTGTCTCAGTTTGATTACTGCAATGCAATCCATGCTGGTTATAGGGAGCTGTTAAAAAAAAACATCAAACTCTCCAAAACACTGCAGCTGGGATTGTCTGTAAAGTTTCATGGCTTGAGAGGGCATCACTGTTACCTAAGCTGCACTGGCTCCCAATTAAAGCAACGGTCACTTTTAAACTTTGTACACTTATCTACCAAATATTGTATGGTATGGCCCCTGACTATATGCAGCCTCTTGTTGACCTTCCATGCCGTAATGCTGTTCTAGGAGCTAGAGAATATTTACAACTACACTATCCAAGCTGTAAGAAAAGCTGTTTACAAATCAGTTCCTTTAGCAGGTTTTGCTTATCAGGGCACTAAATGTTGGGCACTAAATGACGTGATTACACGTCATATCAAAAAAGGTTAAAGACCTTCCTTCTTTAGTAGATTTCTGGGAGCGGTTCCTGAACTTCCTGTCTAGGCAATTTTTTTTTTTTTGTTACATTTGTACCCTGCGCTTTCCCACTCATGGCAGGCTCAATGTGGCGGGCAATGGAGGGTTAAGTGACTTGCCCAGAATCACAAGGAGCTGCCTGTGCCGGGAATCGAACCCAGTTCCTCAGTTCCCCAGGACCACCACCCTAACCACTAGGCCACTAGTGGTTCTTTTGTGCAGTGTTGTTTCTTTTATTTCCATTGACAATAGACTTCCTGAGCCAGTACGTCAAGCTCCATCTCTGGTCGTCTTCAAATCTAGGCTAAAAGCCCACCTTTTTGATGCTGCTGTTAACTTCTAACCCCTATTCACTTGTTCAGTACACATATCTATTTTACCCTTCCCACCTTGATGCCCTTTCCCTTATTTGTCTTTGTCTGCCCTGATTAGATTGTAAGCTCTTTCGAGCACGGTCTGTCTCTTCATGTTCAAGTGTAGAGCGCTGCATACGTCTAGTAGCGCTATAGAAATGATAAGTAGTAGTAGTAACTTTTGTGTATTGTAGTCGTGTATTATCTTTGCTTTGTACACTTTGCCATGATTCACTATATTTTTAGCCACACTGAACTCAGGTGGGGTAATGTGGGATATAAATGTCATATATAAATGCTTCCTTGTTAAACTTTCATGAACAGGTCTAGATATTCAAATTAAAGACAATTACAATGGAGATTTGATAAATTGAAGCCATCTCCTCTGTATGGGATAGGAGGAATAAACATCACGTAACTCAGTATTTGAAATATGGAAGAATGTTGTTTGTAATCCCTACAAGGATGTTGCGAGGACTGAATAAAAAAAAGCTTATTTGGACTGAAAAGAGTTCTCTCTCTTTACATCTATCTCAAAACATAATATCTTGTCAGATGGACTCCTACTAAGTAATACTTAAAGAAAGTCTTTTTTAATTTAAATGTGGCCAAGTGAAGTTAGATAAAACATGTTTCATGGTATGCACATGGCTACTTTCATCTGATTTTGACCTTTGTTCAGTAAGCAAGCACATGCTTACACATGTGCCACTCAAGCTGAAGAGCTAGTTATAAAATATCCTTTTCTTTTTTTTGGGGGGGGGGGGGGGGGGGAAGGAAGGAAAGGGGGAGGCCCAGCTTCATTTTGCTTTTTTTTTTTCCACACTTAAAACTTGTATCACATGCTGAAAAGGGCTTTTATAAAACTGCATGTCCAAAAACATGCATTAAAAGAAGTTTTACACAATCTGCACGTAAACATCCCAGGATGCAGTTTGCGCAGAGTGTTATTAATCTATTTTAAGTACATGCACACATTTACACCTTCTATGGTTTGTATTTGTGCACTATTGGGGATAGTTCTCTGGGAGCCTATTTTATAAATGTGCTTAGGTATTTTAGTGCTCGTTCAACATTTCAAAAAGTGAGGAGCCAAGGCTTGTTTGAAAGTGTGTTGTCAAATATATATATTCTCGGAGAACCTGGGAGCCTGCTGCCCACCCCAAATTGGTCGCCTTGACAACAGACTTCTCCAAGCTCCTTCGTCCCCGGGCCCGGCGCGCGCTGTCAGTAGATTGGGGGCATGTTCACCTCTAAGACTAAGCCAAAAACCCAGCGCAAAGGAAGAGCAAACACTGGCTCGCATATGCCTACCCTCTCTCTGCTTCTGCAGCCACAGCCTGTTCAAGCGGCCATACTGCTTCTCCTGGTTCCGAGCCATGACTTCTTCTTCCGCCACCTAATACTACAGCTCTCGACTTCGGTACGTGCCTCTGTGACGTGACAGGGGAACGCCAGCTGCCAGGAAGCGACGACGAACAAAACCCTCTTTGAGTTGACGACCAAGGAGTTTTAATGACAGGAGTCGGCATGACGTCGAAACGGTGAACCCGACTCCCCACTGCGCAGCCGCCATATTGGTTAGAAAAAGACAAACAACAACAAGAAACTATCGGCTGCTGTATCCACGTTGTTATTTTATCTCAGTTGTAGTTAGAAACATGCCGGCTTCTGCAGCATACGGATGCACACAGAGGAAGTATCACAACGGAATAACCTTTCATCGTTTAGAGTAGTATTTAGTTTTCTAAATTGTAATCGTGTCATATTCAGGGGGCTAGTTATGGGGACACCATAGCACGGCTTGTATTGGTGCTGTGATTTTTTTCACCTAGTAAAGGGTCACAAAACAGATCATGCTCTGAGAATTCACAGTTTTTATTTTTAGTTATAAAGTTTATTTTAAAACTTAATTACATAGTAAAATAGTAAGTGACTGCAGATAAAGAGCTTAAGGGTCCATCCAGTCTGCCCAACAGTTACACTCATTATAAATTCTTGATTAAATCAACAATGAATGTAATATATACTTTATGACCAGTCTTTTTTTGGCGTTTCTGGGACATAGACCGTAGAAGTCCACCCGGCTCTGTCCTTATGTTCCATCTACTGGAGTAGTCATCAAAGCCCACTCCAGCCTATCCAAATCTGTCTTGTCATTTGCGGGACCCAGACCATAAAAGTCTGCCCAGCACTTTCTTCCATTCCAGCTACTGAAGTTGTAATTGAAGCCCTTTCCAGCTTATCCTAAACCAGATTGCCATATAGACTTAGACCTACAAAGTCTGCCTGGCAACGGCTTTAATTCTTTACAGCCGGAGTAGTTGTCCAATCGTCATTCACACATCCACCCCCTGCAGCTATTAAAGGGTTTTTTTTTTAAATTCATGTTTATTTTCTACCGTCTATTTTCTAAATAGAGTTCCTCTGTGCTCTTTCATCCCACGCCTTTTTGAATTCTGTCACTGTTTTTGTCTCTGCACTTCCCTCGAGAATGCATTCCAGGCATCGACCACCCTCTCAGTGAAAAGATTTTCCTGACATTACCCCTAAGTCTAACACTCCACAATGAATATTCCATCACAGTTTCATTATTGCTACCAAGTATTACATTTGCTTAAAACTTTGATGGTTTTAATTAATTTGTCCCGTCCTTATCTATATGTTCCATCTTTGCTTTACCCTTTTTAAACCTAAAGGCAAACTGTGTTGTTTCTGTCTTTCCTTATTTTAGACTGTATTGGGTCCTAATGATCTGTATATCTGCTGTATGGAATTTTGGAAAATGGAAAGGAAGAAATAAATTAAATTTTGATGTACTTTGTTGAAGTTGTTTACTTTTGCAGTGTGTGTATGGATGCCTGTTCTGGTGTGTGCATGTGATAACGTTTGAATAACTATACTTAAGGCTATGATTTCTGAACATGCAGCACCATTAAAGGACAGACTTTTAAATCGCCAGTTGGGTATATATGCTAATCTCAACTCTACTTCAGGAAGCAGGTGAAAACCTGGCTCTTCTCCCAAGCCTTTAATATGTAGGGTGACTAACTATACACCCATTCTGCACCTGGACTAGCTGGCTACACATACTGTAACTTGGATCAGTTCCTTATCGCTTGCTTAACTATACAAAGAACTTGCCTTGATTTTAGCTAACCATCAAATTATGCCAACTGACTCTGTACCATGCATCTTGTTCCCATCATATATCTGCTCTTGGTCACTCAGCTATATGGTAAGCCGTATTGTGGAAACTATTTAGCATCATATCTATGTTAATTGAATACTCTAATACATGCTTAGTAGGTGTATCATTAGTATTATGCTAACATTGTATTATATCTCTGGTATTTGAATTCCAGTGCTGTAAAGTGTGTATATTTTTATACTGTTTCACGGTAGTTCTATTATTAGTTTTCAGTTTACTGTTTTCAAGTTTACCTCATTTGCTGTATTTATGTTTATTTTTGGTTATTTTACTTTTGTTATGCTGTTAACCAAATTGTAAGTTTTATGTTAACCTGTACCTGGTGTATACCACCTTGGGTGAATCTCTTCATAAAGGTGGTTAATAAATCCCAGTAAATAAATAAACAAATTGTTATATGTTTCAGGCATATCCATCGACTTGCTCCCATGATGTTATTATTGTCCAGAAAGAAGAGATAAGAATTTTCAGTTTTGGCACAGTATAAGTCTTCACAAGAACAAAATATCAGAAAATCAATGGAGTGCATTATAGCCCATGTTTATCCACTCCTCCCCTAGCTGAGATAATATTTAACCATCTCTCTGACCTCATGTGCAACTTTCTTTAAATCAGTCACCTGACTTTCTAACTCTTCTTACTCTCTTACCTATCTATATGTTCCATCTTTGATTTACCCTTCACTATCAATTAAAATGT
This sequence comes from Microcaecilia unicolor, assembly GCF_901765095.1. Classification (NCBI taxonomy): domain Eukaryota; kingdom Metazoa; phylum Chordata; class Amphibia; order Gymnophiona; family Siphonopidae; genus Microcaecilia; species Microcaecilia unicolor. The sequence goes on from NW_021963024.1 coordinate 293,906, forward strand.
TCTATTACGTATTGTGTTGACATTGTAAGTAGTATACCATGCCATACTTTGTATTGTGATTTGAATATTTTTGCTGCTGTAATTGCCTATTGCTTATGTTTGATCTATTCTTACTATACACCGCCTTGAGTGAATTTCTTCAAAAAGGCAGTAAAGAAATCCTAATAAATAAATAGATAAATAAATAAATTTAGGTCCTCTTTTGTCAAACCATGCTAGTGGTCCCCAGTGCAGCAATGCCAACAAAGCCCATTTACTTTGAATGGGCTTCATTAACATTGCTGTGCGGCTTGATAAAAGAGACCTTTAGTTATGTTTCAACAAGGGATCACTTGCTGAAAATAAATAAATGAGAGATCTGCATGAAACCAAATATTTATTTTTATTATTTTGACTTATAAAACCACAGGACCCTGAAACAGGCACGAAACAGAAAAATCCATTTGTGTATCTAAAATGTAAACTCCTACAAAAGAGATGAAGTGAAGATGTGATTCATGTGCCCCAATGAAAGGAGAATTTAATTTTACTTCCACTGAATTTCAATGTATTCCATCTTAATAATACTAGACTTTCCAAGGTGGATTATAACAACAGTTAAGATGAACCCATCAGCAAACAGGATATCCTCACTGAGATTTGGCCATGTATTATTGTATTGTATGGAACAGTGTAGAAAAATGAGCATATCGCTAGCTAATTTTGGAGACAATATTTGGCCGCGTTCATGCCAGGCCTGTCTTTGGCCGGTTTGACTTTAACTGGCCAGTGCTGAATATCGGCTTGGCCGGTTCAAGTAAAACAGTCCAAAAATAAACCAGATATTCAATGTCGGTCACCAGAAATGAGCTGGCATTGAATATCAGGTCTTGGCGCCAACCGCGGAAGTTAGCCCAGCTAACTACCACGGTCTGAATATTACTACTATTACTACTACTACTTAACATTTCTAGAGCGCTACTAGGGTTACGCAGCGCTGTACAAATCAACAAATAAGGACAGGAGCTGCTCAAAGGAGCTTACAATCTAAAGGATGAAATGTCAAGTTGGTGAATATTGGCCTCCATCCTGCTTATAATCGAAATAGAAAAACGCCTATATTGTGACCCAAATCGGGAGATAGACGTTTATCTCACAAAAATGAATAAAGTGGTATAATCGAAAGCCGAATTTAGACGTTTTCAAGTGCACTCCATCGCAGATGCGGACAAAGTTGATGGGGGCGTGTCAAAGGCGTGGTGAAGGCAGAACTGGGGCGTGGTTATCGGCCGATCAGAGATGGGCACCTTTCGCCGATAATGGAAAAAACATATGCGTTTTTAGCGAGAATTTAGGGCACTTTTCCTGGAACCTGTTTTTCCACGAATAAGGCCCCAAAAAGTGCCCTAAATGACCAGATGACCACTGGAGGGAATTGGGGATGACCTCCCCTGACTCCCCCAGTGGTCACAAACCCTCTCCCACCACAAAATATGCCGTTTCACAACTTTTTATTTCACCCTCAAATGTCATACCCACCTCCCTGGCAGCAGTATGCAGGTCACTGGAGCAGTTATTAGGGGGTGCAGTGGACTTCAGGCAGGTGGACCCAGGTCCATCCCCCCCCCCCCCACCTGTTACACTTGTGCTGGTAAATGGGAGCCCTCCAAACCGCCCCCCAAACCCACTGTACCCACATGTAGGTGCCCCCCTTCACCCCTTAGGGCTATAGTAATGGTGTAGACTTGTGGGCAGTGGGTTTTGAGGGGGATTTGGGGGGCTCAACACACAAGGGAAGGGTGCTATGCACCTGGGAGCTCTTTTACCTTTTTTTTGTTTTTGTAGAAGTGCCCCCTAGGGTGCTCGGTTGGTGTCCTGGCATGTGAGGGGGACCAGTGCACTACGAATCCTGGCCCCTCCCACGAATAAATGTCTTGGAGTTATTCATTTTTGAGCTGGGCGCTTTCGGTTTTCATTATCGCTGAAAAACAAAAACACCCAGCTCAAAAAAAGATAAACGTCCATGTTTTTCGAAAATACGCTTCGGTCCGCCCCTTCACGGACCCGCTCTCGGAGATAAACGCCCATGGAGATAGACGTTTCCGTTCGATTATGCCCCTTCACGTCTCCCCTGTGTTTCTCTCACTTCCCTCTTTCTCCTCCAGTACTTTTCTTTTACTGTCTGTTGTTCCTCACTGTCTTTTTTTCTTATATTTTCCCTGTTCCTCACCAAAGATCCAAAGATGACACCGTGCCTTTTGCATCTCTAATATGCTTATATCCCTTACAGTGTCACCACCACACCCTCCCCACATGTTGCATTCCCAATGCTCTGCCCGGTTCTCCTCCCTTTTCTTTCTGCCGGCTGACTGATCTCCCTCCAGCGCACAGCACTGTGGAGCAGCAGAGTCATGGTGGTTGGAAGCATTTTACATGTTTTACAACTGTGGGGTATACAGATTTTTGTTTTAATTGGAAGTGGAATGCCTTTACAGTGTAACAAAGTGAAAGGAAACTTTGAAACAGTTCAGGAACTAAGACTTTTTGAAGTTGAAATGAGCAGATGCTTAGGAACTCAGGAGAAAGATCTGGGCCCCCTAACAAGTGAAGAAACAGAGCATGCAAAAGTCTCCCCTCCCCCATCTCAATGAAAAAAATAATTAGAATGCCTATGGGGCCCTTTTACGAAGCTGCGTTAGGCGCTAGCACGCACCCAAATGCAGCAAAAATGGCCTAACGGACGCAGTAAAGTGTTCTGCATTAGTTTTCCCATCTGCATGCGCTAAGGGGGGAGATTCTATATATGGCGCCTACAAAATCCGCACAGAAAACATTTTCCACCTAAGCGTATTCTATAAGCAGCACGTAGATTGGCGTAGTATATAGAATATGCTTAGTTCACACTCTCCTGCTTATTTTCAAAGGAGATGGCCGGCCATCTTCCGACACAAATCGGGAGATGGCCGGCCATCACCTAAACCCAGCCAAATCGGTATAATCGAAAGCCGATTTTGGCCGGCTTCAACTGCTTTCCGTCGCAGGGCCGGCCAAAGTTAAAGGGGGCGTGTCGGCAGGGTACGGAAGGCGGGACGGGGGTGTGGTTACGAGATGGCCAGCTACGGCTGATAATGGAAAAAAGAAGGCCGGCTCTGACAAGCACTTGGCCGACTTCACTTGGTCCATTTATTTTTAGGACCAAACCTCCAAAAAGTGCCCCAACTGACCAGATGACCACCGGAGGGAATCGGGGATCACCTCCCCTTACTCCCCCAGTGGTCACCAACCCCCTCCCACCCAAAAACAAAAATCATTTTTTTGCCAGCCTCTATGCCAGCCTCAAATGTCATACCCAGCTCCATGACAGCAGTTTGCAGGTCCCTGGAGCAGTTTTTAGTGGGTGCAGTGCACTTTAGGCAGGTGGACCCAGGCCTATTCCCCCCCTACCTGTTACACTTGTGGTGGTAAATGGGAGCCCTCCAAATCCCCTCCAAACCCACTGTACCCACATGTAGGTGCCCCCCTTCATCCCTAAGGGCTACGGTAGTGGTGTACAGTTGTGGGGGGTGGGATTTGGGGGGGCTTAGTTTAAGGGCCTTACTATGATTCTCTCACATTTTCTAGTATTGCTTATGGGTGTGCAGCTCAAGATTTTTTTTTTTTTTTTTTTAAGTTTCTCATGTACTTTATGAGAATTTTAACTTATTTTTGTTTCCAGGCAATGTCATAAATAGTGTATGGTCTTTGCAAGGGAGTGTACACTCTCTATCAGTAGAACGCACATGCACTCTCTATGTGACAACTACACACTCTTTCTGAAAAGTGTACCTACAACACAACAACAACAAAAAACTAAAGGACCCTTTTCCAAAGGTGCGTAAGGGCCTATTAGCGTCCAACGCACACCAAATCAGCATTACCGCTCAGCTACCATGTGTCCGGGCAGTAATTCCGAGTCCGGAGCGTGCTGAAAACATACAGTAGAAAATAATTTTCTATTTTCTACCGCAGGGGCTTTCCCAGCGGTAATCGGCAGTTGGCACGTTCTGGACGGTTACTGCTCATGTAACACATGAGCCCTTACCGCTAAGTCAATGGATAGCGTTAAGGGCTCAGGCCATAAATAGATGTGCGCTGGTTTTCATTTTGCCGCACGTCCATTCCCCACACCAAAAATACCCCCCCCCTTTTTTTCCAGACGCAGTGGAGAAATGGTCCAGCACGCATCCAATACATGCGCCCACACTACCGCAGCCCATGTTTTGGTACTCCTTTGTAAAAGGGCCCCTAAATTTTGGAGTTTTGCCCATTATTTCAGGCTGCAAATGACATCAGAATTATCGTTGCCATTTTCCTTCTTTCAAACGAACACTCGTTCCTAGTATTGCTGACTTTTGCTCTTTCTGTTCTGACATGAGAAAAGTGGATGTCAACCCCACAAAGCTAATCAAAAATGCATTAATGAAAAGGTATCACTTTGGGATCCTTTTACCAAGCCACGCTAAAAAGTGGCAAGCGCTGTTGTCGTAACGTGGGTTTTCCGCGCGCTGCAGCCACTTTTAGCACAGCGGTAAAATGGTGATGTGCTGATTTCAAGCAGGAGCCTTCACAAGCGGGACAAAACCTTTTATTTGCACACCGTGTCCTGTGCATAAAACTTGCACCATTGAACCGACATGGGCCGTGTTTCGGTGCGAAGTGCCTGCGTCAGGGGTTGTTCGATTTTAATACTCTAGAATGAAGACACCAGCTGAAAGCTGAATTTGGATAGAACTCAACTAAAGTCTGCGCAAAAATGCATGCACAATCTGCCTGCTTACTGTACACAGGATCGTAGTGTCTTTTTCACTCCAGCTGGTGTCTTCATTCTAGAGTATTAAGTGACCCCCTGATGCAGGCGCTTCTCACTGAAACACGGCCCATGTCAGGTCAATGGTACAAGATTTATGCACAGGACACAGGGTGTGCAAATAAAAGGTTTTGTCCCGCTTGTGAAGGCTCCTGGTTCTTCTTCTTTTTTTGCTCCTTGGACCTTGTTTTGTGCTTTGAACCCTCTCTCTCTCTGTTGTTGATGTGCTAATTTTCCCATTAGCACGTGGCTATTACCATGGGAGCCCTTACCATAACCTATTTAGGAGACAGTAAGCCGTGCTACCCAATTAACTTAGGTACTCCTACTCTCTGCCCATGGGTATGTCTCCCGTGCTGAAAAATAAAAGAATATTTTACAGTGTGGGATTAGTGCGCAATGAGAAGAAAACTATCGCTGGGATGCCTCAGTGCACCCCATAGTAATGCTCTTTTAGCACATGCTAGAGAGACAGATCTGGGGCAGAGTCACCACAGCCGCCACCCCCCCCCCCCCCACTCGGAATGCAGCCACCACCACCCCACCCCCATACACACACTCACACAACCGCCGCACCTCCACTTAGGATGCAGCTGCCACCGCTGCCCCTCGTTTGGGCTGCCACCACTCCTTCCCTTCCTGCTCAGAGTGTCTGCTCCTCCCCGGCCTCCAAGGGGGGGGGGGGTCTGTTTCTCTCCTGCTCCTGTGTGCCGGGACTACTACTACTACTATTTAGCATTTCTATAGCGCTACAAGGCATACACAGCGCTGCACAAACATAGAAGAAAGACAGTCCCTGCTCAAAGAGCTTACAATCTAATAGACAAAAAATAAATAAAGTAAGCAAATCAAATCAATTAATGTGAACGGGAAGGAAGAGAGGAGGGTAGGTGGAGGCGAGTGGTTACAAGTGGTTACGAGTCAAAAGCAATGTTAAAGAGGTGGGCTTTCAGTCTAGATTTAAAGGTGGCCAAGGATGGGGCAAGACGTAGGGGCTCAGGAAGTTTATTCAAGGCGTAGGGTGCAGCGAGACAGAAGGCGTGAAGTCTGGAGTTGGCAGTAGTGGAGAAGGGAACAGATAAGAAGGATTTATCCATGGAGCGGAGTGCACGGGAAGGGGTGTAGGGAAGGACGAGTGTGGAGAGATACTGGGGAGCAGCAGAGTGAGTACATTTATAGGTTAGTAGAAGAAGTTTGAACAGGATGCGAAAACGGATAGGGAGCCAGTGAAGGATCTTGAGGAGAGGGGTAGTATGAGTAAAGCGACCCTGGCGGAAGATGAGATGGGCAGCAGAGTTTTGAACCGACTGGAGAGGGGAGAGGTGACTAAGTGGGAGGCCAGCAAAAAGCAGATTGCAGTAGTCTAAACGAGAGGTGACAAGGGTGTGGATGAGGGTTTTGGTAGAGTGCTCGGAAAGAAAGGGGCGGATTTTACGGATGTTGTAAAGAAAGAAACGACAGGTCTTGGCAATCTGCTGGATATGAGCAGAGAAGGAGAGAGAAGAGTCAAAGATGACCCCAAGGTTTCGAGCTGAGGAGACAGGGAGAATGAGAGAGCCATCAACAGAAATAGAAAATGGGGGGAGTCAGGAGCAGGACAGAGACAGACCCTGGCACCAGGCCCCCCTTGGAGGCTGGGTCAGAAGAATTTTGCCCCTCCGCCCCCTCTCAGCATGCTGCATGGTAGGGCTGTGGTAGGTCTACTGTGCCTTAGTAAAAGGGCCCTTTACATTTTTCTGTGGTATTTTTGTAAACCAGCTTAATTTTTTTTTTTTTGCATTGAAGTTGATTAACACAGCAGCCACACTATTTTATCCAATATAAACAATAATCAAGGAAGTGCTCCAGAAAGAGGAAACAGGTGGAAACCGGACTGCTTGTGTGACTACATGTCACAGATTTACTTACCTTCATTTATTCACAGTTACTTTGTTTGCATATTCCGTTTGGTCTTTGTATTTGTGCTGTATTCTTTGTTCAGGATATGCTGGGCATGCGGCCAATATGTCTGCAGAGCAAAACTGATGGATATATTTTCCTGATGCTTTTTTCATTTCCCATGCCCATGACTTCATACCTCTTACACCATGAACAAGCGGAAGTGCAGTTAATTAACTGTTAAAACAGTAAATAAGGAGTGAATGGAGTCCAAAAAAGGACCTGAAAGTAATTATGGGAGGAGGGGGGCTTAATGCTGAAGCTTCAGCTAGGGCAACCAATACCCTTGTACAACAAAAAAAGTAGGAGAGTGATCAAGGATACCAAAGACTGAAAGATGTATATTGATAAGAAGGTTTTATTGAAGTATGAAGACTCAAAGAAGAAATCCGCCAAGAGACGGAGAACTCAAAACGCCCCACAGTAGATACAACAGTACAACAAAAAAAAGTGGGAGAGCGACCAAGGATACCAAAGACTGAAAGATGTATATTGATAAGAAGGTTTTATTGAAGTATGAAGACTCAAAGAGTCTTCATTCTTCAATAAAACCTTCTCAAAGAGTCTTCATCCTTCAATAAAACCTTCTCAAAGAGTCTTCATTCTTCAATAAAACCTTCTTATCAATATACATCTTTCAGTCTTTGGTATCCTTGGTCGCTCTCCCACTTTTTTTTGTTGTTGTACTGTTGTATCTACCGTGGGGCGTTTTGAGTTCTCCATCTCTTGGCGGATTTCTTCTTTCACAACCAATACCCTTGCACTAGCCTGTATAAATGCACAGGAGGCAGGCATCTGGATGATGGTGAAAGGGTGGATTCAGGAGTCATCTAAGGAAATATTTCTTTATAGAAAGAGTAGTGGATGTGTAGAATGATCTCCCAGCAGAGGTGGTGGGTACGAGGTTATTATCAAAATTCAGGGACAAGCGTGGGACAAGCATAGAGGATCTCTGAGGGAGAGGAAAGAATTGTAGAGCTTAATAGTTGGTATGGACGGGTAGATTGAATAAGTCATTTGATCTTTATGTGTCATTTTCTATAATTCTATGTAATTTGGGTTTCATGCAAATAGAATTACCACGCACTTTATAAAGTCTGAGGGGTCCTTTTACCAAGCTGCAGTAAAAAGGGCTATGCAGTGACGGTGGGGGCTGTTTTTACCTCGTGCCAGGGCCCTTTTTACCACAGCAAGTAAAAAGCCCCTAAAAAAACACATGGCTGTAAGATTATTCTTACTGTGTGGTCATGCAGGGGGGGGGGGGAAGTACTTACCACCACCCATTGAGGTGGAGGTAAGGGCTCCCACGATAACCCAGCGGTAATCAAGCAGCGATTACTACCATGCTAGAAATTATAGAGGTATTTTTCGCAGCACTGGAAATGGCACACGCTCAAGGTGGAACCACTACCAGCAGCCATGTTGGGCTGGCGGTAGTTCCTGGTTGCCACAAGGCAATCCTTTAGTAAAAGGGTCCCTGAGTGTGTGCACTGTGCACTATGCATTATGTACTATTCTATAAGACAGTGTGTAGGTGTTACAGTGCATAACTGCAAAGGGGTGTGTACACGTGGGCGGAGCATGAGATCAGGGCTGCCGAGAGGGAGGAAGGGGGCAAAATTCCCTGGGCCCAACCTCTAAGGGGGGGGGGCTGGCACTGGCAAGCTTGCTTCTTCTAGGTCTGTCTGTCCTGCTCGTGCGTGCGGGGACCCGAATGATTGCATTAATGCAATTTTGTGTTAAATCAATCATCTGGGTCCCGGCACACAGGAGCAGGAGAGGAGACAACAGACCAAGGGACTGATTCACACAGGAAGTTAAGGGGGTGGGGTGGGGGTAGCAGCTTGAATGTGGGGGCGGCTCGAATATGGGAGAGGGGCGTGGCCCAGTGGCCCAGGTGGGAGGGGTGGTCCTGCCCCAGGCCTGGCTGTCTCTCTTGGCAGCTGTCACGTTTACACGGCAGGAACTAGGTTTGTGAGCCCTTGGGCCACTTCCGAGGAGCGGCAGCAGCAGGCGAAACTACCCCACACCAGAGACAAGGCAGAACTCTCACAGGTTAGACTTCACCTGCACTTGACCACCGTTCCTCAGGAGTTGAGCCCCTGGGTGCAGGTGGCCGGCAGGACTTACCGGACAGGGCAGGACCTGGATCCCCACTAGGCTGAACCAGGACTGAGGGTCAGAGGGGAAAGTAACATACAGGGATAGCAGGGCAAGGAATGGATAAGTTAAGGGACAGGACTGAAAGCTGCAAGCAGCCACTAAAACAGGGAACAAATACCAACAGAGAAAAGACAGGACTGGAAGCTGCAGAGCAGCCACTAAAGACACAGACAAGGACTAGACACAAAACTATAACCCAGAGACAAGACTAGAAAACAGGCAACAACCTAATCTAAACTACACACAGACTAACTAAAAACAGACAAGAATCCCAGGCAAGAACCCAAACTAAGCAGAAGTGCAACAAGCATCAACATACCAGGGCCTAAGGCGATGCAAAGGCAAAGCAGAAAGGTTTCAAAATGGCTAATAAGCCCAGCAGCAGCTGAGGCTCAGCTGCAGCCATCACCAGACAACTACGGGTGCTGTGTAGGTTCAAACAAAACAAGCAAGTCTGGCAGCCTGGAAGATCCGGACCGGACTGGGCTGAAATCTGGAACGGGTGATAATAACCAGACAGTTCATTGCAGCCACCAGGTCTGGCCACCAGGTGGCGAGAAGAAGGAGAGCCCGAAACATGGGCACAACTGTGACAGCAGCCCAGCATGAGAGGGGCATGAGCATGTGTCTGACTGATGTTTGCAACGTAGAGAATCCTATCAGTTACTCTTGTTGGATGGCACATTTAGGCATGGTCATTTACACCTGCCATTGACCTGGCGTAAATGGTCACACTTAAATTTACTCTATAATTCTGTAATGGAATCTGGGTGCCCAAATGTCATAAGCACGTAGGGTGGAATTCAGTAAATGGTGCCCAAAGTTAGGTGCTAGGAAGAGCCACGTAAAATAGCATTCTGCCCTTTTCAGAATACTAGCTTAGCACAGACCTTGCGCCTGACTGTGATGCAAGGACTTCCGCCTGCTGAAAACTAGTGTAAATGCTAGCATGCAACTCATGGCAGCTGGACTTGTAAATCACCCTGTTCTAAAACATCGTGCCTAGTTTCTGGGAATGCCCCTGACCCACCCATGCTCCTCCCATGGCCACACCCACCATTGAGTTGCACACTATAAAATGTAGGCGTGCACTTTATAGAATAGGGCACTGGGCAGATCTGCGCATAAGCCCACATGACTGCCAATTAATACCAATCATTGATTATTACTGACTCATTAACTAATAAGTTTATGTGCGGATCTGGGATCTATGCCCAAATTTGAATATAGAATCTGGGAGATATTGGGTCAGACCAAGAGTCCATCTAGCCCAGTTTCCTGTTTCCAACAGTAGCCTGCCCCAATCACAAGTACCTGGCAGAGTCCCCAAACGTAGCAAGACTCCATGCTACTAATCACAGGGATGAGCATGGACTTTCGTCAGGTGTAACCTAATAACGGTGACAAAATAAGTGAGTACCTTTAGCACTCCTTTATAGAACTGCCCCGTTAGTAGTTTCTTCTCCTGGAATTGTATTGACCACACTATTGAGTTATAGTAAAATGAAGTGGTGGTTTACAGTTTGGAGAACATAATTACATACAACCCGATATTCAAAGGTATTTAACTGACCAGACACGTTACCTGGCCGGTTAAATACCTTCAAGACGGCTATCCGCCGATATTCAACAGGAGATAACTGGCTATCTCCCCCTGAATATCCCAGTCAGCAGATAGCCCGGTCACCGACTTTGTCGCGTGACAAAGTTGGTGACCACTGATTTTCAGCGTCCTGACCAGTTAAGTTTAGCGGCCAGATAGACCTGCGTAAATAGCAGGTTTATCTTTGGCTTCTAGAACCTAGACGGTCAGCAGATGAATACCGGCTTAACCGGCTATGGGGTCCTTTTACTAAGCTGCGGGAATAAGGGCCCTCTGCTGGTGACGGGGGCTGTTTTTCCCGCGCACCAGGGCCCTTTTTTCCCACAGTCAGTAAATCCCCCCCCCCCCAAAAAAAAATGGCCACACGGTGAGATAACTCACACCACATGACCATGCAGTGGGGAGCCCTTACCACCACCCATTGAGGTGGTGATAAGGGTTCTGGTGCTAACCCGGCGGTAACCGGGCAGCACCTTGGTTACCACTGAATTACCACCATGCTATCCATTTCTGGGGGTTTTCTTTTTCCCCCAGAAATGGCACATGCTCGGGGCAGGACTACCGCCGGCGGCTGTGCTGGACCGGCGGTAGTCCCGAAAGAGCGAGTGGTAAGTCCACGTAGAGCTTACCACTGCTCTGTAAAAGGACCCCTATTTTTGTGGCACCTTAATTCAATGCTGGTGGCCGGATAAGGCCCCGGAATTGAATTTCCAGGTTCGTCAGCAACAGCAGGAGTTAGCCGGTCTAACTCCCGCTGTCTCAATATCGGGGTCATAGTAACATAGTACATGACGGCAGATACAAACCTGTATGGTCCATCCAGTCTGACCAAGAAGATAAAAGGGAGTGTGTATCAGAGAACATATTGCACACGTATACCAGTACACGTGCATAAAGTCCTCTTATATAATTACCCCGTGTGTAAAAGTATGCACAGTGGTGTAGGCATGTTCAGGGAATGGGGTGGGCCACTCAGGTCATGGACCCACCTGTATTTGCCCATCACAGCATCAGCAACTACAGAGTTTAGGAGTGTGGCTGGAGATCAGTTTGTTTGAAGTGACCCCCCCCCCCCCCCCCAAGAAAAAACGGTTCCTCTGCATTTTTGGTTACTGGTATCACATCGTTTTCTGCAATTGTTTCTAATTTCATAAAATATGTCCACATCTGTTTTTGTTCTTTTCCTGCTGCTGACACTAGCGCTTTATAAAACCCACCAGTTGGAAGTCCAAAAAAACACTAATGCATCTATTTAAAGCAAACTCTTCTTTAATATGTAACTGTAGAATGAGGGGGAAGGTGCTGATCGGTTCATGATTCTTTAATAACGTGGATAGAATGGACCACAGGTGGAACACACAGGCAGGGAGGCCAAGAGGGGGGGGGGGTAAAATTCCCCGGGCCCGGGCCTCCAAGGGGGGCCCGGCGCCGGGGTCAGGCCACCGGCGCTACAGTCCTCAGTCTCACCTGCCTGCCTCCATGGCTCCGGGCCCCCTTCATTCAAAGCGGCAGTCGCAGATCGTGTCTCTTCTGGCCTTCCCTCCCTATGTCCCGCCCTCGCGGAAACCAGAAGTTACATCAGACGAGGGCGGGACACAGGGAGGGAAGGCCAGAAGAGACGCGATCTGCGACTGCTGCTTTGAATGAAGGGGGCCCGGAGCCGTGGAGGCAGGCAGGTGAGACCGTGGACTGCAGCGGCGGGGGGAGAAGCGGGGAGGGGGGGCGGAGGCGGCCCGGCCTTGCCCCGGGCCCGGCCTAGTCTCTCGACGGCCCTGCACACAGGGGAAGTGCATTTTGTTTGAACTGGGATGAGAAATGCAAACATCATCCCCCCCCCCCACATTGTTTCATGCCATTTCCCCCCAAACTGATTGCAACCCCCCCCCCCCCCCCCCCCAATTTCCAGTTTTTTAATAATGCACACTTTTTGCAAAATCGAACTTTGCATTATTGCTTCCATAATGAAAAAGCTGAGGGGAGGGAGAACCTAACAAAAGGAAAATTCTCAGAAACACAGGAACTGACACAACATAAACATTTTTTGACTGCACACCCTTAGAATACACTCACAGTAAGGAATGACCATTTATTTCTGTGTCAACCTGTAATTCCTTTCTCAGGCTGCAGACGAACTTTAGATCCTGCTTTCTGATGTAGTTCCCAACCGAGCTGACTTCATTTGCAAAGGCAAACTCTGCAGAGGGACATAGTCTGTGAACACAGTTCTGGGAACTGGTATAGAGGATGTCTTAATACAAGCTATACCAATCTCTTCTTACTCTCAGATCGCTCATGAAATCCCAGTGCTGAGCTGAGTACCCATATCAAAATCACTTTATTGTAACAAACCCCTACCAACATGCATATCTGTCACTAATTACCAAGTCAGTTCAATCCCCCGTGGGTAGTATACATAACCAATTGTTATACAAACATTGTGAACATATCACGACCAATCATCACATTTAAACAATGTTATCTTATACTATCTTCACATCCTAGTGAAATATTGCATATGTGGGTTTCACACAATTTAAATCTATTTGCTGCCCAATGAGCAACCCCTTGTCATTTTATTGTCAGCGTACACACACAAAGTCTTAAGGAAGCACACCTTCGGCGCTTCTTTTTGATAAAAACCACTGTGAGCAGCTATCTCTCCTCCATGGTTTTAGCTCACTTTACCTCGTGACCCAACTGTTATAATGTACCTTTAACTTGCGACTGTTGATGATTCCAATCAGGGCTCCCATGTGCCACAAAAAAAACGTTATATCAGTCCTTGATGAAACAGCGCTGTTCAAAATTGGCAATTTCATAACAAACTTTAGATCCTCAGTAAATTGTGTTCCCACTTGCTTTCGTTCCAAAAAAATGCTCTAACTTGCCGTGAATAGTCTCAACGCTCTCTACTTTCAATGGTAATCCAACATAGGGGAGAACTTCCTTCAGTGCAAATAAAAATGAAAAAAGCCCCAAGAACTCCTCTGTTCCTCAGACCTTCTCCGTTCCTCAATGCGTGACCGCATTTCGTAGTGCTCTTCTTCAGGAGGAACTACTTCCCATATATTCTGCAAACACCCAACAACACTAATCATCATCACACCCAACATTCATAAATGGCCATATCAATGTAAACTTCATTTAATCATACAACATATTGATACTACTTATAGCTGCTTACCAACGGGACTACCGTCCAGTCAAAGTCCCGGATATCCTATCCTCAGGCTGCATGCCCTCACATTCTACTACCGGGGTTAAGTGCTCACATTGTAACCTTACCCCTCCCAACTCTTAAAGGGAGATGTACCTTTAAATCCACTCAACCTCCATGTTTTGTCCATTCGGGCCCACTGTATTCCAAGAAAAAATGTACCGCTGCTCAATCTTCATTAATGCCTCAGTGATATCACCTCTTCTAGGTAGCGTCAACTGAAACAAGTCCACGCATTTAAGATCCTCCTTGATAATTAGTGACAGATATGCATGTTGGTAGGGGTTTGTTACAATAAAGTAATTTTGATATATAAATACATGTCTGGAGCACAGTAAATAAGAGAGTAATACATTGAGTGCTGTTGTTGTGAATAGTTTATCCCCTGTTTTTTGGAATAGACTCTCTTTTAATAGACAAAGTTGGTGACCGGGCTATCTGCTGACTGGGATATTCAGAGGGAGATAGCTGGTTATCTCCTGTTGAATATCGGCGGTGCCTTCTCTCTCTCAGCTCTCTGAGTGAAGATCGCCGAGCAGCATGCACGCTGAAGCGTTGCTGCTACCGTGAGTCACACCGACGAGGTGAGGCGTTTTAAAATTCCGACGGAGGGAGAGAAGGTGGTGTGCCTGTAATGGAGGGAGGGAGGGTGCCTATAACGGAGGGAGGAAGGGGGGTGCCTGTAACGGAGGGAGAGTGCCTGGAACAGGGAGGGGGGCCTGTAACTATTTTTCTGACTACAAGATGCACTTTTTTTTTTCCTCCAAATTTGGGAGGAAAACCTAGGTGCGTCTTATGGTCCAGTGCATCTTATAGTCCGAAAAATAAGGTAATGCCAGTTCAAAGCTGACATTATTTTCCTGCCTGGAAGCACTGGGTTGATAATGCATGGCCCTATGCTTGCGGAGAGCTTTTCTTAAAGGATTCTGAGTTACCGCAGGTTAGCAACTCCTGCAGTAAATTAAGCTCTGGTAAAATCTGTTATTTTACCACAGCTTAGTAAACATCCCCTCCCCCCTCTTAGTATCCTAAAAGTTATGCTCTTAAATTTAAGCCTGTCATTCATTTGTCTAGATTAAGACGTCTAATTGAGGAGCCTAGTGCTAAATTCCTATATTTTCCCTTTCCCTACATCCACCCCTGTTGCCACCCACTTTTTAGGTTCCTAAATTTAGGAGCCTAGTGAAACTAGGAGCATGAATTTAGGAAGTCAGCCCCAGTAAATTTTCAGAGAGTTATTCAGGAGCCTAAGTCTCAAAGTTTGAAGTCTAAGCCTGTTGAATAATGGCCTATCTTTGTCTCAGCTTCCTGTTTGTGGTCAAACTGTTGCTCCCCTGTGTACTTTGGACGAGAAAACTGTCTTACTCACATACTTTGGACCCAGTCCTAGAAATATCATCTGAGAGGGAGATTCCCCTTAATCTACTTGAACTTCCCTAGAAGCAAGAGGCAGCTGGTTAGAGGTTCACCTACCCCATGCTGTCTGCTTTCACTGGTACACCCTCTATGACGCAGCACTTCTCAACCACTGCATCTTCACTGCCTGACTCAGCACTCCACCGAATTACCCTGGCAATTCTGATTTAGAATGCCAGAAGTTTCAAACCCACCAGCCACACCAACGTCCCGCATACGTTTGTACAGATTTCTTGTTTGACGAAGGGGGAAAATGTAGAATTGAGGATCATGTTAGATAGCACAACATCTAAAATGCACAGGAGGAAGGGGCTGTGTGTAAGTTGTCTCAGTTGATGCTATGGATTTCCTGGTGTAAATTCAATAGTGGTATTTCAAACGCAAAGGTCTGAAGGAGACATAAGAAAGGAAATGATGGTACTAGCTAGATTACATTATTAATGTAAGATTACTGAGGGTTATACAAATTATTTTATTTTATTAAGCTGCCAAAATTAGGGGTCTCTACCCTTAAATGTCACGATCGTGCCCATGTTTCAGGCTGTCATTCATCTCGCCACCAGGTGGCCAGACCTGATGGCTGCATTGGACTGTCTCTGTGCTGTTTTCCATGTTCCAGAAATCATGCCGGTCCGGATCTTCCAGCCTCCCAGACTGTCTTGGGAATTTTGGAACTTAGCAGCACCCTTACCTGGTGAACTCCCTTGTATGTGGCCTTTATTAGCCACCTGGAAGCTTCTGTGTTTGCCTTTGCATCACCTAAGGTCCCTGGTATGCTGGTGTGTGCCGTGCACTTTTGCCTAGTCTAGTTTATTGTCTGAGATTCTTGCCTGATTCTAGTCTAGTATTTGTGTAATTTATCTTGTACTGTATTGCTTGTTTCCCAGTCTTGTTTCTTGTTTGTATTTCTCTGTCTAGTTCTTGGTTGTCTGTGTTTCTTGTTTAGTGGCTGCCTGGCAGCTTTCAGTTCTGTCTCTTATCTGTCTGTGTTTCCTTTCTTAGTGGCTGCTTTGCAGCTTTCAGTCCTGACCCTTAAGCCTGTCCATTTCCTGCCTAGTGTTTTATTGTCTGTCTGTGAGTCCTAGCTCAGTTTCCTGCTTTGTTGCCCATGTGTATTCCTTTCCCCTCTGAGCCTCAGTCCCTGTTTAGCCTAGTGGGTATCCAGTTCCTGCCCTGTCCGGTAAGTCCTGCCGGCCACCTGCACCCAGGGGCTCAACTCCTGGGGAAGAGCGGTCAAGTGCAGGTGAAGTCTAGCTGTTCCTGTCAGAGTTCTGTCTTGTCCCTGGTGTGGGGTGGTTTTGCCTGCCACTGCCGCTCCTTGGCAGTGGCCCAAGGGCTCATGAACCTAGTTTCTGCCTTGAAAACCTGACAGTTATAGATGTTTGTAAATAAATTAGTTAGAGAATATTACAGAGATGTTACAATTGCTAAGGTGCAGAGAGGATAAGAAGTCAGGACATTAACTAAGAAAAATACATTTTAAAACAGATTCCATATTGCAACAAGGATCAAATTACATTTTTGGAAATTTCAGAATTTATAATCAAAATTATAGAACTTCTAATCAATTAAGGATAAATTAATTCTTACCCACTAATTTTCTCTCCTTGAGTCCCTCCAGACTAGTCCAGACACTAGGGTTTGTGCTGTTTTGCCAGCAGGTGGAGACAGAATTACTGAGCTGTGATATCATCACTTAAGAACCCTATGCAACTCCCTGGCCAGTCAGTATTTATCATAACAAAGCAGAACAGCAAAGGCAATTAGAAAGAGAACCACTAATGAAGAAAAAAGCCCTCCAGAACAAAGATCCAACAGGAATAATGAACTAGCTAAAATCAAAATCTTTATGCTTCAGGAGATAGAAAACAAAACATTATCAAGTCTCTTCAGGCAAGCCAACACAATGTGGCAGAGGCAGATACGATGCAAGAGGCAACAAGTGACAACACCTATATTTACAATGCATCTGATGCTTGATACCATTAACTCCAAAGCCCGGAGAAAGTCCTACTACAGTCACTTACAGTTCTAATGTTAGCTGCAATGACTCTCAGGGGCTCCGAGGCTCAGATGTGGATTCATGCAATCAGGATCTGCTGAGGTACTACTAATACTACTACTATTTAGCATTTCTATAGTGCTACAAGGCATACGCAGTGCTGCACAAACATAGAAGAAAGACAGTCCCTGCTCAAAGAGCTTACAATCTAATAGACAAAAAATAAATAAAGTAAGCAAATCAAATCAATTAATGTGGACGGGAAGGAAGAGAGGAGGGTAGGTGGAGGCGAGTGGTTACAAGTGGTTACGAGTCAAAAGCAATGTTAAAGAGGTGGGCTTTCAGTCTAGATTTAAAGGTGGCCAAGGATGGGGCAAGACGTAAGGGCTCAGGAAGTTTATTCCAGGCGTAGGGTGCAGCGAGACAGAAGGCGCGAAGTCTGGAGTTGGCAGTAGTGGAGAAGGGAACAGATAAGAAGGATTTATCCATGGAGCGGAGTGCACGGGAAGGGGTGTAGGGAAGGACGAGTGTGGAGAGATACTGGGGAGCAGCAGAGTGAATACATTTATAGGTTAGTAGAAGAAGTTTGAACAGGATGCGAAAACGGATAGGGAGCCAGTGAAGGGTCTTGAGGAGAGGGGTAGTATGAGTAAAGCGACCCTGGCAGAAGATGAGACGGGCAGCAGAGTTTTGAACCGACTGGAGAGGGGAGAGGTGACTAAGTGGGAGGCCAGCAAGAAGCAGATTGCAGTAGTCTAAACGAGAGGTGACAAGGGTGTGGATGAGGGTTTTGGTAGAGTGCTCGGAAAGAAAGGGGCGGATTTTACAGATGTTGTAAAGAAAGAAACGACAGGTCTTGGCAATCTGCTGGATATGAGCAGAAAAGGAGAGAGAAGAGTCAAAGATGACCCCAAGGTTTCGAGCTGAGGAGACAGGGAGAATGAGAGAGCCATCAACAGAAATAGAAAACGGGGGGAGTGGGGAGATGGTTTTGGGGGGGGGGGGAATGAGAAGCTCAGTTTTGGTCATATTTAATTTCAGGTGGCGTTGAGACATCCAGACAACGATGTCAGACAAGCACGCTGAAACTTTGGTTTGGATGCAAGGTGAGATATCAGGGGTAGAAAGGTAGGTTTGGGAGTCATCAGCATAGAGATGGTAGGAAAAGCCATGGGATGAGATTAATGAGCCAAGGGAAGAAGTGTAGATAGAAAAGAGGAGGGGACCAAGAACAGAACCCTGAGGTACGTCGACAGGCAGAGGGATAGAAGTAGAAGAGGATCCACCAGAGTGAACACTAAAGGTGCGGAGGGAGAGGTAGGAAGAGAACCAGGAAAGGACAGAGCCCTGGAATCCAAGTGAGGACAGGGTATCGAGAAGTATGCTGTGATCGACAGTGTCAAATGCAGCGGAAAGATCAAGAAGAATGAGGATGGAATATTGACCTCTGGATTTAGCCAGTAATAGGTCATTGGAGACTTTAGTAAGCGCAGTTTCGGTTGAGTGGAGAGGGCGAAAACCAGATTGTAGTGGGTCAAGAATAGCATGTGAGGAGAGAAATTCAAGGCAGCGGCGGTGAACAGCACGCTCAAGTAATTTGGAGAGAAAAGGAAGGAGGGAGATGGGTCGGTAATTAGAGGGACAAGTAGGGTCGAGTGAAGGCTTCTTAAGGAGAGGTGTGACCACAGCATGTTTAAAGGCAGCAGGGACAGTCGCAGTGGAAAGTGAGAGGTTGAGAATGTGACAGATAAAAGGAATAAGAGTAGGAGAGATGGCATTAAGAAGGTGGGTGGGAATGGGATCAGAGGAACAGGTGGTACATTTTGAGGAAGAAAGGAGAAGCGTAGTTTCCTCAATAGTAACTTCAGGAAAGGAGGAAAGGGAATGAGGGGAAGGAGAGAGAGGGGAACGGACTAGTGGAGGGAGAGCTGGTGAGGTAGAGAAAGCAAGGTTTATCTTTTGAACCTTGTTGTGAAAGAATTCAGCAAGGGTCTGAGGAGATAATGAAGGGGGAGTTGGGGGAGGGGGCACATTGAGGAGAGAGTTCAATGTGGTGAAGAGAAGTCGAGGATTAGAGCCAAGAGAGTTGGTCAGTTGGATATAATAATCCTGTTTGGCACGTAAAAGAGCAGATTGGAAGGAGGTCAGCATGAACTTAAAGTGTAAGAAATCAGCAAGGGCCCGAGATTTCCGCCAGAGGCGTTCGGCGGAGCGGGTACAGGAACGTAGGTAGCGGATATTAGAAGTCAGCCAAGGTTGGGGTTTTGTACGCCTTACAGGGCGGGTCATCAAAGGTGCAAGAGTGTCTAAGGCAGAGGATAGAGTATTGTTGTAAGAAGAAACAGCCTCGTTGACAGACGTGGATGGTGCCACAGTAGAGAGGAGGTTTGAAACATGGGAGGATAGAGATGAAGGGTCAATATCGTGAAGATTCCTAGATAAATTAGATAGGATAGGACGGGACTGAGAGGGAGGAGATTTAAGTGTGAAAGTTATAAGATGGTGATCAGAGGAGGGATGATCAGAGGCAAGAAAACTAGAAGGTGAACAGTTGGAGGACAAGATGAGATCAAGACAGTGACCATTTTGATGAGTGGGGGAGGTGGAGCATAGTTGGAGATTAAAGGACGACGTTAAAGCGAGTAACTTGGAAATATAAGAGTTGGAAGGATCATTAGCAGGAATATTAAAGTCACCAAGGATGAGAGAGGGGGAGGAAGGATCATGGAAGAAGGCAAGCCAGGCGTCAAAGTCACTGAGAAAGAATGAAAGGGACTTATCAGGGGGACGATAAATGACCGCTATTCGAAGAGGCAGAGGAGAGAAAAGGCGGATAGAGTGGACTTCAAAGGAGGAAAAACAGTGAGATTGAGGTGGAAGAAGGGGTTGAAATCTGGAGGAGGGAGAGAGAAGTAGTCCAACACCACCCCCACGGCCAGCAGGGCGAGGAGTATGTGAAAATAGATAACCACCATGGCACAGGGCTGCGACTGAAGCAGAGTCATCAGGGCAGAGCCAGGTTTCTGTTATGGCGAGCAGATGGAGGTGATGCGAGATAAAGAGGTCCTGGATATAGGGGAGTTTGTTACAGATAGAGCGGGCATTCCATAGGGCGCTAGAGGTGTACTTGGATTCTCAGGCACCCTATAGCTTTAGATGGTAACACTTTCTTCAGCCTTGTAGATGGTCTGGGACCACCAGTGGATGGAAATAGTCCAGGTCTCCTTGCTGGAGAATAGGCATGCAGCCTAGTCTTTCCATTCTCCTCAGTATCTCAGAAGACATGAAGAGGGTTCCCCGTTCCTCTGTCTCCTTGTACTCCTGAATTATTCCTTGACCTTATTATACCAGCTTAGAGTAGCACTGTATTCAGGGGTCCTTTTACAAAGGCTAGTGTTTTTAGCACATTATTGTTATTATTATTATTATTTGTATAGCGCTACCAGATGCACGCAGCGCTAAACACCTGATACAAAGAGACAGTCCCTGCTCAAAAGAGCTTACAATCTAAATAATACAGACAGACAAGACAGTTACGGGTGAGGGAGTAATGGGAGCTAAAAAGCAGCAGTGAAAAGGTGGGTTTTCAGCATAGATTTGAAAACAGGTAGAGATGGAGCTAGATATATAGGTCCAGGAAGTCTATTCCATGCATAAGGTGCCGCGAGAGAAAAGGAGCAAAGCCTGGAGTTAGCAATGGAGGAGAAGGGGGATGACAAGAGAGATTTGTCCAGTGAGCGGAGTTCACGGGGAGGAATGTAGGGAGAGATGAGAGTGGAGAGGTAATGGGGGCTGCAGAGTGGATGCATTTAAAGGTCAGTACAAGAAGTTTAAATTGAATGCGGAAGCGGACAGGGAACCAGTGAAGTGACTTGAGGAGTGGGCTAGTGTGGGTATAACGATTCTGGCAGAAAATAAGTTGTGCCGCAGAATTTTGGACAGATTGGAGAGGAGAGAGATGGCTGAGCGGAAGACCAGTGAGAAGTAAATTGCAATAGTCCAAGCGAGAGGTGATAAGGGTGTGGATAAGGGTTCTAAATGTGCTACATGCTAGAGACGCCCATATATTCCTGGGGCCTCTCTAGCGTTTAGCACATGCTAACCATTAATGTATGCTAAAACGCTAGGAAGTCTTTGTAAAAGGACTCCAAAGTCTGTAGACTTCTGGGACAACCTTGGAAGAAAGGAGAAATAGGGGTGACATGATACAGACGTTCAAATATTTGAAAGGTATTAATCTGCAAATGAACCTTTTTTGGAGACGGGAAGGCGGTAGAACTAGAGTACGTGGATTGAGGTTGAAAGGGGGCAGACTCAGGACTAATGTCAGGAAGTATTTTTTCACGGAGAGGGTGGTGGTTATGTGGAATGCCCTCCCGCGGGAGGTGGTAGAGATGAAAACGGTAATGGAATTCAAACATGCGTGGGATAAACACAAAGGAATCCTGTTTAGAAGGAATGGATCTATGGAATCTTAAGGGACATTGGGTGGCAGCGCCGGTATTTGGAGAATAAAACCGGTGCAGGGCAGACTTCTACGGTCTATGCCCTGAGAAAATCAGGGACAAATCGAACTCGGGTATAAGTAACACATACCATGTAAAATGAGTTTATCTTGTTGGGCAGACTGGATGGACCGTTCAGGTCTTTATCTGCCGTCATTTACTATGTAAGATGCGTTTAAGTGGCGCAAAGCAAATCACCAAACAATAAGAGCACTGCCACTCAGCCTTAGTTCCTTCAAAAAGCAACGAATTCCAAGCTTAACTTATATTTGTCAGGTCCATTACGTGCTGTATTTGTGCGTTAACTATTTTGGGAGGGGATAAATTATAGGTGGAGAATGGATGTGGAAGCGTTAACCAGCTAGGGCGTTCACATTAGCACGCACTAACCCCCCCAAACTCTATATAGTGCGATATAAGTTGCACACGCAAATCTGGTTGGATTCTGATTTGTGCGTGCAACTTAATTGGCTTAATAAGCCAATCAGTGCCGATAATTGTCACTTAACAAGCTATTATTGACACTAATTGGTGTTAATTAGAATTTACACTTACAATTTTCTAAGCATATTCTATAAAGTGATGCGCATAATTCTAAGAAGCAGATCTGAAAAGGGGGTGTGGCTATCGGAGGGGAATTCCAGTATTATAGAGTATGCCTGTTCTACGCATAACTTAGGCATTGGTATTTACACCAGGTTTTAGTTGGCGTAAATGGCCGCAACTAAATATAGTCACAGGAAATGTGCACTGGGCGTATTCTATAAACTACTCCTAAATTCAGGCATATTCTATAAACCGCACCTAACTTTAGGCGAGTTTATAGAATACACCTAGGTGTATTTTTTTCAGTGCGGATTTTTTTAGGTGTCATAAATAGAATCTAGCCCTAACTGGCTAATGGTGAGTTAACTGCCTGAATAGGAGGCAGTAAGTGATTACTTTTTTCAGGTAATGCACACCAACTCAACATTTGCACATGACCTGATAAAAATAATATTCAAAAATGCCTTAAATCGTGCTGCATTGAATTGGGCTTAGCAGTGCATGGGAAAGCCCTTCACTACCAGATTCTAATGCTCTTTAGTAAAAGGTCTCAGAAGTTTTCAGTTTTTTACAAAAGCTGAGATAGGAATCATCCATTAGTACATCAGATCATGACAGCAGATTCTACACTGTTGTGTCCCTTTAACACACACATGCAGATTTCATAAAAGCACTGCCTCACTTTTGGGTTGTTACATCTGACTAGCAGTGAATTCTGTCTTTGAGTGAATTAATGGTAGCCATGATCAAATCATTTAAAAAAAGACATAAAACCAAAGGGAAAGCAACACCAGAACAAGCAAAGGGGTTTGAACTGCAGTCTCTGATTGTTTCCTATATTCCATACTTACATTTTTGTTAGAGTGCCTTACAAATTTTAATGCATGCAAAATCGATGTAATGTGTGTTATTCTACAAATTAAAGCATTTAGGGGCTCTTTTATTAAAGTATGTCAGGCATTTAACATATGGTTAACGTGCAAAAAGAGAGGCTTCTATATGAACACGTTAAAGCGTTGTGGGGTATTTTCTCTGTTTATGTATGCAAAACCACGCATTATTGAATTTGTAATAATTTTTCTATCTGGGGTGTGGCATGGGTGGGGAGTGGAAGTGGAAGCATTAACTGGCTAGTGCATTATATTTATTTATTTATTTATTTATTTGTACGACTACTACTTATCACAATGCTTATACCCCGCACTTTCCCACTCACTAGCAGGTTCAGTGCGGCTAACATAGTATATCAGGTTAACAAAGTAACATAGAGTGGATGCACTTGTAATATAGTAAGTAATGAGGTGGTCCTTTAGATGTGGATAGGTAAGATGGGCAAGAAAGGAGGATGGTAAAGGTAGGGGAGTGGGGGGAGGATGTATATTGGGATTAGCATGTTGCTAAGTATGGGAGAATGTATAGGGAAGGGTAGGAAGAGGGATGTGTTAGAAAGGATTAAATAGGGAGCATATTTCAGGTTCAGTCTTCATAGTCTGATCCGGGTAGCACAGATGGACTCATATAATTATAATTATCATGTGCTAACTGGTTAACACAGGGTTAATGCAAGAACACTTTCCATCTCCTAAATAGGAGGCAGTAAGTGCTCCTGTATTAACATTTGTAAGGTTACACATGGGGAACATTAGCATATGACAGTAGCTTCCAAACCAGCCAGTCTGGTTTTCAGGATATCCACAATGGATATGTATGAGAGAGACTTGCAGGGCTGGAGCAAAAGACAAAGCAGGCAGGGCTAGAGCAAGACAGGCAGGCAAGCTGGGCTGGAGGCCAGGCAAGGTAGGAAGGAGACCAGGCAAAGCAAGCTGGAGCCATGACAACAAGGCTAGGCAAGGTGACCTTGTTGCGAAGGCAGTGCTGGGAAATCCAGGGCGGTCTTAAATAGGCCACGTCCGTGACGTCACCTCCAGGTGCCTCCGTGGTTTTCCCGCCACTGGCCCTTTAAAACGTGGACTGCAACACATGCACACACCTAAGAGAGCTGAGCCCGCTGAGTCCTGGAGTGGAGGAGACGGCGCTGGCAGCCTGCCGTGCCAAAGAAGCGAACCAGGAGTCCTCCAATAAGACCGCTGCACTCTTCCCCAATTCCCACCGAGACCCGTGGGTAAGTTGAGATGCGGGGTACAGCTCGGGCTGTGACAATTAATGCCTAACGAAGAGTAGTAAATGGCCACTTAAAGTCAATTTGCATGCGTTAAAATATCTAATGTGCATAAAAACTATATATTAATGCACATGCATGACATAAACAAAAGACCAGAATAGCAGACTGTTCTCTTGCACACTTGGAGGGGCATTTTCGAACGGGGACGACCATCTCTAAGGGCACCCAACTATAAGGACGGTACCATGAAGGGGCGGGGCAACGCATATTATCGAAACAAGATGGACGTCCATCTTCTGTTTCGATAATACGGTCGGGGACGCCCAAATCTTGACATTTAGATCGACCTTAGAGATGGTTGTCCTCGGTTTTCGGCGATAATGGAAACCAAACACATCTATCTCAAAAATGTCCAAAACCAAGCCCTTTGGTCCTGGGAGAAGCCAGCATTTGTTGTGCATTGGTCCCCCTCACATGCCAGGACACCAACTGGGCACCCTAGGGGGCATTGCAGTGGACTTCAGAAATTGCTCCCAGGTGCATAGCTCCCTTACCTTGGGTGCTGAGCCCCCCAACCCACCCCCCAGGTCCGCCTGCCTGAAGTACACTGCACTCACTACAACTGCTCCAGGGACCTGTATACTGCTGTGATGGACCTGAGTATGGCATTTGAGGCTGGCATAGAGGCTGGCAAAAAAGTATTTTTAAACTTGTTTTTTATGGTGGTAAGGGGTTACTGACCACTGGGGGAGTAAGGGGAGGTCATCCCCCATTCTCTCCGGTGGTCATCTGGTCAGTTTGGGCACCTTTTTGAGGCTTGGACGTGAAAAAAAATGGACCAAGTAAAGTCGGCCTAGTGCTGGTCAGGGACGCCCTTCTTTTTTCTATTATCGACGACCATCTCCTAATCACGCCCCAGTCCCGCCTTTCCTACCCTGCCAACACCCCTCCCCCGTGAACTTTGGTCGTCCCCGCGATGGAAAGCAGTCGAGGGTGTCCAAAAATTGGCTTTCGATTATGCCGATTTGGACGACCTTGCTAGAAGGACGTCCATCTCCAGATATGTGTCGAAAGATGGGCGTCCTTCTCTTTCGAAAATAAGCGTGTTGGTAGTCCTTTTACTAAGCTGCAGTAAACACACATTAGCGCTTTCTGCAGCTTAAAATAGCTTACTGCACAGTAAGCTCTGAATCTGCATGCGCTACCCCACATGCTAACAAATATTTTAAAGTTTTTGTTGGAGGATGTGTGTCTGGGGGGACATAGAGTAGGCGTTCCTGCACTAATCAGTTCGTCCGCATTATTGTGTGATAACTAGTTAGCGCATGATTAGTTTAGTTTAGTTTATTATCATTTGCTTAAACACCTTTCTGATAAAATCAAAGCAGTGTCTAAATGGAAAAGGACAGGAACTACCACATGAGCTGTTACTGCCTACAAAAATAGGTGTCAGTAAGTGTTTCTGTGGTAATTCTTTTAAATGACCATGCGCTCATGGAAACATTACCACATGGCAGGGCCGCCGAGAGACTAGGCCGGGCCCGGGGCAAGGCCGCCCCGCCTCCACCCCCCCCCCCCCCCCGCTGCCCTGCCTCCGCCCCCGCTGCTGTTGCCCCCCCATCGCTCCCCCCGCCACTGCAGTCCGCGGTCCCACCTGCCTTTCTCCACGGCTCCGGGCCCCCTTCATTCAAAGTGGCAGTCGCAGATCGCGTCTCTTCTGGCCTTCCCTCCCTGTGTCCCGCCCTCGTCTGATGTAACTTCCGGTTTCCGCGAGGGTGGGACACAGGGAGGGAAGGCCAGAAGAGATGAGATCTGCGACTGCCGCTTTGAATGAAGGGGGCCCGGAGTCGTGGAGGCAGGCAGGTGAGACCGGGGACTGCAGCGCTGGTGGCCTGACCCCGGCGCCAGGCCCCACTTGGAGGCCCGGGGAATTTTGCCCCCCCTGCCCCCCCCTGTCGGCGGCCCTGGCACATAGTTATTAATAGAAACAATAGGAAATCAGTCATTTTCTGGCTGCAGTGAAAATAGCCTTAGGCCCAAATTCTATATATGGCGCCTGAAAAATCGGCGACAAAAAACCATGCGCTTAGTGCTATTCTATAAACTATACCTAAAGTTAGGCGTACTTTATAGAATATGTGCATCTGCCCTTCTTGCGCCGTCCATTTAGGCCACCTAAAACCAGGCCTAAATACCTGCACCTAACTTAGGAGCAGATCGGGCGTATTCCTTAACAGCTCGCATAGTTTTGGAATGCCCACAACATGCCTGTTCCACGCCCATGGCAATGCCCCCTTTTTCAGCTGTGCGCATCAGAATTTACGTGCACCGCATTAGAGAAGATGCCTATAAATTTGTGCGTGTAAATTCTAATTAAAGCCAATTAGTATCGCTAATTGGTTGTTAAGTACCAATTATTGGTGCTGATTGGCTTGTCAATCAATTAAGTTAAGAACACAATTTGGCCACATGGCCAAATTAGTGCGCACAACTTAAGGTGCCATATATAGAATTTGGGGGTTAGTGCGCAGGTAAAAAACGCATAAGGTAATGCTACGGCCACTTTTACTGCAACTTGGTAAAATGACCCCCAAATTAGCTTGTATAGTTTGCGATTACTTAGCACATGGGTTGTTTAAATATCTTTACTCCATGTCTATGGTACTGGCTATGTTTTTGTAAAATCATTATATAATACAGTTTAAAGAAAAAAAAAAAAAAGAAAGAAGAAAATCCAACTATGGTGGAGTGGCCTAGTGGTTAGGGTGGTGGACTTTGGTCCTGAGGAACTGAGTTCAATTCTCACTTCAGGCACAGGCAGCTCATTGTGACTCTGGGCAAGTCACTTAACCCTCCATTGCCCCATGTAAGCCGCATTGAGCCTGCCATGAGTGGGAAAGCGCAGGGTACAAATGTAACAAAAATAAAATAGATACTATTGGAGATTCTACATGGAATGTTGCTACTATTGGAGATTCTACATGGAATGTTGCTATTCCATTAGCAACATTCCATGTAGAAGGCTTTGCAGGCTTCTGTTTCTGTGAGTCTGACGTCCTGCACGTATGTGCAGGACGTCAGACTCACAGAAGCAGAAGCCTGCGCGGCCACATTGGTGATCTGCAAGGGCCAACTTCTACATGGAATGTTGCTAGTGGAATAGCTCAAATAGTAGCAACAGTGGAGGAGTGGCCTAGTGGTTAGGGTGGTGGACTTTGGTCCTGGGGAACTGAGTTCAATTCCCACTTCAGGCACAGGCAGCTCCTTGTGACTCTGGGCAAGTCACTTAACCCTCCATTGCCCCATGTAAGCTGCATTGAGCCTGCCATGAGTGGGAAAGTGCAGGGTACATGTAACAAAAAAAAAAACATTACTGAGGCTTTTTTCCCATTCTGTGTCTATATGAAAAAGCTAAAGGTCAACACTGAATAAACTCATGCAGACAAAGTAGTTGCTGGCTGCATACTTTTTATTATTATTTTTTTGGATAGTTACACTGATAAATTTGGGCATTGAAGCACAGGCGCAGCCAGACTCAGTATTCTGGATGGGCCCAAAGGTAAATTGAATAGTCCCTTCCACACACACGTGCTGACACCTCCTCCCCCCCCCCCCCCCCCAGACACATCTTCCCAGAGATATTTTTTAAGAACACAGACTTTTCTTTTCACCTGCCCCACATCTTCAACCTCTCCTCCACGGTGTCCCAGCACCTGCGCTCCTGTCTCTGAACCCCATCCCTCCCCCATGTCGGTATAGGCGTCCCCTGCAGCGAGTCATTCTTGCTGTTTGTGCCGGATCCACAGGCTTCCATCTGTCAGTGTCCCGCCCATAGGCGTAGTTTGACTGTTTCATTTGGGGGGGCAAAGAATGGGCGGAGCATATTAGCATATCATTTGCATATATACATATGCAAATGAATATGCTAATATGGAGGAAGGAAATTAAATTTACAGGCAAAATATCACAGATGCACATTTCAAAAAGCTGACACATTTCAATTAATAAATTATGAATAAAATAAACTTTTATTTACCTTTGTTGTCTGATCATTTAGTTTTTCTATTCGCTTTGATCCCAGTGTCTTCTGTTTTATGCAGTGTCTTCTTTCCAGTAGGCTTCCCTCTGCTCCCCACCCTCCCAGTCCCATCCATCTCTTGCTCCTTCCCTCTGCTCCCCACCCCTCCCAGTCCCAACCATCTCTTGCTCCTTCCCGCTGCTCCCCACCCCTCCCAGTCCCATCCATCTTCTGTTCCTTCCCTCTGCTCACCATCCCTCCGTCCCATCCATCTTCTGTTCCTTCCCTCTGCTCACCATCCCTCCGTCCCATCCATCTCTTGCTCCTTCCCTCTGCTGTGCCTGACCTCTCCAAATCCCATCCATCTCCTGGTCCATCCCTCTGCTCCCCACCCCTCGCAGTCCCATCCATCTTCTGTTCCTTCCCTCTGCTCACCATCCCTCCGTCCCATCCATCTCTTGCTCCTTCCCTCTGCTGTGCCTGACCTCTCCAAATCCCATCCATCTCCTGGTCCATCCCTCTGCTCCCCACCCCTCGCAGTCCCATCCATCTCTTGCTCCTTCCCTCTGCTCACCTCCTTTCCCAGTCCAATCCAATTCCTGGTCCTTCCCTCTGCTCCCCACCCACCCCTCCCAGTCCCATCCATCTCTTACTCCTTCCCTCTGCTCCCCACCCACCCCTCCCAGTCCCATCCATCTCTTGCTCCTTCCCTCTGCTTCCCACCCCTCCCAGTCCCATCCATCTCCTGCTCCTTCCCTCTGACCTCCTTTCCCAGTCCAGTCCAATCCAATTCCTGGTCCTTCCCTCTGCTCCCCACCCACCCCTCCCAGTCCCATCCATCTCTTGCTCCTTCCCTCTGCTTCCCACCCCTCCCAGTCCCATCCATCTCCTGCTCCTTCCCACTGCTTCCCACCCTCCCAGTCCCATCCATCTCCTGCTCCTTCCCACTGCTTGCCACCCTCCCAGTCCCATCCATCTCCTGCTCCTTCCCTCTGCTTCCCACCCTCCCAGTCCCATCCATCTCCTGCTCCTTCCCACTGCTTCCCACCCTCCCAGTCCCATCCATCTCCTGCTCCTTCCCTCTGCTTCCCACCTTCCCAGTCCCATCCATCTCTTGCTCCTTCCCTCTGCTTCCCACCCCTTCCAGTCCCATCCATCTCCTGCTCCTTCCCTCTGACCTCCTTTCCCAGTCCAGTCCAATCCAATTCCTGGTCCTTCCCTCTGCTCCCCACCCACCCCTCCCAGTCCCATCCATCTCTTGCTCCTTCCCTCTGACCTCCTTTCCCAGTCCAGTCCAATCCAATTCCTGGTCCTTCCCTCTGCTTCCCACCCCTCCCAGTCCCATCCATCTCCTGCTCCTTCCCTCTGACCTCCTTTCCCAGTCCAGTCCAATCCAATTCCTGGTCCTTCCCTCTGCTCCCCACCCACCCCTCCCAGTCCCATCCATCTCTTGCTCCTTCCCTCTGACCTCCTTTCCCAGTCCAGTCCAATCCAATTCCTGGTCCTTCCCTCTGCTCCCCACCCACCCCTCCCAGTCCCATCCATCTCTTACTCCTTCCCTCTGCTCTCCACCCTCCCAGTCCCATTCATCTTCCCTCTGCTGCCCCCCCCCCCGCGAGGTCCAGGATCGTGACTCTGTTTACCCCCTCTCTTCCTCCCTCCCTCCGGTGCAGGCAGCAGTCTTCTTCAGCCTTTCTGTGTTCCTGGCAGCGGTAGCGACGTACACGCTGCCTTCGGTCTGCCCCGGAAGCCTTCTCTTCAAGTTCCTGTTCCCACCTATGCGGGAACAGGAACTTGAAGAGAAGGCTTCGGGGCAGAGCTGAAGGCAGCGTGTACGTCGCTACCGCTGCCAGGAACAAGAAAGGCTTAGAGAAGATTGGTGCTGCCTGCGCCGGAGGGTAGGAAGAGAGGGGGTAGATTATAGACACGCTCGTCTCCGTCCGCTTCGCTGCTTCCCTGCCCTCTCTGTCTGCGTCCCGCCTTCCTCTGATGTCATTTCCTTTTGGGCGGGACGCAGACAGAGAGGGCAGGGAAGCAGCGAAGCGGACGGAGACGAGCGCGTGCCTGCTTGTTTGTTTGTTTTTTTTCATTCTAGCGCCAGTCCACGTCTTCGTCGTTTGGGGGGGCATTGCCCCCCCTCGCCCCCCCCAGTCTACGCCTATGGTCCCGCCCTCGCTGACATCGTTGCCTGTTTCCTGAGTGACAGAACGTGGCAAATGGAAGCCTGAGGGGCCAGCACAAGCAGAGAGAATGAATTGCTGTAGGCGCTCGGGATGCCTGTACTGACACCGGGGAGGGGTTCAGAAACAGGAGCGCAGATGCTGGGACGCCGCGGAGAAGAGGGGGGAAGACAGCAGCGTGGCGCTGAAGCTGGGTGGGCTGGAGCCAAGAACGGGTGGGTCTGTGCCCACCCAAGCCCACCTGTAGCTACGTCACTGCATTGAACTCACTAAGGGGGGGAATTTTATAAAGTCATTTTCATGCGGTCTCTTATAAATTCCGACCAATGTAAAGGTACGTGTTGTGACATCATGGAGCAGTCTTTCTCGATAGCTTGTACATGGGTGGAGATGGGGCAGAATATGAGCAGACTGAGCATATATTCATATAGATTATAAAATATGCTAATCTATGCACATACTTAAAAATTATAGACATGGACATTTAGATCTGCGCCAAAGGCAAATGTGAATGTCCATGCCCGTAATGTAGGTATGATTTCAGTCATGTAGGCTACTTTTTTTACCGACATCAGTAGGCTTTATAACATCGAATTAAAATAGGTGCCTGAGAATGGGCTGACACTAGGTGCCCCCTTACAAAATTACCGTCTCCATGGCCAAATACATCCGTATTAAAATGTGTCGTGACTTGGACGATTCTATAAAGGAGCATGCTCTTTATAGAAAAACACTTATGGGTAAATTCTATATGTGACACCTAAAAAAAATCATCACCGACAAATGCACTATCTATAAACCGCATATAGGCAGGGCCGCCGAGAGGGGGGGACAGGGGGGACAAAATTCCCCGGACCCGGGCCTCCGGGAGGGGGACGGCACCGCCGACGCAGTCTGGCGTGCCCGCCCTCCGTCGCCCCAGGAACTGACCTCAAGCACCTCCCTCACCTTCGCAGCAAGTAGCGGCAGATCACTCCTTCCTTCCGTGTCCCGCCCTCACCTGACATAACTTCCGCGAGGGCGGGACACGGAAGGAAGGAGAGGTCTGCCGGCGCTTGCTGCGAAGGTGAGGGAGGCGCTTAAGGTTAGTGCAGAGGGCCCGGGGATGGAGAGAGGGCCCGGCCCGGTGGCGAGTGGAGGGGGGGCCTGGCGACCTCAGGTGGGGGGGGGGGGGGCCCGGGGGTGGCCTTGTCCCGGGCCTGGCCCTGTCTCTCGGTGGCCCTACATGTAGGGCCCTGTTTACTAAGCCGCGCTGTAGGTGTGCTAATGTTTTTTTAGAGCACCTTAGTAAACAGGGCCCATAATTAGGCATGGTTTATAGAATAGTGCTTAAGCACAGGGGTTCTCCCTAAATTTAGGCATGTCTATTTGCATCAGCAAAAAATGTGGTGCAAATGATGGCGCCTAAATTTAAGCGCATTACCCCAATTATGTGCATAACCCGAATCCATGCCCAAGCTGTGCCCTGAACCACCCATGACCCACCCACTGCCGCACCCCCCTTTTCCATCACACGGGGAAAATTTGGGCATGGATCACATGCCTAAATTTGCACGCATACATCATAATTGACTCTAATTAGCACCAATAATTGCTCGCGTGCTGATTTGCACATGCGATTTTAGTCACCGTTCCTAGAATCAGGGGGTTAATGCCAATTGTTTTTGGCGCCGTTTTTGAGCACTATTTGTAGAGTTTTCCTCTCGGAGCATATATTTGCTATTATAGAATACTAGCTTAGTGCCTAGAAGTTGGACACGTTCTTTTAACGCCCTTTATCGAACTGTCCCCATAGCTATTCATTTAACTTTATACGACTGTCAGCCATTGAAAGCTAACAGCTTAGTGAATGAGGTCCAGCGTGTTAACTTGTGCAGTTCCTATAAATCCCAGTCTTAGGCTATTACCTCCCAGAGCTACCTGGTTAATAACATTTTCTTTTTCAAAAATGTTACAATCTGTGCGTGGCTTTCTGTTGTGCCTGCTTCTGCCACTTGAAGGGGTGTCTTCTTGAGACTGTTTGTTGCTTGTAGGTTTGTTTTCTCCCCTTGAGACCAATTCACCAGAGTTTGCACGGAATTGAGGTGACCGGCCTTGCACGCACAGTGCAGTGGAGTGTCTCGATTGTTATCCAGCGCATTCATGGACGCCCCACTGTGTAACAACAATTGTATCAAATCGCTGTGCCCGTGCTCTGCAGCAAGGTGCAGTGGCGTCTTTCTCCAGGTGTTTTTCTCATCAATATTTTTGTTTTTCCCTTCCGTCAAGAGAACTGTCACTATATCCATGTTGCCCTTGGTGGAAGCGTAGTGTAAGGGAGTACAGCCGTCCATATCCTTCATTCCAAACCTCACCTTGGAGCTCAGCATTGCCTTTACTATGCCAAGGTCTCCGCTCATGGCTGCAAGATGAAGTGGAGTCTTTTTGTCCTTGTCAGTAATATTGGGGTCAGCACTGTATTTAAGAAGCAGCTCCACCATTGCCAGCTCTCCCACCTCAGCTGCTAAATGTAAAGGAGTCTTGGAGAGCTTGTCCTTAATATTGACTTTTGCTTTGTGTTGAAGCAAGCATTGAGCGACATCAACGTTACCCCTTTGGCTTGCAATATGCAAGGGAGTAGCTAAGTCCTTGGTCACTGCATCAATTTTGGCTCCAGCCGTGACTAAAGCATCAGCTACATCTGGCTTATTATAAAAAGCAGCCACATGAAGTGGGGTTTGGTCTCCTGGACCCCCGACATTAGCATTCAGCCCTTTCTCGATGAGTAAATTTATAGTGGAAATAACCCCAGCTTGAACAGCCAGGTGCAGGGCTGTATTTAAATTCGGTAACCTCTCATCCAGGTGAGCCCCCTTTTCAATGAGCGCTTGAGCCGATTCCGTGTTACCCAGCTCTACAGCCAAAAGCAAAGGTGTATAGTCCATGTCGTTTTTGGCATTCATGTCTGTGCCCCTGTCAATCAGAGCCATGATGATACCATGCAGGTTTGCCTGAACAGCTTTGAAGAGCATAGACACCATGGTACCTGGGGAGAGTCCCTTGGAATGCTGTAACAGTAAGCCGAAGATAGCGTGATTGTTGCTGTTAAAGGCGGCATCAATAATACTGGAATCGATGCTGGCACCAGCCTCTAGCAGCACTCTTGCCGTTTTCTCAAACCCTTGTGAAATAGCGTAGTGCAAAGCAGTCAACCTTTTCTCATCCTTTGCATCCACGAGGGCCCCGTTTCTTAACAGCAGTTGGGCCAACTTGCTGTCATCCTTGAGTGCCGCCATGTGCAGGAAATTGTGTCTGTTCTGATGTTTCTGGATTTCGTCTTGCAGCATCATTTTCACGATGTCAACATGCTGGTTTTGGGCAGCCAGATGAAGGGGCATGTTACCCTCATTGTCCAAGGCGTAGAGTTTTGCCCCAGCACTTAGTAACACTCTCACTGCCTCAACGTGGCCTCTCTCTGAGGCTCTGTGAAGTGGCGTTCTTCCGTTTTTATCTTTTATTTCAAGTTTAGCACCTTTGCCGATTAAATAGTCGAGCACAGAAACCTGACCATTAGAAGCAGCAACATGCAGGAGAGTTTCATTGTGAGAATTCACTGCGTTAATGTCATTATCCGTCAGTATTTCTTTCAAGAGCGAAAGATCTCCCTTTGCAGCTGCACCGAAGATGCTGTCTAAATCAGAAGGCATTTGCTTAGATTTTGCTATGTGAAGTCTAGGTTTCTCTTGACTGTCTTCTGTTGTAGTCTTTTTAGGCTTTACTTTCTTTAATAAAACACGGGGGCTGCCATCGTGCCTTGGTTCAACAGGTTTTTGAATGCCATCCTTGTCTTTTTCAAGCAGATACCCCACTAGCTGTCTTTTGCCATCTCCTATCTTGTCATTGAATTCATTGACATAGTTTCTCACGGAGCTGTACAAATTTGGCTCTACTGTTTTTAAGCAGGGATAAAAGAAAAGCCTACAGGCTCGCTCACCTTGAGACACCAGCATGTCCAGGAGTCGGGAATTCTTCTCCAGGCGGGTTCTGTACGTGGACACCAGCACTTTTTTGTCCTGGGTGAAAATCCCATTTTCGGTTAGCCAGGTAAGAATATAGTCTGTGTTGTTTATGCCAAACATCAATTCTTCTTTTCTGGTCTTCATAACTTCTGTTGCATAAGGATTTATGAAGCGGCTAGATAAATGCATGGCGATATTATTAATTTTATCCAATAGGCTATGAAAGCATCTGTCTTATTGGTTTTGACCAGATTCATTTCCCATGAATGCTGGGTCTTGTGTGAAATAAGAGTTCCAAACACTTTGCAGTCTTAAAAACTTCTGTTAGGCGTCTCGTTATCCTCTCTAGCATTCCTGAGCAACAGAAGTTATTAAGTAATGCAAATAAAGAAACAAAATACAGGATCACACCGACTACCTGTACTTCTTGCTTGTACAGAGACAGAATTTCGAGTTTGAAGAAAAATCAGCGGAAAAATGTACATGAATCATGATTGCCGAGTCACTAAATCTTTGTTAACAGGTAGAAACAATGCAAACTGTCTGTCACAAAGACAACCAGCGACCGGGCTACAGTTGCTATGAACACAAGAGTTTTAGTTGGTGCTTATGATTCTATTCCGGAAAAGAAATGAAGGTGAGAACTGGTTGCTCCAGCTATTCCCTAGCAACCTGCCTTTCACCCCCAGTGTACCGCCCAAAGCTCTGTAGGAAATAGCACGCTGTGAGTAATCCCACACAACTGTGTAAACCAAACCTGCAACACTGAGCACAAAGTAGAAGAAGACTTGTAGGCTGTGGTACCTTTTCAAGGGTCAACAGAAAAAAAATGCAGTGTGTGAAGTTTTGAAACCACAAAGGGTCCCTTTCAAATACCCAAAGCCTTTGTGGTCTCGAAAGCTCATGTACTAACACAACTCTTTCTGTTGGTCCTGCAAGCTGATCTTACCACAGTTTCCTTTCATAAATCTTGTGGGTGCTGGCAGGATTATGGTATGGGCAAACTAGGCACGTGCCTAGGGCCCAAATGTATGGGAGAGGGTCCTCTCAGATGTGCTAATTCAATGATTCCCAAGGCAGAGTTTTGCCCTGGTAAGTCAACTGCTGAGGGAAACATGAGAGGCAGTCAAGAAGCAGGGCTTTTTTTGAGGGGGTACTTGGGGGTACTGAGTACCGGCACCTTTTCCATTGTCTGATAAAATTGGCCCATGGATTCCAAGATTTAATGAAGGAGCTTAGGCTTTACACACTAATTCTGCCTTGTCATAGATTCTGTGACTGGTTGCAGGGGGACTAGCTATTGTGGGATGGATCCCTCAGTGATCACCCCACCCCTGAAGGGTGAGCTAGCATTTGAGTACTGGCACCTTTTTTGCTAGAAAGAACGCACTGTCAAGAAGTAAAGGTATGGAGTAGACCACAACAAAAACAGCAGTCAAGGATGATAGAGGAAGGTTTATTATTGCAAATGGTCAAAAAACAACGCACAATGTAGCCACGTTTCACCAGGATCAAGCTGCGTCAGGGGAAAACTATTGACAAATATTGCAATAAATTAAAGTAAAAAAGCTAAGAGCATAAATATTTGTTCTAAACATAATCAAGAATAGTGCTGAGGAGGAGCCGCCTGTCTTGGTACTTGTGGGTACAAATGACATAGGAAAATGTGGGAGGGAGGTTCTGGAAGCCAAATTTAAGCTCTTAGGTAGAAAACTGAAGTCCAGATCCTCCAGGGTAGTATTTTCAGAAATGCTCCCAGTTCCACGCATAGGGCCCAAAAGGCAGGCAGAGCTCCAAAGTCTCAATGCATGGTTGAGACGATGGCGCAGGGATGAGGGATTTTGATTTGTTAGGAACTGGGCAACATTCTGGGAAAGGATGGGTTCAACCTAAACTGGGATGGGACCAGGCTGCTGGTGCTAACTTTTAAAAATGAGGTACAGCAGCATTTAAACTACAATGGGTTGGGGGGGGGGGGGGGGTAAAGCCTACAGTCTCACAGAAATGCATGATTCGGTGTGGAGTATCCTTCAAGGATACTAGTGAAACAGGATTTAGGGAATCCCAGTGGAAAGGTTTCAACAACGCTGAAAGTAAGCCAGGTGTGCTTAATGAGAGAGTAGGATAAAGGATGAACGTTATCTCTGTCAACTTCTAAGCAGCTTGTAGATCCAAGGAAAAAACACAATTTGAAGTGCCTGTGTACAAATGCTAGAAGCCTAAAAAATAAGTTGGAACAGTTAGAGTATATAGCACTAAATGATGAGGCAGATATAAGAGGACAATCAATGGGACACACTGTATTAGGGTACAAATTGTATCGCAATGATAGAAAGGATCAAATTGGAGGGTGGGTTGCGCTATATGTTAAAGAGGGAATTGAGTCAAATAAAATTAACATTCCACATGAAACAGATAGCAGTGTGGAATCATTATGGATAGAAATTCCATGTGTGAAGGGAAGGAGTATTCTTGTAGGGCTGTACTACCATCCGCCGGGACAGAACAGACAGATGAAGAAATGTTTACAGAAATTAGAAAAACTGGCAAATTGGGCAGCACTATAATAATGGGTGATTTCAATTACCAACTTATTAAACAAAATAATTCTACTAAAGTACAACAGAATATTGGAGGTGTACTATCACAAGCATATGTGAAATGTGGAGAAAAAAAGACTTCAGAAATCCTAAAGAGTGCTGTCTATGTGGAAACCACCTTTCAATTTTCTAGCACTCTGGTTCTTCAATCATTAGTCTTCACAAAAAAAACTCCACTCTTCTTATTCAAATAATGCATGCGTCTACACCTTTTCACAATATACTGTGTTGAAGGTCTACAACTTGATACACAGTCGGTGACTCAAAATTTACTTAGCTGAATTGCTCTTAAAGCTGTCCATACTTCAACCGCAAATATTGTTCCATAAAGCCCAACAGGAGACCCTGTTTCGCCACTCTTAGGCTGTTTCAAGGGCCAGAACTTTTTAATACAGACAGTCCTTTCTCATCTTGCAACTTCACCGCATTCAACTACCTTCATCGACGTCCTAAATTCGAGTCATACTTCCTTCTTCTATATATACGTCATTTCCTTCATCCTTAATCCATTGAATCCACATCAACAACTTTATTGGCAAGAGACAAATTCACAAAAAGGCTTTCCATTCAATTGAAATATTCAATCCCTTGGGTATAACCGTCCGCAACATATAAATCCATCGTTGCTCCCGCTGTCTTAACTTTTTCTTTATGTCACCTCTACGTTCCGAAATTCGAATTTGCTCTAAAACTACACATTGTAGTTCATCAAAAACATGCTGTTTCAAAAGGCAGTGGGAAACCAAAGGTTCGTATGTCTTTTTGGCTTGTATGCAATGCCTATGTTCAATTAACCGCGTTTTCAGCAGTCTAGAGGTTTGTCCCACATAGTACAGATTACAAGGGCATTTCAGGAGATAAATCACATTCCTTGACTGGCAATCCGTCAAGCTTCTTAAATGGTAGAACTTGCCTGTATGTACATCAATAAATTTATCTACTTCCTGCATAATATGGCACACTGAACATAGTCCACAAGCTTTATGTTGCCCCGTTCTAGCAGTCTTATTACTTTCATGGTTCCATGTATCAGCAACGCAAAGTAAATCACTCAAATTACTTTGTCTTTGATAGGCAAATAAAATTCTTAAATCACGGAACCAAGGATAAATGTGCAGCATAGGTAAATGTTTTTTAATAATTTTCATCATTCTATTGGTGTGAGTATTGTACTTTGTAACAAAAGTCACTACCTCTTGTTGTTTCACTGTAGTCATGGCCGGATTAAATAGCCATTCTCTGTGATTATGATAAGCACGTTTTTTAGCCCGAGATACCAAAACTTTAGGGTAACCTCTATCTTGAAATTTCTGTTGTAAACAAGCAGATTGTTGCAAAAATTTTTCCTTTGTTGAGCAAATTTTGCGGTATCGTAGAAATTGTGCAAAAGGAATATTAGTTTTGCAATGGGCAGGGTGCATACTTTGAAAGTGTAACGTAGTGTTTCGATCAGTTGTTTTAACAAATACAGACGTTTCCAATTTTCTCTGCACCAAATTCACTTGTACATCCAAAAAAGAAATCGCATCTTCACTAAATGTATATTCAAATTTAATCATCTCGTGACACTCATTTAAATATGTGACAAAATCTTGTAATTCCATGGCTGTACCACTCCATAGAACAAAAATGTCGTCTATGTACCTCCACCAACTTTTCAACAATTGGTTCCATCTTGACTTATACACCCATTGACATTCAAAATGTTCCATAAATAGATTCGCAATAGTAGGAGAACATGCTGCTCCCATTGACACACCGGTTTTTTGTATATAATATTTTTTATTACACGTGAAATAATTCTCTGTTAATGTAATCTTGATCAACTCAAGTACAAAATCAGTCGGAACTAAATGTGGCCGCTCTCTTTTATTCAAAATAACTTCCAAAACTTCAACAACCTCATTTTGAGGAATCGAGGTATAGAGTGAGCAAACGTCCAACGTGACCAGCAACGTGTTATTATGTATTTCAGTTCTCTTTGTTTCCAAAAGTTGTAAAAAATGGGAACTATCCTTCACAAAAGAATCAATTTGAAATACAAAGGGTTGCAAAATTTTATCTATATATTGAGCAGGACGTTCTAACAACGACCCCCTAGCTGCCACAATAGGACGCCCTGGTGGTTTTAAAAAATTTTTATGAATCTTAGGCAAAGTGTAGAATACGGGAATCTGAAAACCACGAAAATCCAAAAAAGTGAATTCTTTCTTAGTAAGGAATCCTAAGCTCCTACCTTCCATCAAAAGATCTTGAAGAATAGCTTGTATCCGATTTCAATTACCCCAATATAGACTGGATAAATGTTACATAAGGGAGTGCCAGGGAGATAAAAATTTCTAGATGTAATAAGCGACTGCTTCTTGGAGCAACTGGTCCAGGAACCAACAAGAAGGGAGCCATTTTGGATCTGGTCCTTGGTGGCATGCAGGACACAGTGCGGCAGGTGGTGGTGTTGGGTCCCCTGGGAAACAGTGATCATAACATGATTAGGTCTGAGCTACTATCTGGGATGAACCCACAAAGGAAATCTACTGTAGCTGCATTTAATTTTCAAAAGGGCCACTATAATAAATGAGGAACATGGTTAAAATGAAGGTAATAGGATTGGCTGCAAAGGTTAGGACACTAAACCAGGTGTGGACCTTATTCAAAAATACCATCTTGGAAGCCCAGCCCAGATGCATGCCACGTAATTGCAAAGATGGAAAGGAGAGAAAACGACAGCCTGCATGGTTAAAAGGTGAAGTAAAAGAGGCTATTACAGCCAAAAGAATGTCCTTCAAAGAATGGAAAAAGGACCAAAATGAAGAAAATAAGAAACAACATAAGCACTAGTAAGTCAGATGCAAAGCATTAATAAAGAAGGCTAAAAGAAAATATGAAAAGAAACTTGCCACAGAGGCTAAAACAGTAAAAACTTTTTCAGGTATATCAGAAGCAGAAAGTCTGAGAGGGAATCCGTGGGACCGTTAGATCACAAAGTAGCAAAAGGGGCACTCAGGGAGGACAAGGCCATAGCGGAGAAACTGAATGAATTCTTTGCTTCTGTCTTTACGGAAGAAGATATAAGAGATCGGCCTGTACCAGAAATTAGTTTTCACGGGTGATGATGTGGAGGAACTGAAAGAAATATCGGTCAACCTGGAAGATATACTGAGCCAAATCGACAAATTAATGAGTAGTAAATCACCTGGACCGGATGGCATACATCCAAGGGTACTCAAAGAACTCAAGCATGAAATTGCTGATCTACTGTTAGTAATATGTAACTGTCATTAAAATCGTCCGTAGTACCTGAAAATTAGAGGGTGGCAAATGTGATGACGATTTTTAAAAAGGGTTCCAGGGATGATCCAGGAAATTACAGACTGGTAAGCTTGATGTCAGTGCCAGGCAAAATAGTGGAAACTGTTATAAAAATAAAATTATGGAACACATAGACAAACATGGTTTAATGGGACAGAGTCAGCATGGGTTCGGCCAAGAGAAGTCTTGCCTCACCAATTTGCTTCATTTCTTTGAAGACGTAAATAAACATGTATAAAGGTAAGCTAGTTCATGTAGTGTATCTAGATTTTTAGAAAGCTTTTGATAAAGTTCCTCATGAGAGGCTCCTGAGAAAATTAAAGAGACATGGCATAGAAGGCAATGCTCTGGTGTGGATTAGGAATTGGTTATTGGACAGAAAATAGAGGGTAGGGTTAAATGGTCATTTCTCTCAATGGAGGAGGGTGAACAGTGGAGTGCCACAGGAATCAGTACGGACACTGGTGCTATTTAACATATTTATAAATGATATGGAAATCAGAACAATGAGTGAGGTGATTAAATTTGCAAATGACACAAAACTATTCAAGATTGTTAAAACACGTGGAAACTGTGAAATATTGCAAGAAGATCTTAGGAAATTGAAAGACTGGGCATCCAAATGGCAGATAAATTTAATAGACAAATGCAAAGTGATGCACATTGGAAAGAATAATCCATATCATAGTTACCTGATGCTGGGGTCCACCTTGAGGATCAGCAACCAAGAAAAAGATCTTGGTGTCATTGTCGATAATACGCTGAAATCTTCTGCTCCATGTGTGGCAGAAGCAAAATGAGCAAACAGAATGTTAGCAATTATTAGGAAAAGGATGGTGAATAAGGCCGAAAATACTATAATACCTCTATATCACTCCATGGTGTGACCTTACCTTGAGTACTGCGTTCAGTTCTGGTCGCCTTATCTCAAAAAAGATAGCAGAATTAGAAAAGGTACAAAGAAGAGTGACCAAAATGATAAAGGGGATGGAACTCCTCAAGAACTCTACTGGAACCATACCATTTAGAATTTAAAAAATAAAGCAAGTCAATTTAAAATCGATTCGTGCTTGTAATGGAAACCCATAAAGTTCAGCAAAGAGGGGCGATACTTAGGGGCCTGTTTTAAGCCTATTTATAAAGATACATGAAGCCCCATTTTGCTAGCCTATCAAGAGAGGAATTGGAACATCCAGGTCATGATGTTTACAGTTCTCCGAAGTATTTCACAAAATACAAAATATTTTGTAAAATATTTTCTAAAATACTATGAGTGGGTTTATAGAATTCTGCCCCTCACCCTTAAGAATAGTCCCATAGATTGCCTGAGTCACCTTAAGAACCCTAGTCCCGCCTGAGAAGAAGTGAGCCAGGAGGAGGGGTGGAGCCAAAACCAGGAAGTATATTTAGGGTTACCATATTTTGTCCTCTGAAAAAGAGGACACATGTCTCACCCCTGCCCCACCCACACCCCACCCCCTGTCAAATATTCCCCTCCCCTGCCCCCCCGTCACCTCCCCTCCCCAGGGTCACCTCCCCTCCCCTTACTTACTATCTAATGCCCTGGTGGTCTAATGACCTCTTCGGTAGGGTTACCATATGGCTCCAGAAAAAGGAGGACAGATTGAGCCAGCCAGGTTTTACTTCCATTGCTCTGCATCCTGTGGCTGTGACGGTCTCGGGATTTAAAGTGGCCGTCGAGAGTTGAAGTCTCGCAAAGCCACTTCAACTCTCAGCGTCCATTTGGAATCCCGAGACCATCACAGCAACAGAATGCAGGGCAAGGCAGCACTCCAGGCAGGAAAAAGGGGGCTCTTTCCTACCCCGAAGAGGTCACTAGACCACCAGGGCAGTAGATAGTAAGTAAGGGGAGGGGAGGCTAGGATAGGCCCGCCACCCGCCCGCCCGTTTGTCCAAAAATCCGGACAAACGGGCAGACTGGCAAAACCCATCTGGATGCCTGGACATGTCCTCAAAAAGAGGACATGTCCAGGTAAATCCGGACGTATGGTAACCCTAAGTATACAAGACAGGGCCTGACTGAGGTTAAGGAAACCCCTGTGTATGCCATGACCTATGATTGTGGCCTGGCCGAGGTAAGCTGCTTTTCCTTCTTGTTTGAGACTGACAAGCCTTGCTCCATGGTCTGGCTGGAGCTAGACCCTAGTACTCGGAGAAAAACTAAGAAAGACTCCCAGGCTGTGTTTGGGGCGAGGCCGCCCTACCAGCCACAGACTGTGTCGGGTCTTGCTAGCCTGAGGCCTGCTTAAGACTGCTTATTGAACTACAGAGGCATTCTGTCTTTTGTTCCTGGTCCTGTGACATAACAAGTCTCAGGATTAAACACTTGTTTTCACTTATATCCCTTGTCTGGCTGTGTTATTCCACAGGCCCACCTTCGCCCATGGTGTCATATATACAAATGGGGAAGCATCAGTTTTAAAAAGATAAAATTAAAAAAAGGAGTGCCATCACTTGGCAGGTTCCCTGTATAAGTGCCAGACTTTATTAATGTAGTAGCCTGTGGTACTCAGGTTGCAGTACCATGCTTGGAACAAACTCCCTGAGCCCATACGCCAGGCCCCCTCCCTGCCCATCTTCAAATCATTGCTCAAAGCCCACCGCTTCAATGTTGCCTTCGGCACCTAACCACTACACCTCTACTCAGGAAATCTAGACTGGCCCAACTTGACATTTCGTCCTTTAGATTGTAAGCTCCTTTGAGCAGGGACTGTCCTTCTTTGTTAAACTGTACAGCGCTGCGTAACCCTAGTAGCGCTCTAGAAATGTTAAGTAGTAGTAGTAGTATTTAGCACGGAGGCACCTAATACCTCCTATTTAGGAGAGGTGGGGTGTGTGATCCCCACACTACCGGTGTGAAAGTCTGTTAGCATGTAGTAAGTACAGCACATCAATTACTGTACGTTCTCCAGTCTCCACATCCATTCTCTGTCCATGTCCTGTCTAGTTCTGCCTTCTAAAACAAAATACCTTTAATGTGCAACCTAGCTCGTAATAAACTTGAAATACAGCAAAAGCAGTTACCTCATTTGTGTAAACTGTTACCGAGCACTAAACCATGCAATAATGAGCTGACTTGAATAAAAGAGCCCTTACAGGTGTAAGAACAGCCAATTAACTGAGGAAACTAGGAAAAGAGGTTTTTTTGTTTTGTTTTTTTAACTGTGAGGCGCAAATGAAAACATGTACTTTTCAAAACGTTATGTGTGCCTCAGAGCTGGTGCAAATGCTGATGGGAAAGTCTGTAATGTACATATGCATATTCCCATTTTTGGATCACCCTAACTGTGCCCAAAATGTGTCCCCTCAAAATCTCTGTATCCTGGCAATCTCATAAGAACACAAGAATAACCATACTGGGTCAGCCCAATGATCCATCTAGACCAGAATCCTGCTTCCAACAGTGGCCAATCCAGGTCACAAGTACCTGGCAGAAACCCAATTAGTAGCACCATTCCATGCTACCAGGGCAAGCAGTGACTTCTCCCATGTCCATGCATGAATACCGGTATTGAAGCCCCGCCCAGTGCATCCCAGGATACACCAGGCAGGGCAGGGTGCCGCCATTTTGAAGGCAGCGCCCCAGAAGGAAGGAATGCTACTGCTCACTGGGTTACCAGGGACAGATTTTTATGGTGTCAGGGGGGGTGGACCTCTAGCCCCCTGTGTCCAAGGGGTGGGGGGTGAGAGAGAAGGCCACTGATTTTATGGTGTTGGGAGGGGGGTGGGGTTGGGGAGGCTAGAGGTCCACCAGACCTCCAGCCCTATTGTGCCTTTGTGTCCTGGGGGTGGGGGGAAGGAGAAGGCCACTGGGCCACCAGGGAAACTTGTCCAGGTGGGGGTTAGGGGGGGCTGGAGGTCCATCGGACCTACAGCCCCTTGTGTGTGTGTGGGGGGGGGGGGCTGGGCTGGGCTGGGCTAATCAAACCAATATTCTGGAGTACCAGAGAAGAAGACACTTGGGCAGACCAGAGGGACCAAGTAGTCTTTATCTGTTGCCATTTTCTTTGTGATTATGTAAGGATGGTGTGACAGCCGTGTTAAGAAGAAGGTGATTGTCTTCAAAAGCTAGTCAAAAAAATGTATTAAGTTAGTCCAATAAAAAAGATGATATCTTATTTTCTTTTTTTTGTTTTGTTTTAAATCTATTTATTTCCTATGTGATAAAATCATTCCAAAAATAAAATAAAGACCTTTTTGCAAGATAAAAGTTATACAGAAATAAAAAAAAAATGTTTAAAGTCAAACCTCCAGAGTCTGTTGATAACTCCAGGAATAATGAGACATCTGGACACCGTAGCCAAACATTTCCTCCCCAGTCAATTGCAGACAACTCAAGCCCCACTCCACGTTAACCCGTTCACGAAACAGGCTCTTCCTTTGCACCTGCTTCTAGCGGCTTGACTCTTAACTAGACTGAAAAGTACCTTGTACTCTCTCTCTCAGTGCCAACCAAGAATTTTGTGACATCGGCCAACATAACAGTACCAAAATGTTTCTTTCCAGTCCCTTACTCAC
This sequence comes from Microcaecilia unicolor, assembly GCF_901765095.1. Classification (NCBI taxonomy): domain Eukaryota; kingdom Metazoa; phylum Chordata; class Amphibia; order Gymnophiona; family Siphonopidae; genus Microcaecilia; species Microcaecilia unicolor. Next base: position 338,887 of record NW_021963024.1, read on the forward strand.
AGCTGTCACATAGAACGATCACTTGGCTCACGGTGCCAGCACAACAGGTGCAACCACAACCAGTTGTCGCCTTTCGGAATGCAGTGTTACGTAGATGCAGCCCCCTCATGTGCTGAGTCACTGCCTTGCTGACTGTTCTCTGCCCGAGCTAAGATGCAGAGTAGAGAACTGGCATGAAGTGATTGTCAAGGAAGCAATTGCCATGATACAATTAATATGAAAGGTGCCTGCCAGATACTTTATTTTTACACAGTAACACAGTAAAAGACGGCAGATAAAGACCTGCACAGTCCATCCAGTCTGCCCCCAAAAAGCGGCCAGAGCAGCACCTGCGCAGGTTACAGTCATTCATACTTAAACACTGGTTGGCAAGTTGCCATCATGCCAACCACATGTAGGGCAGTTAAATATGATGACTCTTGAGACAATATCCACCTTATAATTGAAAGAGAAAAACACCTAGATTTCGACCCAAATCGGGAGATAGACATTTATCTCACAAAAACAAATAAATCGGTATAATGGAAAGCCGATTTTGGACGTTTTCAACTGCACTCCATCACGGAAGCGTACAAAGTTGACAGGGGCGTGTCGGAGGCGTGGCGAAGGTGGAACTGGGGCGTGGTTATCGGCCGAGGAGAGATGGGCGCCTTTCGCCGATAATGGGAAAAAAGTATGCGTTTGTAGCTAGAATTTAGGGCACTTTTCCTGGACCCTGTTTTTTCACGAATAAGGCCCCAAAAAGTGCCCTAAATGACCAGATTACCACCAGAGGGAATCGGGGATGACCTCCCCTGACTCCCCCAGTGGTCACTAACCCCCTCCCACCACAAAAAAATGATGTTTCACAACTTTTTATTTTCACCCTCAAATGTCATACCCACCTCCCTGGCAGCAGTATGCAGGTCCCTGGAGCAGTTGTTAGGGGGTGCAGTGGACTTCAGGCAGGTGGACCCAGGCCCATCCCCCCCCACCTGTTACAATTGTGCTGCTTAATGCTTAGTCGTCCAACCCCCCCAAACCCACTGTACCCACATGTAGGTGCCCCCTTCACCCCTTAGGGCTATAATAATGGTGTAGACTTGTGGGCAGTGGGTTTTGAGGGGGATTTGGGGGGCTCAACACACAAGGGAAGGGTGCTATGCACCTGGGAGCTCTTTTACCCTTTTTTTTTTGTTTTTGTAAAAGTGCCCCCTAGGGTGCCCGGTTGGTGTCCTGGCATGTGAGGGGGACCAGTGCACTACGAATCCTGGCCCCTCCCACGAACAAATGCCTTGGATTTATTCGTTTTTGAGCTGGGCGCTTTCATTTTCCATTATTGCTGAAAAACAAAAACGCCCAGCTCACAAATTGTCGAATAAAACATGGACGTCTATTTTTTTCAAAATTACGGTTCTGTCCGCCCCTTCACGGACCCATTCTCGGAGATAAACGCCCATGGAGATAGACGTTTTCGTTCAATTATGCCCCTCCACGTGTTATATAACCAAAGTATTGCTAACGGTATTTAACTTGCTTTTTAAGATGTGTTCCCCTCTCCCCCTTGAGTTATACATCTCCCTCATTTGCAGCATATGCAGGGCTTTTTTTGAGGGGGGACTTGGGGGGGTACTGAGTACCGGCACCTTTTCTATTGTCAGCTAAAATTGACCCATGGTCCCCAAGTGTTAATGAAAGATTTCAGGCTCTACACAACAACAATTCTGCCTTGTCATAGATTCTGTGACTGGTTGCAGGGGGCCTGGCTATTTTAGGGTGGGTCTCTCAGTGATCACCCCATTCCTGAAGGGTGGCCTGGCATTTGAGTATTGGCACCTTTTTTGGTAGAAAAAATGCACTGAGCATACGATAATAAAGTGATATACAATGCCGGAGTTGCTGAATGTTTATTTGTCTTTTGCCATTTGCGGGATGCAGACTCTAGAAGTCTGTCTGGCATTGGCCTTAGTTCCCCAGTACTGAAGTTGCTGAATCGTCATCTGTCTTTTGCCATTTTCAGGACACAGAGGGCCCAATATTCAAAACGATTTAACCAGCCAGGAATGGCTCCTGGCTGGTTAAATAGCATTTTAGTGCCTAACCTCAGATATTCAGTGGGAGATAACCAGTTATTTGCTGCTGAATATCCACAGTTAGCAGCTAGTTGCTAACTGGCTATATCCTGCGACGATAGCCAGTTAGGTGCCGCTATGTTTAGCAGTTAAAAATGGGCCGATAAACAGCAGGCCTATCTTTACCCATTAAGTCAGTGGCAAACAAACCTGGTCCTGGAGGCACTCGAGCCAGTCAGGTTTTCAGGATATCCACAATGAATATTCTCGAGAGAGATTTGCATGCAGTGGAGGCAATGCATGCAAATCTCTCTCATGAATATTCATTGTGGATATGCTGAAAACCTGATTGGCTGGGGTGCCTCCAGGACCAGGTTTGGGAACCACTGCACTAAGGACTTAACTGGCTAGGACTGAATATTGGCTTAACTGGTTAAGTTGCCACAGTCAAAAAGGAAACTGGATTTTCAATGCCGATCGCCAGAAACAGCCAGAATATCTGGGTTTAACGCTAGCAGCGACAGCTAAAGTGCTGCATGCTGCCGGCTGAATTTCAGGGGGAGACTGTAGAAATCTGTCCAGCATTGGCCTGAGTTCCTCAATACTGGAGTTGCTGCATCTTCATCTGTCTTTTGCCATTTTGCGGAATGCAGGTCATAGAAGTTTGTCCGGCATTGGCCTTTGTTCCTCAATACTGGAGTTGGTGCATCTTCATCTGTCTTTTGCCATTTTGCAGAATGCAGGTCATAGAAGTTTGTCCGGCATTGGCCTTTGTTCCTCAATACTGGAGTTGGTGCACCTTCATCTGTCTTTTGTCATTTTGCGGAATGCAGGTCATAGAAGTTTGTCCGGCATTGGCCTTTGTTCCTCAATACTGGAGTTGCTGCATCTTCATCTGTCTTTTGCCATTTTGCGGAATGCAGGTCATAGAAGTTTGTCCGGCATTGGCCTTTGTTCCTCAATACTGGAGTTGCTGCATCTTCATCTGTCTTTTGCCATTTTGCGGAATGCAGGTCATAGAAGTTTGTCCGGCATTGGCCTTTGTTCCTCAATACTGGAGTTGCTGCATCTTCATCTGTCTTTTGCCATTTTGCGGAATGCAGGTCATAGAAGTTTGTCCGGCATTGGCCTTTGTTCCTCAATACTGGAGTTGGTGCACCTTCATCTGTCTTTTGCCATTTTGCGGAATGCAGGTCATAGAAGTTTGTCCGGCATTGGCCTTTGATCCTCAATACTGGAGTTGCTGCATCTTCATCTGTCTTTTGCCATTTTGCGGAATGCAGGTCATAGAAGTTTGTCCGGCATTGGCCTTTGTTCCTTAATACTGGAGTTGCCAAATCTTCATCTGTCTTTTGCCATTTATTTATTTATTTGTTGCATTTGTATCCCACATTTTCCCACCTATTTGCAGGCTCAATGTGGCTTACATTCTGCCGTAGTGGCGATCGCCATTTCCGGCATGAGAAATAAAGTGGTATTGCGTTAAAGTTCGTTAGTGGCAGAGTATGTGAAGCAGTCGAGTATAAAGAGTTTGGTTTTGTCCAGTTCTGGCATAGGTTTTCTTGTCTGGTATTTATGATGGATCATTGTGTTATGCCTTTTTGAACAGGTTGGTTTTTAGTGATTTTCGGAAGTAACTTATTTGCGGCATACAGATCATAGAAGTTTGTCTGGCATTGGCCTTTTCTTCCTGAGTATAATGGGGTCAATATTTAAAGCAAATTGTCTAGGTAGCAGCACCTACTACCCAGGTAACTATAGTTCACCAGGTCCAGGCAGTGATATTCAGTGGCATTACCTGGACAATGCCGATGAATATCACGTCTGACTGCCTCAACAGTATCCAGGAAACCAGTGGCGATCCTAGGTCGGCTGCCACCTGGGGCGGATCTCCGCTGCGTACCCCCCCTCCCGGGTGCAGCGACGTCCGCCCCCCAGGGTACAGCATGACACCCCCCAGGCGCAATGACCCCCCCGGTGCATCAAGCCCCTCCCGGCGCAATGACACCCCCCTCCCTGTTCCAGGGCAGAGGGAGCAGGGAACCAGTGGAGCCGACAGGCACGCGGCTGCTCTCTGCATCCTCCAGCAGCGTGCACAGGGGCGGACCGCCCCCACCGCCCCGCCCTTGGTACGCCACTGCCAGGTACTGCCAGAGCAGTCCAGGGGTGGAGCCGGAAGTTATCCGAGTACAAACAGTATTCAACACTGATACCTGGATAGCTATTTAAGTCAGAGATACAACTGTCTTAACTTGGCCAGTTGGATATCTGGGTACCAGCGCCAAATATTGGCAGTACTCTGACATCTTCTGACACCACCAAAACCTGGATATTCAGCACCAGTATCTGGATGCGGCTCATCACTGAATATGAAAAACCTGTGGCATCCAGCATTATTTTTTTGTTACAAAAAAACCCTCCATGTTAAACGACCCCACTTATCAAGCACTGTTCTTGATATTGTGGTGAAGTTCAGAAGGAGACTCATTTAATGGAACCTCATGAGATAGCTAACCCTGATTGCTAAAGGGCAATTTCATCCCATTAGCCTAGAAGAAATAAATTATACACAGTTTATGACTTGCACAGAGTCCTCAGAGATTATGCCAGGAACTTCTGATATGCAAGGTCACAGCATCTTTTGCTTTTAATCACCTTAAAAAAATCTCTCACAAGCGAAAAATACAAAGGAATTTGCTTCCCCTCTGGTGGCCAGCCAGGCAACTGACTCACCAGGCTTGGCAGCCTACCAAACATTTAGGTGTTTTTCTAATTTATATAAAATGTAAAACCAGTGGAATGTTCAACATTTAGTACTTAGTGGATCTGTTGCTGATGAAAATGTTCTAAAAAAAAAAATTACTAGGAACCCATGAGGCAGTGGCGTAGCCAGACAGCCAGTTTTGGGTGGGCCTGAGCCCAAAGTGGGTGGGCACAAAATTTTCTCTGCTCCGCCCTCCCTCCACCACTATACCCACCATTTCTCCCTCCTCTCCACCCCTATGCCTACCATTTCTCCCCCTCCCCACCTATCTCCTCTGTATGCAGCATGTGTCCTTCCCCTCCACCTCATACACAGCCAAGACTTCTCCCTTCCTCACCCCTCCACCCCTTTGCTGCCTCTCTCTTCCCCCCCCCCCCCCCCGTGCATCTCCCTCACCCACCAACCAAGCCTCATCTTTCCATCTTCCCTCCCCCCTGTGCAGCATCTTTCTTTCCATCAGCTGCTGTGTCCCCCGTCTTCCCTCCCCCATGCGACATCTTTCCCCCATCATCCCTCCCCCCCCCCCCCCGTGCAGCTGCAGCATCTCACCCTCCTTGCAGGCCCGCCCAGCAGCAGTGTTCCTGACGGCGATTCTACTCGCAGGCTCCGCTCGCAGTCGCAGCGATTCCCACACGCTGCCTGCCGGCTGCCGCTCAACAATCTCCTTGCGCTACTTTAGCGCTTAGTAGCGCAAGGAGATTGAGCGGCAGCCGGCACTGGCAGCATGTGGGAATCGCTGCGACTGCGAGCGGAGCCTGCGACTGGAATCGCCGTCAGGAACTTTGCTGCTGGGCGGGCCTGACCCGAAATTGGGTGGGCCGGGCACGCCCGTGGCTACGCCCCTGCCATGAGGACCATCCAGATAAAGAAAATGAGGGCTACGAATTTGTACATCATTGGAGAACACTACTAGCTTACCAGAAATTAAGTTTTGCTTTCTTCAAGATAGTATTATTGGTACTTGTCCTTATTTGAACATACACATTACGTTATAGAAGCAAACTCTCTCTGCTTCCTTGATAACCAGAATGAATAGGGGAAAAGACTTCAGAAACTCCACCCCCCCCCCCACCAAACGCACCTTGGTTGTTAGTGACGGCATTGCGCCGCCGTGGCCGCCGTCGATGTGTGACTGTGGCCCCCCCACCCAATGCACCTTCGTCGTCAGTGGGTGGCCCATTGCGGCGCCCTGGCCGTCGTCGATGTGAGTGAATTGCTCCGCCTCCGCCCTCAACGTCATAACGTTTGACGCGAGGGCGGGGCCCCAAGGCTGTGAGATGTGAGTGTTAATTTGTACAGCGCTGCGTAACCCTAGTAGCGCTCTAGAAATGTTAAGTAGTAGTAGTAGTGAATTGCTCCGCCTCCGCCCTCAACGTCATAACGTTTGACGTGAGGGCGGGGCCCCGAGGCTGTGAGTTTCTTGGCTTCAGAGCTTCGAACTTACGAACCTTGGCTTCAGTGACATCATCCGACAATAGAACGTTGAGGGTGAGTTTTATATATATAGATATTTTACGTAGAGCGAAACAGGAGCTTGCTGTTGGGCACGGACATTCGCTATTGTTCAAGCATAGCCACAGCTAAGTACTTTTTTAGTACTCATATCACATGTATAAGCATGTATAAAAAAAATTGAAAGTATGTAAAATAATTACTGCTAGTGTGTTAGAGGAAGTAGACTAATGAGGATTCTCGCCAGCGTAAGCTCAATATTGAGCCATGCTGAGCAGTTTCTTCAAGATAGGAAATAGACTGAATTCCAATATTGGCTTCTTTGGCTACGTGAATTGATACTCTTTCTTTGGTACTTGGAAGAGAGTTTAGATATAGTGGCACAATTTTGATACCTGAACTTAGAAAAGAAACAGCAAAAAGGATATAAAAGCCCCCAAATATATGCAGGGTGCAAAGATATGCTTCTAAAAAAAACTACAAACTGCCCAGAATACAGCTGCTAGGCTAATTTATGGTACATCGAGATTCGAAAGTTCAAGACCACTGCGTGAGAAACTGCACTGGCTTCCTGTCAAGGACCAATTTACTTTTAAAATTTGCACTCTGGTGCATAAAATCATCTACGGTGAAGCCCCAGCATACATGGACGCCCTAATCAACTTGCCACCTAGGAACTCTCACAGATCAGCTCGTTCGTACCTAAATCTCCATTACCCAGTATACAGTGGGGGAAATAAGTATTTGATCCCTTGCTGATTTTGTAAGTGTGCCCACTGACAAAGACATGAGCAGCCCATAATTGAAGGGTAGGTTATTGGTAACAGTGAGAGATAGCACATCACAAATTAAATCCGGAAAATCACATTGTGGAAAGTATATGAATTTATTTGCATTCTGCAGAGGGAAATAAGTATTTGATCCCTCTGGCAAACAAGACCTAATACTTGGTGGCAAAACCCTTGTTGGCAAGCACAGCGGTCAGACGTCTTCTGTAGTTGATGATGAGGTTTGCACACATGTCAGGAGGAATTTTGGTCCACTCCTCTTTGCAGATCATCTCTAAATCATTAAGAGTTCTGGGCTGTCGCTTGGCAACTCGCAGCTTCAGCTCCCTCCATAAGTTTTCAATGGGATTAAGGTCTGGTGACTGGCTAGGCCACTCCATGACCCTAATGTGCTTCTTCCTGAGCCACTCCTTTGTTGCCTTGGCTGTATGTTTTGGGTCATTGTCGTGCTGGAAGACCCAGCCACGACCATTTTTAAGGCCCTGGCGGAGGGAAGGAGGTTGTCACTCAGAATTGTACGGTACATGGCCCCATCCATTCTCCCATTGATGCGGTGAAGTAGTCCTGTGCCCTTAGCAGAGAAACACCCCCAAAACATAACATTTCCACCTCCATGCTTGACAGTGGGGACGGTGTTCTTTGGGTCATAGGCAGCATTTCTCTTCCTCCAAACACGGTGAGTTGAGTTCATGCCAAAGAGCTCAATTTTTGTCTCATCTGACCACAGCACCTTCTCCCAATCACTCTCGGCATCATCCAGGTGTTCACTGGCAAACTTCAGACGGGCCGTCACATGTGCCTTCCGGAGCAGGGGGACCTTGCGGGCACTGCAGGATTGCAATCCGTTATGTCGTAATGTGTTACCAATGGTTTTCGTGGTGACAGTGGTCCCAGCTGCCTTGAGATCATTGACAAGTTCCCCCCTTGTAGTTGTAGGCTGATTTCTAACCTTCCTCATGATCAAGGATACCCCACGAGGTGAGATTTTGCG